>NC_141695.1:452153037-452682487 GCF_964263255.1 Lissotriton vulgaris
GGGCCCACATTTGCAAAATATATTTGCCAAGGAGCAGTCGGGGAGGGTTCCCTAGGGTGGGGTGGGAGGGAGATGGAATATTGCACATGTGTGGGTGGGGAACATTGGGGAAAAAATAAAAAATAAATATCCTAAATATGACCTCATATGACTTAATTTTTATCCGTAGACACAGTCTGGGGAAGAGCAAGGATTTTGAAAGGGGATAGACCTGGGGTAGAGTCCCTTGAGATTCTAAGTTGAAATGTGAACAATCTTAGAGTCTGGAGAAGGCAGCGTCTGGTTGTGCAGCATCTTAAAGATAATCCGGCTAAGATCCTTATGCTTCAAGAGACACTACAGTCTGCTACAGTCAGAATGTAGGTGTTTGTTTGAGAAGCTAAGATGGATCGGGAAGGTAATAGCTTCTGACCAACAATGTTGTTCAAAGGAAGTGGTTATAATTATTAAATCAAATGCAGAAGTGGAGATTATTAAGTCACAGACAGACAATAGAGGAAGGTGGGCAATTGCGGAGGTGAGGTGCCATGGTATCAAATATACTTTAGCCAAATATTGTGGTCCTAATGTGGATGATATTGACCCTTTGAAGAATTTGTGTTTAGCTTTGGTGGATTTTGAAGCCCCCTTAATTTTAGGAGGCAATTTTAATGTTTTACTTAATAATAACCTAGATAGATCCTCCCCCAGAACACAAATTGTGGTGCCCCGCGTAAAAGCTTATTTAGTGACGATGTTAAACATTTTTAATCTCTGTGATTTCTGGAGGAAATAAATGGGAGAGGTGTGAGAATATTCTTTTTATAGCAAAAAGAACCATCACTACTCATGAATCGATTACATATGTATTGACCTCTCTGAGTTAGATTCAGTAAGACTGATTAGATATCAGCCGATCCACATCTCGGATCATGGTGCTATGGTGTTAAAACTGAACCTCCCTTCGGAGCCTATCTTGAGGAGGTGGAATTTGAACAGAAGATTTCTTTTGCAACCTTCAACCCCTGAGTTAATAAAGAGAGAGACAGTTACCTTTTTTCAACACAATCTGGATTCGGCCCCTTTGCACATAGTGTGGGACACCTTTAAGGCCTGGCTTAGGGGACCTTAAAGGGGGCGATTGTCGGCTGGGCTAGATTGGAAAAAAGCGAGATTGAAGATCTAGAAAAGCAGCTTGCATTGGCAGAGACAGTCTTAAAAAGTGGGCAGATGCCCGATGAAGAGAAAAAAACCCTTGCATCTAGGGTAGAGGATCTGCAGATGAAGTTTAACCGAAGCAATTATGCTCCAAAAGTGGGAGGCAAGCAAGATGAGTGATTTTGATCAAGGGGAGAACTGTGGCAAATTACTTGCTATGAAAAGCAGATCTGATAGGTCCCGTAACTTCATTAATAAGATCAAGGTAGGAGCCAAAGTGGTGGAGGATAAAAGGGATATTGGGAAAGCATTTGTGGAGTTTTTTCAAGGCTTGTATAAGGAGGAGCTATCGGCCGAGGATGAGGTTATCGATCAGTGGCTGTCTGAAAAACAACTACCGAAACTGGATCCAGCGAGTCAAGCAATTTTGACCCAAGATATAGAGGAAGGTGAAATACATGTAATTTTAAATAAAATCAATAAAGGGAAAGCAGAGGCTCCATATGCATTCCCAATAGAGGTTTATACATTAATATCTGATGAAAATATCCCGATCTGGTTGAGGCTGTATAATAAGATCCTCAATGGGAACTCTCCCCTGCCAGACTACTGGAATGAGGCTGTTATTGCTCTGGTCTTGAAGCTCAGCAAGGATCCAACTCAGTGTCAATCCTATCGCCCTATATCACTGCTAAACTGTGATTATAAGACCTTTGCTGGTGTATTAAATGCTTGGCTTTGTAAGATAGTGGGGTCAATTATCCATCAAGACCAAAAGGGGTTTTTACCAGGTAGGCAAATGCTAGACCTGGTGTATTCTTCAATAGGCTTGGTTGACCTGGCAACAACTTTAGGGGTTACCCTGTCTATTATTACTGTTGACGCTACAAAAGCCTTTGACCAGGTTAAATGGCATTACCTTAATAACACTCTAAAGGCTTTTGGTTTTGGAGTCAACTTTATGGAAGTTCTTAAAACAAATGTATAATTCTCCCCGGGCACAGATCTTGGTTAATGGTAACCTCACTGAGGCGGTCAGGATACAGCGTGGTACAAGGCAGGAGTGCCCATTATCACCCATCCTCTTTGATCTGTACATCGAGCATTTGGCACAGAGTTTAAGGTAGAATGACAATATCTCTCCTTTCAAAATTAATGGGTTTACTAGGAAGTTTTGAATGAATGAAAATACTATGGTGGAGAGAATCAGGTGGTGTTATATTTCTACAGATTTCATCAGATAGATGCTTGAAGGGTCTAATTGTATGTTCAGTGCCAGAAACTCAACAAACTAGGTTATTTAATGAGTTTTGTTTAAAACTGTTTAGGATTATTAATAGATTTTGGTTCATTACCATAATATGCATGATGATGCTAGCTGGTTAGTTCATGTTTTATTAGATTACTTTTAACCTTGCATGTTTTGGGAAAAATGTTTTTTATGCATAGATACTGCTGTCAAAACCAAACACTAAGAAGCCTGAAGACGGAGGTTGGATTTATGTAAACCCTCCGAAATGCGTTGCTTTTTCGCTCTACGAATATACGTCTTCTTGTACTATTTGACATGAATTTACAATTGCCAGTTCCAGTTCAAACAGGTCTTTATTCGATTTGCATCATAAAAGACAATATACATGAAAATGCAGTTCATACAATTTAGTAAATAAGATAATAAATACTTTACAGTTTAAAACCAAATTAAAAAAGGAATTAATTTTAAACAATGATGTAAAAAGACCCATAATGACCTATATGCAATACTATGTTACAATTAAAAACACATAAAAGCATGTTACAATTGCATTATTATATCGTTTGGTATATGTAATTAGGGTTATGTGTCTTGTTGAATCTTTGAATTTGTTGTAGATACAATTCTATTCAAAACATTTTTTTTAATGTATTGTGTTTTTAATGTGTATTATGATGTATTATTTCTAAAATGAAAAAGTGTTTTAATATATACAATTTCGTGAAGCAACTGAGTAAAATTTAGAACGTTTTTATGTAACTTTGTTGATAGTGGATTTAGATCTGACTTACTGGCTTACTGATAAATTGACCCGAGTATGTTTGAGTAGGATGTGTATGGTGAATGCATTGATGATATGCTAATCAAACACCCCAAAGGGAGATAATTTTTGACTTAACAGTCTTTTGTGGTGTCCTGTCCCTTTGGAGTTTTGGACCCCTCTCTTCTTTAGAGGTTTACTAGGAAGATTGCACTATATGCGGATGATCTTATCCTATTTTCCTCTAATGTTAATCCTACATTATCTGAGCTACTGGCTGAAGTACAGTCTTTTGGGGAAGTGTCAAGTAATCAAGTTAACATTGATAAGACCGAGATCATGGCATGGAATACCTCAGCACAGGGAGTAAGGCTTTCTAAAGAACTAAAGTACTTGGGAGGGATAGTAACTCTGGATATAGGAAAGATCCCCAAAACAAACTTAGATAAAGTCTCGAGGGAGGTGGAGCTTTTACTGAAGAGATGGCAGATTCTACAGTTATCCCATTACGGGAGAGCTAATTTGATTAAAATGTGTGTTCTTCTCAAGTATGCCTACCTTTTTAATAATATTCCTCTGGAATTTGACAAAACTGCTCTTTTGAAAATACAGGGTAAGATCTCCTCGTTATTTGGGCAAGTAAAGGGATTAGGCTGTCTTGGAAGAAGCTCATGCGAAAGCTGGCTAAGGGAGGCTTGGGTTTGCCCGACCTTCAGTTGTATTGTTGGGCATATCAATTGAAAAATTGCAGAATGCTACTTTTGAAACCAGATAGCTCCTTGTTTGCTAGTAAGTTTAAAGTCATGCTTTCATATATGGATGAGATAGGTTTCATGTAAACATTTGTAGCTCCCAAATATTTTAAAAAGATCAGGCTTAAGACTCTATTTATGGCAGCTAAGCTTTGGACTGAGTGTCGAGCTGGTTTAGGATTGCCATAATATAGAGACTGGGCTCCAGTGTGGGATTCTCCAGGAACTCCGGAATGCCTCAAAGACACTTTATCTCAGCCATTAAAAGAGGCTGGAGTCTTACACTGGAAGGATTTAATGGATGGGAACATCTGTCATCCTTGGGAAGTTTGGTGGAACCTTACTAGTGAAGCTCTCTCTAGATTAAAATTTTACCAAATCTCTTCATGGTGTAAAAGCTTAACTAGGTTAATCCCCGAGGATACCTCTATGGAAGATAAGTTGCAAGATCCAACGGCTAAAAAAAAGGAAGTAGGCCGGTGGTACCAGTATCTTCTTGCGGCAGCACATAAGAAAACGGAGCGCCAATACTTGGTCGGGGAGAAGTGCTTGCCGAGTAAAGACCTGGAAAATTGATGGCAAGTATCTTTGGAAATCTATATCCACTAATTAAATCTGCTGCACTCAGGAAAAAACATTTTTTCACACTGCACAGGATATACTGGTCACCCTTGAAGCTTGCCAAAATAAGTGGAGGTGGGGAGGCTAACTGCATAAGATGTGGAGTCCTGAACTCGGATGATGTTCACATTTTTGCAGCTTGCCCCCTGATTCAAGAGTTCTGGGGCAGTGTGGGTAATCCCCTCTCTTATTATTTTTGGTATTATATTGAAGCCTGATGGGCTGTTGGGGTTCTCGGGCCTGAGAGTAAATTGGTATTCTATATTGTCCTTTTGGCACGAAGGGAGATCTGTAAGCTTTGGCGCCAGGCCCTCCCCCCAACCTGGAGAGCCTGGTGGAACGCAGTACGATATTTTAGAGACTTGGATCAAAAGTTCAATCAGAATAGGGGTAGAGCAGATGTGGGGTTGCAGTGCAATCTGTTAGATTGCACTGTTGAGGTTTAATACCTTTGTACTATCCAATGATTAGACCTCTTTGCCAGCTCTCGATGAGTGGTGTGGTGTGGCTGGGTCCTACATAAACACCATCAGCTGAGTCTAGACCCCTTAGACAAAAACGACAGGGATGGTACAGATTGAGAGGTTGTTGAATCTACAGAGGTCAAATGAGGATTAAAAACAACAAAAAAAAGGTCTTGCAAACCAGGTTCATTGGGTACAGGATGCTGGGCCCCATTTTCTTGGGTCCAGGTGTGCATCTAGTAAAATCATATGTGTTTCTCAGGCATGATCTATGGTCACATGCACAGCGTCGCCCACCCCACTTTAATGCTTAGTTAAATGGTGCGGGGATGCTGTTATTGGCTTGAATTAGTGTTTATGGGTCCTGTAATATCAGCACCCCTGCACCTTGGAACTCATTATTGATCCCTTAGAGTACTGCCTGCTGATAGGGATCCCTATTCCTTGAGTACATTTGTCGGTGCCACTGATGCCCTGAGGGCACAGAAGACTGCCGGAAGGGTGTCATGTGATTATTTACCCCACTTAGCATTCCTTTTCTCTAATCTGAAATAAACTCACAAAGAATAAAAAGTTGGTCTTTGCTCCAGTGGCTTGGATTCCCCTTCACTTCATGTCAGGGCACCCTCACTGCATTAGTGTGAGTTCTGTAGTTATGTCAAAAAGAGAAAACTAATTCACTTACATGCTGCAAAAACAATCTATTTACATGTATTGGAGCTGAAATTCTGTATTAGATTCTCTCTATTCTCAAATGCAGAAGTAGTACAGCTTTGACTAGCATCCCAGTGCAAACACTACTACTTTTCCTCAGCTCCTTGCAGTAATTGACAACCTACTATATTTACCCAGGCCTTTTAGCTGTCCTTAGGGCAGCCAACAGCCACGAAAGAGAGCTTCAGAAAAATGAGATAAAATAGATGTTAGACTTGGCATCCTTTGCCATGTTTCGGCTGAGTTTTTGCTTTTTGACTTCCCGGTTTCAACTCTGTTTTTGCTGGCATAGTATTTCTACAAACTGTTCTCACTGCTGATCAGTGGTAAAGTACAAATGTTCCTGTGGTAAAATATGTAATGGATTGGTGTTTCCATGAGTGGCCTATTTGATTTATGTGCCAGTCCATATTAAAGTGCACTTAATGTGCCAGGGCCTGTAAATCAAATGCTGTTAGTGGGCTGCAGCACTGGATTGTGCCACCCACACAAATAGCCTGTGAATGTAACTCTGGCCTGCCATTGCAGGGCCTCTGTGCAGTCTGGTACTGCCATGTCGACTTGGCAAGTGCACCCACTTGCCAGTCTCTAACCTTTCCTTTTCTTACATGCCATTCACCCCTAAGGTAGGCCCAAGCTACCCCTCTAGGGAGGGTGCAGTAAATGTGAAAGGTAGGACATGCCCTGATGTGTGTGGCATGTAATTTTTCACTATTGCAAGGCTACCTGTTTCCATAAGACAGAATAGGGATTTTGTTTATAACATCTTATAAACATAACTGGCCCTGGGAACTAGGTAGAAACATAAAGTTTAGTATGCTTGAACTCATTATCTAAAGATGTATATTTTAGTACAGGTGAGTTTTACATTCTGTGTTTAAAAATACCTCTTTTAGAAAGTACATATTTTCTTGCTCAGCCATCCAGCAGCCCTCTGCTGGATTTGTGGATTGACTTTATGGCTTTTGGATGACAGGGGCTGGGAAGCAGCCGTGGCTCTGGATAGTCTAGGTTGGTCAGGAATGGGCTGAAAAGAACTGGGCTGCATTTAGAGTAGGGGGAGGACATTTCCTCTCACCTGAATCGGCCTGGTGTGCCTCTGACAATGCTGTCTCCACCTCCTGCCAGGAAGCCACACCAGAGAGGGCAGAACTGGTTCTGACTGGGCACAGACACTCTATGCCTGAAAGGACAATGGGTTTTTGGCTATAAAAAGTGGAGCCCAAACCATTTAATTGGACCAAAAAGACTGCCAAGAAGAAGAGCTGGAGAAGCTGTGAGAAGCTGTGAGGAGGAAAACCACTTTGCTCTGTGCTTTGCTGTGTTGGCCTGCAGTGGCGGCTTCTGACTTATGCAGTAAAAGGATTGCACTCTACTTTAGTGAGTCTCTCCGAGGGCTTGAGGTAGAGCTTGCCCCCTTTTCAAGAATTCTGAGGAACAGCAGACTTCAAACTCTTCTGCCCTCTGCACTGGGAACTGTGTCTTTTGTGCTGCAACAGAAGGAAAAGCAACCCAACACCATCTACAATGCTGCTGCCGACTCCATGTCATGAAGGCACCACAAAGGGCACCGCCACAATGCCGCACTGCAACCCTGGTCTCACCACGATGCCCCACACCAAAATCAACACCACTGCTTGCATGGTTCAAGGTCACCGCTCGTAAAGTTACACAACGCACCGCCCGCATACCGCACCGCAGACTTGGCCTACCAGCGCTAGCACCATTGACTCCTGTTCATCAGCTGGCGACGCCACTTCAGCAATGACGCCACCGCTGCTTGCACCGTGACCTGCCAGCATCACGATGAGCACTGCATCACTTTGCACCGCGACCCTTATTTCACCAATGACGACATCTGGCGCTGCCGCCGAGCCGCTGCTAGCACCGCGACCTGAGGGCATTGCACACTGCACCGCTCCACTTCACCAGCACAGCTGACTTCAACTGCGATGAGTTCAGTCTGCAATGCGTGGACTTCAAGGGCCCGATGACTCCTGCACCAACCTCCGGAACCGACGCCTGCGGACGCAGTGCCTTTGGAAGCTCATCGAGAGGTCGCTGATGCCCTGCATTTCTAAAGGTGCAGTTTTGCGGGTCTTCCTGACACCGTAGCTGGCCTGCAACGCTGCAGTCACCCAGAATTTGTTTGATCATGACGCCGGGATAGCCCCAGAGGGAGCTATCGGCTTTAAGGAACTGTTTTTCAAGGTTATTTTGATAACTGAAGATTTCTAAGTACTGTATTGTCGATTTATATCGTTTTTGGTCTTGTCTTAAGTATTTAAAAATTATTGGATATTTTTCGAAACTGGTGTGATGTCTTTTTGTAGTGTTTACAATGTATTATTTTTGGTTATGTACAAATTCTTTACACCCTGCCTCTAAGATAAGCCTGCATGCCCATGCCAAGCTACCAAGGGGGTGAGAAGTGGTTATTTTAGAAGTGTAAGTCCCTTAACCTGACTAGGAAGAAGGGTCCCTACTTGGACGAAGGTGCAAGCCCATGCCAACTAGAGACCCCCTTTCCTAACAATAGCTATGATAGGTAGGGAGGTCCTCCCTACATATCAGCACCATTGATCATTTCCCTTGTCTGGGACTGCCATGCTCACATGGTGATCCCGGGCTGCGAACTGTAGTAATATGAGGCACATTCAAAATATGGTGGGGTATCAGTCGTGTGCCAGACAGACCGACAGGTCAAGGGTTTTTGCTAGTGGATCCCTCTGGTTTCCCCATGTGTAAATGAGGCAGAGAAACAAGTAAGTCCGTGGTTGGAGCATACATAACCAAAGTGCCAACTGTGATTATCGTGTTGGGCTAGACAGGGACAAAGACCGTGTTTGGCCTGCTGGTCAGTATACTTGGTTGTACTTGGACAAAGATGCGTGGTCCTGCATCGTGCTGCGTCAAGATGTGTTGGTTCTGATGAGACTGCTGAATCGAGTTGCATCTTGCTGCATCAGTTCCTAAGAAGCCACCAAACAGGAGCTGCAAATTCCTGCTTAGAGTTGTGTTGTGCTGCATCAGTTCTGAAGAGGCCGCTAATCAGTAGCTGCAAGGGTCTGTGATGCTAGGTACGGCATTGAGATGCATCACACTGCATCAATTCCGATGACACCCACAATTGGAAAAGTTGAAGTCCACTCTAATACCAACCAGTGGTCCAGGACCAGGGAAGCACCTCTCGGGGATCAGGATTCCCTCCAGCAGAGGTCAGCAGTAAGGCAAAGGCAGGTCCAGTTGAGTCTGGGAAGCTGGGCAAATGAAGGGCAGGTCTCTGGAGCTTGCTTGGTCTCTCTAGCACACAGCAGGAGGCCTGTCAACTAGCCATTGGAGTCACTCTGGTGGTTCTGGGTTCAAGAAGGATTAAGTCGATGATTCTTCCTTCCTCAGGCAGCAGGGCAGTCCTATTTGCAGCAGGGCAGTACTTTCAGCAGCAGGGCAGCCCAGAAGATCTTATTCTGAGTCTTCCATAGGTCCAGAAGTGATCCGAAGAGTTGGTCCCCGGGTCCAATACCCATACATGGGTAGCAAAAGGCTAGTGTGAAGTTCTTCATGAATGCAACGGGCAGCCCATATTGAAGTCCAAGTGTGGTAGATGACAGCTCCGTCCCCATCAACTCTGTCAGAAAGGCCCATCCTGTCCACACCCAGTTCCCTATCTAGAGAGAATACACAAAGACCAACTGACAACTACACCTAGTCATGTGACCCAGGACACAGGCTGCATGCACCAAGCAGTTAGGGCACAGAAAAAACAACTTTCTAAAAGTGGCATTTTCAGGATTGTGTTTTAAAGAGAATTTTAATTTACAAAGAGATCAAACAAGACATTTATTCCAAATCAAAAGTTATCACTTACTAAATGGAATGAGGTAACCCAATGCCATCCAGGGCCAGGTCTGTGAAATATTTTGAAGGGCTTCTTATGTGGGTGGCATAATAAGTCCTGCAGTCCCACTAGTAGCATTTAATTTACAGGCCCGAGTACATATAATGCCATCCTACTGCGGCGTATAAGTAACTTAAATGTGCCGACTTTTGTAAGCAAATTCTACCATGTTTAAAGAAGAGAGCACAAGCAGTTTATTACTGGATGGCAGTGGTAAAGTGTACATGGTCTTAAAAGCCAACAAAAATGGGTTCATAGGGGTGAAGGCAAAGTCCCACATTCTTGAAGAGGGCAGAAAACATCTGATGAAGTGTTTATTTTTAGGCCATGAACTTTCACCAATTGTCTTCTGTTGGAAAGTAGGAGGCTTATTTACAAGCTTCTTGCGCCACCCCTACGTCTCTTTTCCCATGTTAAAAATGGTGCAAAAGTGGCACAAGAGGCTTGTAAATAAGCCCCTAGGTTTTTAGTAATAGTAAATGCACACTTACCACTGGCAATAAGGTCACTAACATGGTATAGGGTTCAGTATAGGGCTCAATAAATGAGTACGTTTCTCAATCCTTTATAGCTGTAACCCAGTAGTCAGGCCAAACTTAGGAGACAGGTTTGTGAAGCATTTAAAAACACCAATACATCCAATAGGTAAGACATAATACTCAATAAAAATCCCATACCAATTTATCAAAATGGCAAATATTTTATGAAGAAATACACACAATAATGACAAATATCCAATATAGGGAACTGAATATGTGAATTTTTAAAGATAAACAACTATATAGTGCTTGAAAACCTATAGTGTCACTCTGGGACATCTGGTCATGCTTGACCAGGACGAAGACAAAGTTTAAAGCCAACCCCAATGGAGCCCTGGCCGGTGACACTAAGCAGGAAACCCCAATCAAACTTTTACTTTTGCACTTAAAAACTTATCTGGAGCTTTTTCTTTAGAGGGCCCTCATTGCTATCCACCAGTCCAGGTTCAGTGAGGGTTCACCTGCTTGTTGTCCAGGGAGCTCCTGGTTACACTCTGGAAGTCAGATCTCTAGAGCTCTTCAGAGAGATAAACTTTCAATCCAGGCGGTTCGGGGTTGAAGGCTCCCTGCTTGACTCTCACTGCTCGGTCGATCACCTTATGAGGCTTTTTCCCAAAAGTTATCCAAAGTTCTCCAAACTTTGGGAGATGGTTTCTGAAGTCCTCTCTGTGGGTTCAAAGTGTCCAAAACACAAATTTAAAGGTCTGCAATCTCCTGGATTGTCTCTGGAAGGTCTGATTCACAATACCCACAATGCACCTGGCCAAATCCTTAAAAGTCCACTGGAGCACTTCAGGATGTGGGCTCTTGGTGGAGATGATGCAGGTGGTCTCTGTTAACCTGTACCTGTAGAGAGTCCACTCCTTAATCCTTCTTGAAGCAAGGCACAGTGAGCATGGTGGTAGTACCAAATTATACAGCAGCTACAGTCAGTCAGAATGCAGGCCTTAGGGTGCAGATTCAGACTCCCGCAGGACAACTTCTCTTTTCCTTGTAGTTTCAATCAGCAGAACTGAGAGGCTATGCATTGCTTGCAAATTAATTTTTCAGCTTCTGGGCACCAAGTCGATGGCACCGCTGACCAAAGGCATGCAGGTTGCCACCCAGGTGCATGACCAATTCCTCCAATGAGTGGCATCTTCTTGACCCAGAAAGCACTATTCTTCTAAAATCCAAGATGGTTGAAATTTCAGCAGGGTAGTAAGAGCTAACTAAACCAACTCTCAGGGTGGCTCATTTCCATAGCTCTCCTCCCTGACACCTGAAAATTCCTACCTTAAGCCTGTTTGGGGCAGAGTGGACTGGGGGTAGGTACGCCTGGCATTCCCTGCCTGTCTTACTTTGAAGCCTCATGCCTTACAATCCCTCCCCCAGCTCTGGCATTACTGTATAGCTGCAGAACTCTCTCCAGCAGATAGCCTATCCCCTGGATAGCCACTTGTCACCTAATCAAGACAGCCTTGCTAAGCCTGTTAGCACTGACCAATCAGGGAAGACTGCAGGAAGGCTGGATTGCGGCTTACAGACAAGAAAGTGTCATAACTTATTTTCTGTAGAAGTTATGATAAATTCAACAATAGCAATCTGTTTGATTTATCGATACCCGCTCTGAAAAGTCTTTGAATGGTATTTTATTCCTCTACTACCAATAATCATGCGTGCATTATATATTGCATTGTTAGCCTGTGGTCCAAGTATCTCCAATGGAAAAAAATAAAATGAGCATATTTCCTTCCACAGGATTTATAAAAATCTTTTATGAGGTCCCTGCTTCTAGTTACATGAACCACCCACCCCAGGGACACCTAGGGGAGACCTGGGCGGGGGAACCTAATAGGTAAAAATAATGTAGATTATCACTTTTAAAGTGCTTATAGCACAAAAGTCGAGTTTGTAGTTAATATACTTTTAAAGGCAGCACTGAAGGGTGGGCTGCTTTTACAATGTCCTCGGGCATTCACAAGTGCACACATGCAAGTGAAAAAAAAACTGGTCTCTAAACTTCCATGCCCTAGGATCTTATAGGTAGTTTTAACCCCCCTGCCCTAATATCTACTGGGGACTTATAGTGTGCCATGGAAATTATATGTTTACCCTAATGCCAAGGGTACCCTATACATTTGTTGTGTTCTCAACATAGCAATGGATTGGGCCTACTGACAGAGACTAGGGCACCACCAGTGTCATTCAGCAAAAATATGAGGGTGAACAGGGCAAAAGGAAGACTTTCTAACATCAACCTCTTTATTTCTCAACCAATGTTGTAATACCCATTGCCATATTTATAACATGATTACAATCTAATTTTCAGGGGTGAGCAAAGCTTTTCTTTCACAACATTCACAAAGTTCCCAAGAGTTTTATGGTTTCTCGCAATTGAGTGAAAATCATGACTTTCACAACAATTTGTGTTGCAAAAGATAAACTTGTTGAAAAGATTGGCATAGCTTGTTATCATGCATAGAAAAACTTTACTAAAGTGAAACTTGGAGAGAAATTGTTTTGACTAGTTTTCTTAAAGTGAAAATGATTTCATGATACAGTGAATAGTCCCTTACAGTCAAATAAAAAAATATATTCCACATAATCCTCAAAAGCCTGGCAAAAAGGAATCAAAAAGGGAAATTTTGCAGTGGGCAAAAATCAGGAACTTTGTTCCTGTAAAATAAACAGCACAACCTTAATTCTGATTTAACATTGCTTTTTGTTAGACCTGACATCATTGGCGTAAGTCTCCCTTCTATTTTTTACAGATTGCCTCCTCTGTTTTTTATGTTTTTGCTGGTTATATGCTTTGGGCACTGTGCCACTGCTATTCAGTGCCACAGTGCAAGGGCTCCCTATGTTAAAATGATGTACTAATTAGTGATTCCATGAGTGAGTCATTTGATTTACTTGTCAGACCCTAGTACAGTGCACCATGTGTGACCAGGGTTTGTAAATCAAATGCTGATGGTGGGCTTGCAGCACTGGTTGTGCCACCCACAGAAGCTGCTTGTAAAAGTGTGCCTCAGGCCTGCCATTGCAAGGCCTGTGTGTAGTCTGTGACTGCCATGTCGACTTGGCAAGTGCACCCACTTGTCAGTATCTAAACATTCCCTTTGCTTCATATCAGACACCCCTACGGTAGGCCCAAGGGCAGGGTGCATTGCAAGTATAAGGTAGGACATGCCCTGGTGTGTGTAGCATGTCCTAATAGTGAATTACAGCCATTTCCGTTTTTCACTATTGCAAGGCTATCTGTTCTCTGAAGGCCAGAATGGGCAGTTAGATTATTACATTTTATAATCCTAACTGACTCAGGGAACATGGTAGGAATTCGAATTTAGTGTGCCTGAACTCAGAATGATAAAATACATATTTTAGTAAAGTTGGTTTTAACCTTCTGTGTTTGAAAATACCACTTCTAGAAAGTAGGTATTTTCTTGTCCAACTATCCAAAGCCTGCCTCTGCTAGGCTGTGTATTCCTTGTTTGGAGTTTTGAGTGACAGTGCTGGGGGATTCCAGGAGACAGAATGAGTCAGCCCAGTGGTGAATAGGGAGATCTGCATCTAGATGGGAGGGAGGAGTTGCAACTGGGACCTGAATAGGGTTGGGTCTTCCCTCCACAATGCTGGCTCCACCTCCTGGGGTGTGGCTGATGTCTCTGCCCTGCACTGTGAAAGAAGAGAAGGAATCACGTCAACAAAGTGCTCAAGCGCTGTGCTTTCCCTCCACAATGCTGGCTCCACCTCCAGTGGGGTGTCTGATGTTTCTGCCCTGCACTGTGAAAGGAAAGAAGGAGTCCTGTAAACAGAGTGCTCAAGAACTGGTTTGGACTGGGCAAAGACCCCTCTGCCTTCAGAGAACAAGGAGAAAAGTTGTATAAATATTGGGACTTAGACCCAAGAACTTTAGATCACTTCCGGGAACAAGAAACCTTTTGCCAAGGAGAAGAACCAAGGAAGCTGCAGGAGTTTGGACTGCCCCTCTGCCAGTGTGCTGTTTGCTGGGTTGGCCTGCAGTGGTTTCTTTATTGCAAAGGGAAAGGAGAAGGAACTTTTTAAGGACTTTTATCATCTACAGAATTTTCTCCAAGGGCTTGAATTTGTGCTTGCCTCCTGCTGAAGTCTCATGGACAAAAGACTTCATCTCCAGCTCCCCCCTGAATTTCCTTGCTGGGAATTCTAACTGTAGAAGCCTGCGTATCGCTGAGAGCTTGAAGCGCGTTGCAATGAGAAGAAGCATGTCACCGCCGCAGCTGAAATCATCGCACCGCTGGAGAAGCTTACTGGTGCTGTATCTCTCAGAAAGCGTGTCTTCTTCGAACGCTGCCTGCTGTCGCATCACTGGAGAAGCGTAACGCCATTGAGAGAGTCGCCATCGCATCACCGGAGAACAGTGCCACAGGGCCTGTCACAGCTCCAAAGTACAGAGTTGTCGCAAGGCTGCCAGGGCGCCTACGCATCATCATCACAGCGTCATCGCCTCGTCGCCTCAAGGGCGCCATCTTCTTGCACCACACCAGGATCATCGCATTGCGGCTCCATCTTGTGCATCGCAACCGGACCGCAAGCCGAGAACCTACGGATCAACCCCGCACCGGTAAGGATCACGACGCAACCCCTACTCTGCGCAAGCATTGAGGCACGACGCATCATTTTCCCTGGATCACGGATCCGACGCATCTCCTCATTTGCAAGCCTTTCAATCACTTAGCATTACGCATCCGGGTACTTTGTTGAGAACTTTGTGGCATTTATCAACAACTTGAACTAAGTAACTTTTAGCATCTTTAAGTCAATCTTAAGTACAGTATTGTGGATTTTTGACGTTTGTGGTCTTGTGTTAAGTCTATATAAAGAATACTTATTTTTATAAAACCAGTGTTGTGTCCATCTGTAGTGTTTTCACTGAATTGCTGTGTAAATTCACAAATGCTTAACACACTGCCTCTGAGATAAGCCTGTCTGCTCTTGCCAAGCTACCAACGGGGTGAGCAGGGGTTATCCAGTAGTGTAATCCCCTTATCCTGACTTAGAAGTAAGGGTCCCGGAGAATCTAATAACTCCAAGAATTACACTTGAGAGTATCCTTCTCTTTGAACTCTTAGGGAAACGATCTACTAGGATAGGCAAGATTTATGACTTATTATTTGAGAAACAAAGGGATGACCTGGAAATTGTTGAGAGCTCATGGGAGGGCAAACTTAACAACCCCAATGTAGATATTGATATGTCACTGGCATTAATATCTAAGTCATTATTAGCAGCTAACCTAAAGGCGCAACTGTACAAAACTATATATAATTTATACTACACGCCAGCCAATCTATATACATGGGGAAAAAGAATAAATGATCATTGCCCAAGGTGCGATCTAGGTCCTGCAGATTTAATACATATGTTTTCTGAGTGTCCCAAACTAGATCCCTTTAAAAAATGCTATCTGATTACTGGGATGAAGTCTTTGGTCATAAAATAGCGGTCTCACCAACACTTTATATACTTGGCTATGATAACACTCTTGGGCACAATAAGGAGGAGGAAACATGTCTTTTTTTAGGCATGGCGGTGTATCGAATAATTTTGGCAGCTCGCTGGAAGGAGGTAAGCATGGGCGGAAAATCCGTTACGCTCGCAGATTTTGCGGATTTTCGGTAAATTCGCAATCCGCGAGATTCGCAAATTTCCCGCAAAATCCGCAAATCCGCGAGCAGCGGATTTTATGGCTTGCTCGCACTGTTCGCGTGAGTTCGCGGCTTCCCAGTTCAACTTCGCGCCCCGCGAATAAGCGCTAAATTGCAGAAATACGATCTTAGCAAAACTGAAACTACTTACCAGGTTCAAAAGTTCAAGCTCATCATTAGTAGCCATTTCCTGTAGTGCTTCCTGAGGGGCCCCTCCAGAGTTCAGTTGCCTACTTGTAACTATTATGTGACCCTGCTCTGACCCTCAGAATAGTTACACAAAGGTCCTGAATTACAGCTAAGGCAGACAAGCAGGAGCCAGGCTGGAAGTTCAAATCCAGTGACACATTAATCAGCCCCTAATTCATTATTGTCAGTTGGGGCAGGGCAGGTGTTGTAACTAATTTTGCAACAATGAAAGCACTTAGCAAGTGCAAAAGATTACTAATCAGGAAGCACTAAGGAAGCAGGTGCCAGCTAAAAAAAATATTCTGTGACACATTAATCAGCCCCAAATTAATTCAGGTCACTTGAGGCAGGGAAGGTGTGCTTTGCTTTGCCACAATAATGTACACTGGACAACCAGAGGGTGCTGTGATGAAACAGAGGGTGGCATGGGTGGGCCAGAGGGTGGCATGAGTAGTCAGAGAGTGGCAGTGGTGACAGAGAGTGGCAGTGATGAAGAAGAGTGTCCCAAACAGGCTGGACACGTAGAAATAACAAGTTTGCAAAACTTGCGACCCGACAGGTAAGTTCGCGTTTGCGAAATTGTACAAAACCCTCGCGAACTGGCAGAAACCCGCGCGAACACAAAAAAAAAATCCTCAAATTCGCGAGAATTCGCGGATTTTGCGGATTGCGAGTTTGCAAATCTGCAAAATTCGCGAACGCGAGATTCGCAAAATTCGCCCATGCTTAGAAGGAGGTTGATCCTCCTAATTTTCAAATGTGGTTAACTCGCTTTCTAGGTATTTATAACCAAGAAAAAGCTATCTATGAAGCCAGAGGTGAAAAATCTAGAATACGTGGCTGCCAAAACTGGTCTCCGATTGCTGCTTGGAGTAATGATGTTAGGAATACCTTATGATGATTGTTTATATGAATTTGCATAGATTTATGCTTCAATAGCTTATTTGTAGAGAAAACTTATGATCTTTAACAATATTATGAAATAATTGTGATTCTTTTCTATTTTTATGATTATAGATGTAAGCTAATATTTTGTTTTTACGTATTTTTGTACTATCTGAAGTTGCTATAATAAATACATTTAATAAAAAAAGAAGTAAGGGTCCCTAGTTGGACAAAAGTGAATACCATTGCCAACTAGAGACCCCCAGATCTAACACGTTTCATTTGTCATTATTGGACAGCATTTCACGAAATGATGTTTCATGATTATCTGTTCTGTTTAGGTCTCACCCAGAGACAGATTCATTGTCAAGAACCTCTTGTGCACAATACCAATACTTACGGTGGGTATTAGGTCAGTCCATTGCTTATTACTGGATGACATTCTTGTCAATCACATTTGCTTGTTTCTTATTCGATTGTGTGCCTTTCTCGTTTTATGTTTGCCTGATCTTGCAGCATAGCTTCTTTACAATCCTTTTTGTCAGGCGACTTGTATCCTTCTACTGCATACATTCAGGTAACAACATTTTTCTTTTAGCATACATAGGAGTGCATGGATTCTCTTGCTCTCTCGTTGTATGCTGCTTCTCTCACACAACCACATCCTCCTTTTGCATCTCCTGGCCCTCCCGGTCCCCTTTTTTTTGTGCAAAACTCCATGTCTTTCCCATTCCATCCCTCCCGATTGATTGCTCCATCAGGCCGTGCTCTTGGGCATTCTGTTGTTCCACCTCCTTCACTACCGCTCGTCATCTTGTTTGTTATTTCTTTTGGAGGGCTAGGCAATACCCATTTTTTAGGTCTCGGACTAGGCAGCACATTCTCTGTCTAGTCAGAGAGATGCAGAATATACTATAGTGGGGGAAGCTCCACCCTCTTTCCGCCCATCTTTTTGATTGGCTTTAATCACAAATACTGCATTGTGATTGGTGCTTGGTTTCTTAGTTCCACCTCCTGACTGCCATGATGACATTTTTGTCCTTCCACGGCTATCAGCCCTATTACTTAAAAAACTGTTTTGTTTCCCTACCTCTCCCTGTTCCCTCCCATGGTCAGTAACTTCTTAGACTGCCACCCTCCCCCCACCCTCTCTTGTTCGTGCCTTCTTTCAGTCACGCACTGCCGTTTAAAATGCAATCGGTCTCATGAAAATACAAGTCCGATTGCATTTTCAATGCTTGTTTGCAATTTCATTGGCGGGTGATCTGGCACTCTTTGTCTCGCATACGTCACATGTATTAAAACAGACGCATGCATGACAAAACTCCAGGCCGGGTTCGCTAAGGAGAGGAGCAGCACTGCAGCCGTAGGGTCGCCTAGCAACCAGGATTCCTGCTCTCACGTCACCACTTTACAGAGCGGATGGCCGCTCGGAAGGAAGTCTCGTCCCTGCCAACTTATTTCAGCATTGCACCCCATTATTTCCACCCCCTGATTTGAGAAGGTGAACTTATTTGGTAGAGGGGAAGTCTAACCTGCAAACATGGGCGTAGGAAGTGTGGGGGACGCGGGGGACGTATCCCCCCCAGATTTTCTAGTGGGGGGGACACGGCGGACAAGGGTGGGGGGATGAGGGGACGAAATAACTTGTCCTCTCTCTCCTATTAGTTGCTGGGCCATTGACACGTAAAAATATCTAGTGCTTTGACGTGCCAATGGCCCTGTACTTAACCTGTGTGACGTTACCTTTTGTGTGCTGCAAAGCTCCAGGAATCAATTACACCTCGTTCTCACTACCCCGGCTGCCTGCAGTCTGCACTTCAGGACAAAGGGAGAGAAGTCGTTTGTTTATTGCTGTCTGCATCCTGCCCTTCCCCAGCACCGACCTGACCTTATTCACGCTACCTGCGCAATTCAGTCACTCAAAGGCTACTGTTCTGCTTAAATGTTTATTTTAAGCAGTTGAAACTCACCTGACCCTGGAACATTAAAACAAATTAGAATTAGTCGTAGTATAAGCACGCATCTGGGTTACGTTGTGACAGGATATTACCACTAATCAAATGGGGCATTACAAAGTATGCAGACACCAAGTAGGTAAGTTTTGAGAAGAAGCCTTTTGCTTATTACTATGATTAATATGAAAATGGAAGAAACGGAGTGCAAAGGAATAATGTTAAATTATTTATTTGTATGCACATCTATGGGATAGGTTGTTGAGGTGGAAAAATAGTTCACTTTAAGTATCCTGATAGCAAGCAATGTGATTTTGTCCAACGGAAAAATAGCAGAAAGTCGAAGTCCTCTCTTGTTTGAAAGTCGTCTTTTAGTTAACATTAATAAAATAGCAATTCCACAAATGTAATAATTCATAGCAATAATTTCATGACTTCAAGGGTCCGACTGAAATATAAGGATACACATCTATTTTTTGTACATACCTGCTGAGTTAAAGCATATCAGACTGCATTGATGTGGCAAAATCAACTTTCCATATTGGTATTTCAAACTTCCTCAATAAAACTAGTCCCATTAATGACCTTCCAGAGCCCACAATAAGCTACGCACCACATCTATATGAACAGGCCAAGCCAGCATTCACTTAGTGCAAGTATTTCCAGGTGCTACCCCAGTCGTCACTGCCATGATTACATAAAACTCTCCTAGCATACATTACCTATACATGTGAGGCATCACAACATACCCAGATAGTTTTAATATCAATTTGCCAGGAACTAAAAACATGATTAAAATGTGAAAAATGTAAATTCCACATTCATAATTGTAGACAATCGAGGGATTCCAGCCTTTTGAGTAGTTGATGCGCCGGAACACCCCCCTCCTGAGCCAGAACGCCTCCTTCTGACGCAGGGCTTTACAACGTGATGCATCTCGCAGATGCATCACGTTGTAAATATCCCACACCATGGCACATCTTTTCCGCCGCCGCTGCGTCACAAAAGTGACGCAACAGCGGCGTAAAAGAGGCGCAAGGTGCTTGTAAATCTGCCCCTGAGTGTTTATATCACCTTTTTATAATATGTGGAATTTACCCTGATATTTGTTGCATGCTTTAGTGAAGGGACTGCAATAAAATACTGGGAATGTTCGCATGCATTATTGGAGGGACTGCAATATAAAGTTGGATTTTATACCTGGATAAACTTTTATACTTTTTAATATGTGGCATCTCCACTAGACTTTTTTTCATAGATAATAATAACAGCCTTTTTTGGCTGTATATGAATTCTAAAAGTAGGTTTTATAACTAACATTAGGATTCATATTTAGTCGCTATATGTGCTTAAAACACCTAAAAGTAACAATATAGGTTTCAAAATTGGGCTTTTTACTCAATAGCAGGCCTTTTAGTGATTCCATATAGCAGTTATATGTGTGCTTATAATACCAATAAGTAACACCTAAAACCAGTCCAAAATGTTTAACACAGTTTTGGAAATATGAGCTCATTTGATTGGTCTATTTTTCGTTCGGCGCCCATAAGGAGTAAGGAAGTTCTCGATAGGCTGTCAGCAGGCCTTTCAAGGTAAACGCAGGTGTATTTAATTTGCCGGTGCAAGCCGAGACGCCACACAGAGGTGCGGTAGCAGCATATTTCTTTGAGGAAAGGGAGGTAGGAGGCTAAGTTGGAGCGGGTGACTCTGTTTAAGGGTAATGAGACATAGATAACGAGTACGCTTGAGTACCATACGAGCGTTTAGCCAGGAGGTGCCCAGTATTACGGCAAGAAGCTTGTTGGTTCTGGCAAATACGAGGCAGTTTGCATAACTGTACGCAAACATTGGTAAAAATTACTTTTGGAGCTAGTTAGTCTCAGTATTTTTATTTGGGGGTTAATGACATATGCAGGTAAATGAGTTGTTTAGTACCACGACGGGAAGCCTGTTGGTTCTGGAAAGTATGATGCATCTTGCACAATTATACGAAAATACTCGCAACAATTGCTGTTGGAGTGAGTATGCCCAGCAACCTCTACTCTCAGACAGGCCACCTAACTCCAGGGGTCATTTATCACCTCTTCAAAGACCCAGTCCAATCACCTCTGACAAATCAAGGCAGGGCACTAGAGGGCTGAATTGTGGCTTGCAGACAAGAAAATCTTATAACTTCTTGTCTGTACATTTTAGAATAAATTCAACAATACCACATTGTTGCATTTATCATTAACATTCTTCTGAGTCCTTTAATCTTAGTTGTATGGCTTTCCTTTCTCCAGTTATTAATTAATAACCTCTTGCAGTGTTAATCTATGGGCCGGGGATCTGCAATGGAAAAATTAACTGGCCAATTTCTCCAATACCAGGGCCTGTATAAGGATCCGCCTTATACCTACAGGACCCCCACCCCTAGAATACATAGGAAAGACTTTAGGGGTTCTGATTATATCAAAATATTGCAGATCCTCACTTCACAGTGCTCCGAGCACAAAAGCCGTTTTTGGGAAGCACTATACTACAATGTAGGCAGTGAAATGTGCAATTTCACTAAACCCAGGGCATATAACACTAATTTTATAAGGGCCTTCCTTGTAGATACCTGATCTCTAACCCCTAGGACACCTAGGGGAACCCCTGGGGATACCTAATATGCCCCAACATTGTAGTTTATCAATTTGTAAGTGCCCTAAACTCAAAAGTCAAGATTGGGCACAATTTGCATTTTAAAAGCAGTCCTCCAACACGGGTCTGCTTTTAAACTAACCTCAGGCTACAGCAGTGCACACATGCAAGAGCAGGAAGGGGTGCTGGCCTCTAAACCACTATGCCCTAATATATACTAGGGACTTAAAGGTAGTTTCAATACCCATGCCCTATTATGTAATAGGAGAGGTCATGTCAATCATGGAGGTACCCTAACCCATAGTGCACCCTAGTGTATGTTGGTGTTTTTACTGTATTTGTAAGTGTCTCTTTCAACATAGCACTAGCCCTGGGCCTGGTTAGTCAGAGGCCAGGGTCAGTCAGAGTCAGGTACCACCAGTACCAGTCAGCAAAAAGTTGGGGAGTGCCCAGGGCACAGATGGCTTTGCAACACTAGAGAAGCACAAATCCAGAATTTAAAACATAACACCATGGTTGGGGGTTCTCTTTAACAATCAGAATGGATTTCCATCCTAATGAACCCATTTTCAAACTTTAGGATAATGAAAGACAGGGTAAAAATCATAACGTTCTAATCTATACTTTGCAGTTTTCATGCAGCTCTTTGATGAAGGGTAATAGCTCACTGTTCAGTGTAGGGATTTTAACTTATAAACTGCAAATAGCAAAAGAATCTCTCCGACAAAAGCAGTAACTCACTGACCTATTTACATTATATGCATTTTGTGATCTGCGTGGTACACGATCTTTGTAGCGGGCATATTACCCAACTGTGGCTACCTTACCATGAGTCAAAACTTCCAGTACTCAGACCTCTGATCTCTCTCAATAAAGATCATTAATTACCAAAGTTATCTTCACATTTTTATTGTTGCCTGAAAATTTCTGGAGACCAGGAATGCAGCAGCAGGTACTTTTCAAGCCATAATGCACTTGCAACCATGACGCCCTCACCCGAAGTCAGCATCCTTTTTTGCTTGGTGCATGAAGATGCAAGATTCATATACATTTTTTTTAACATTTGGTCTGATTACTATGTGAATGTAAACAACAATAAAGCATACATGCAAACTGTGACTACATGCCTGCTTTTCTCAATATTTCACTTCAAAACGATGCGAATGTATTTGTTTAATGGGTGGTGATTTGTATAGGGTCAATGGAAAATCCACAAGGTTGTCCCTGTCCCCCCCAGAATTTTAGTGTCTCCTACGCCCCTGCCTGCAAAAAAGAAAACACTAGAATTGTGGAAGCGATTGCAGCCATAGAAATTCAATTAACTGAGAAGAAAGTTCAGCTGGATTACTTGATGCTAAACCACATGTGTGTCTTCATCTCAAATTGAAAACTGGGAGGGGCCAACTCAGTCCGTCATCTTCAATGTAATGAGCACCATCGAGATGGGCAATCCAACATCTGGTTTTTACAGCGTTCTATCAGCGCAAGACTAGCAGCAGGCGCTATGTAAAAACTTTTATCGACCCAACCGGCAGCGTGCACATTTTATTACAAGGGACAACCTTCGGGGAAAACCTAATAACAATATTCTTCTATAATTGATACAATTATCGTAGAGAGAAAGACGTGAAAAATGTATTATCTTAACTCCGTTAACTAAAGCGCTTCACCGCCAGATATTTTGTAGCACTTAACACAGCTTCTAGTTAATCTTTTTACCGTCAGGATAGAAAATGGAGACAGGAAAATCAACTTATTCACCAAGGATCACAAGCATTGCTCAAGTGAGAGCTGCGAGTTAAACCACAGTTTTCTAGCTTCAGCTTCATGGATAACAATTTAGCTACAAAACCACATATCGCCCTTAGGCAGTGTGCTCAATCCAGCTATTAGATGTACATTTAACAAACAAATTACATATGTTTTTAAACTCTAAGGGAGCAAATTCGTAGATGTACTGGCGGAGCCACACGGCCCGTTAATTCTACGCACGAACGCACACCTGCAGCCCGGGGGCGGGGTAGCCCTCGGGTATAAATAAACGGGCGCAAGACCGCACGTGGTCTTTGGCCCTTATGCTGTAGCCAGTCTCTGTGTGTGGTTATTACCAGAGTGTCAGTTAGGCCCCACTCTGAGGCCTAGGTCTTCCTTGCCCCCTCTACACACTACATTGGCGACGAGGTGGGTCCATTACCCACGCCTGGCCCAGCGGACACTCCTGCTGTGTCCCGCGGTTCTGCCGGAGCCGTGCTCGTGCTACCTGCGCTGGAGCCTGCGGCCGGCGCTGTCTTCCCGCGCGGGTGCCACCCCGCTGTGCTGCTTCATCTGGCCCTGCTGGGGCCGTGGGAATCTCGCACCTGTCGCGGCGCGAAAGGTGAGCCGCCCTGCTGGTGGGAGAGTGCGCCTGCTGTGGGGCCTGCGCTACGGCGGCCCCGTGTTGTGCCCAGCGCCTCCTCTCTGCCATCGCTGACAGCAGGCATCAGAGCGCGTGGGAGGGGAACGCGCGCAGTGTCTATCGGAGGGACTGGCTCGGCCCTCACCGCGCCCCCCCGACGAACGCTCACGCATCTCGCGGACGCAAGAAGGTCGCCCTTCCGAAGCTCACGCGTCCCGCGGAGCGCTATTTCGGCCGTTTTATGGGCAGAACACGCTCAGCTACCTTGTACACTGGTCACCACGGCCCTGAGTCGTCGGGAGTGAGTGGGGGCACTCCGTTGTGCAGCAGCTACCCAGCAGAAAGGTTCAGAGCAAACGCCAAGCTCGCACAGTCGGTCCCAGGGGTCACTGGTGCTACCACGCCATCCGTGGACGTCCCACGCGCCAAACATGAACGTGCAGGCGGACGGAGGGGCTGCGGCCACTGGACCAGCACCGAGATTCCCTAATCCACCTCCAGCACCGCCACTGAACGCAGGACCGGCACAAGGAGGTCTACCACCCCAAGTCCCTGCGCAGAACGCTGCTCCCGCTGCGCCAGGCCATGCCATGGCCGCCCCGATTCCACCATTTAGTGAACTGGCTGAACCAACCACAGCGGCTGCGCGATGGCGCCTATGGCTTGGACGCCTAGAGCACTACTTCGTGGGTGTAAGGGAAACCGATAACAGAGTCAAACGCTCACTCCTGTTATGCTACGGAGGCGATGAACTATATGAACTATTCGAGACCTTGCCGGATAGAGGGGACAGCGATGACTACACGGCGGCAATCACGGCGCTCAACCGCCATTTTGACCCCCGCGCAAACCCTGACTTTGAATGGTTCAAGCTGCGCCAAGCGCGTCAAGCCGAGGGGGAGGCAATCGACGTCTTCTATGCAAGGTTGCGCAAGCTAGCAACGTCTTGTGAATTGCCAGACAGGACACTAGAGATCAGAGCGCAATTGATACAAGGGTGCAGATCCGTTCAACTATGCCGTCTCATTTTGCGACAGCCACGCTTCTGCCTGGATGAGATCCTCGTACTGGCCATGTTGCATCAACTCTCAAACGCACGAGCAGAAGCGATGCAGGCCTCGCTAGACGGTCCCGCGCCTCCGGCGAGACACGTGTCGATTAAAGAGGAACATGTGGATGTAGTGCGGAGGCGTCCCCCACCATCCGCGCAGAAGAACCAGCCGATGTTCCCGTCCAAGTCTTCATGTGGGAACTGCGGGATGGACCATCCCCCGAACGGACGGTGTTTCGCACGAGGAAAAACGTGCTCGAACTATGGGAAACTTAACCATTTCGCGAAGGTGTGCCGCGGCAGCCGCCGTACGGGGCCTAGTGGAAAGAATGTCACCCAAGGGGTACGTCAGATCTCGCTTGAAGACCCCGGACCATGCGGCGATGCACATCAAGCATTCCGATTGGATGAGGGGGACGATGATGACGATGTGTTTTTCGTCTCTTTCGTCGGTCGCGATGGATCCAGGAGAAAGCCGCCCCCAATGTGTGAAGTCGACATTGAAGGATCCCCGGTGAATGGGCTGATCGACACTGGCGCGTTGGTTAACGTGACGGACAGCATACAATATGAACAGTTTCATCCTCGTCCGCCACTCTTGCCTTCGAAAGCCAGAATCTACACTTATGATAGTGACGAACCGTTGCCCCTACGTGGGGTGATCGACGTAACAGTATCGTGCAACGACCAGAAGGTAAAAACCAAGTTCCATGTCACGGGGGCAGACGGGACACGCTGCTCAGCTGCCACACAGCGGAGGACCTCCAACTCGTGTTCTTTGCCAACCAAGTACACGAGCGTCATGCCGACGCCCTGCTGAGAGACTTTCCGTCATTATTCCAAGGTTTGGGCTGCCTAAAAGGAAAAGTGTTCAAGCTACACATTGACAGCACCGTGAGACCAACTGCACTGCGGCACCGGAGGGTGCCATTCCATCTGCGGCCGCAGGTGGAGGAGGAACTGGTCAAACTCGAGAAGCTGGGGGTTAATCGAAAAAGTGTCAGGACCCACTCCATGGGTGTCACCCCTCGTGGTTGCACCCAAACCAAAGCAACCGGGTGCAATAAGTCTATGTGTGGACATGCGTCTCCCGAATAAGGCCATCAAGAGGGAATGTCATCTTACACCAACTATGGACAACATAGTAGCTGATTTAAATGGCGCAAAATGGTTTTCCAAGTTGGATTTAAATGCAGGTTATCACCAGCTGGAGCTCCACCAGGACAGTCGCAATATCACGACTTTCTCGACCCATGTTATGTTATGTTATGTTATTAAAATATTTCTAGAGCGCGCTATCACCGATTGGTTGCTTGGCGCTGTGATCAGCAATAACATGAACATAGAGGGGAGTGTATTATGGAAATGCTTGTCTGAAGAGCCAGGTCTTCAAGGCTTTTCGGAAAGAGAGGAGGTCTTGACAATTCCGGGTCTCCACCGGGAGAGAATTCCACAAGCAGGAAGCGAGGGTGGCAAACCTACGACCTCCTGCGCGCTTTAGATTGAAAGAAGGCGACTGCAGGAGGTTCTGATGGAGTGAGCGTAGGTTGCGGGACGGGGTGTATTTGAAAATCAGGTTGTTGATGAAGGATGGACTTTTACAGTATAAGGACTTGAAGATTATGCAGCCTGTCTTGAAGGCGCAGCGCTGGACTACAGGGAGCCAGTGTAGTTTCCTAAGGAGGGGGGTGGCTGCCTGACGCCTTGGTTGGTACTGGATTAGCCTTGCGGCATGGTTCTGTACCATCTGGAGTCGCTTAACTAGGTAGATGGGAAGACCTAGGTAGATAGCATTTGCGTAGTCCAGATGGGATAATACAGTAGAAATTACAACCTGGGTGATTGCCTCGGGAGTGAGCAGGCGACGTACCTTCCGGATTTTTTTCAGTTGGAAGAAGCACTTGGAGACCACTTGACCAACTTGAGTTTTAAGAGATAAGTCACAGTCCACAGTGACTCCAAGTGTTTTAGCTGACAAGGAGGGTGTTGGAGCTTGGCCTAGCTCAGAAGGCCAGTAGTGCGGGCCCCAGTACTTGCCGCTTTCGCCGGTCAGGACTAGCTCGGTTTTACCCGGATTTAATTTGCGCTGGTTCTGGTCCATCCAGGTTTTAATGAAGCTCATGGTAGACTGGAAGTGCCGTATGGAGTCTTCGGTGTTATCGATGGTAAGTTGTAAGTCGTCTGCATAGTTGAAGACTCTCACCTGATTGTCTCTTAAGGTCTGGATCAAAGGGAGTATATACAGGTTGAATAGGTGGGGAGACAGGGAGAAGCCCTGTGGCACTCCACAAGTGATGGCCTGTTTGGCGCCCATTAAGTCACCAAGGCGTAGAGTTTGGTTACGGTCTGTCAGGAAGGATCTCAGCCAGCCGGCTGCTAGGTCCCGGACGCCGGCTTGTTCGACACGGTCGACCAAGATGTTGTGATCGACCATGTCGAAAGCGGCCGAGAGGTCTAGGAGCACCAGGGCTTGTGGGGAGCGTCTATCGGCACAGTCGCGCAGGGTGTCCAGGACTGTCGTAACTACTGCTTCAGTAGAGTGTGCAGGCCGAAAGCCTGCCTGATGGGGGTCGAAGCAGGAGGATTCCTCAAGAAAATTAGATAGGCATTTGGCCACGTGTGCCTCAAGGACCTTTGCCAGATAAGGCAGCAGCGAGATAGGTCGAAAGTTGGCTTTGCAGGCTGGGTCTGCCCCCGGTTTTTTTAGAAGCGGAATGACTATGGCTTCTTTAAAAGCTGAAGGGACTAGTCCAAGAGTCAGGGAATTGTTCAAGAGTGTAAGGGCAGGGGCTGGGTGAGTCAGGAAGCACTCTTTTAAGATGTGGGGCGGGCAGCTATCTGAAGGGGCACCGGATTTTACTCTTGACAGTAATTCCCGAAATTGGTCCAGGGTGATAGGTGGGAAACTGCTCAGGGTATAGTGATTCGGCTTGATTGACATACCAGATGTGAGGGGGGACACCGGCCGAGGAATGCTGGCTTTGATGTCCAGTATTTTGTCAATAAAGTAGACGTTAAGTGAGTCACATAAAGACTGAGTGGGGATGATCTTGGGTCGGACCGTGTCTAGGTTTGTAAGTTCATTGAGGATGGAAAAGATGTCCTTGGATTTATTTGTGGATTCCAGAATTTTAGAGGAAAAGTAGGACGCTTTCGCCGCCAAAATGGCCGTCATGTATTCTTTCCTTGCTTTAGAGAAGGTCCTTTTTGAGTCAGGGTCGTACTTCCGACACCACTGATGTTCTAATTGCCGTAAGGCCAGTTTCCTTGCTTTTAAATCAGTGGAGAACCACTGGTTGGCATCGGCACGTCTTGCCAATTTGATTTTTTTAAAGGGGGCATGAGAATCCCTGGCCGTATTTAGCCAGTTGGTGAGTGAGGAGACTGAGGAATTGATCTCATGTTGAGGAGGAGGGATGGTGTTGGCTAATGACTCTAGAAAGGCTGTTTTGTTGATTGAGTTCCATGTCGGTCTCCGCAGGTTCAAACGTCTGAGTTTTGGGGTGTCTTCGGCTGCCGAAGTTTTCCAGAATGCGATCAGGGAGACACTATCCGGACTACCTGGAGTCATCAATCTAAGTGATGATATTCTGGTCTTCTCCAAGACCTTGGAAGAACACCACGGGCAACTGCTCCAACGTCTGGTGGACCATGGGCTAATGCTACACAGGGAAAAATGCTCATTCAACAATGAATCAGTCGAATTCTTTGGGTACATCTTCTCTCGGGATGGGCTTAGAGTAGACCCCAAGAAAGCAGAAGCCATCCGGTTGGCGCCTAAGCCGATGTCCGTGACGGAGGTTCGCAGCTTCTTCGGGATGGCCACTTACTGTGGCCGATTCATCCCCAACTTGGCATCCCTGTCGGAGCCGCTGCGGGTGCTCACCAAGGCAGGGCAACCATGGACATGGTCCGCGAAGGAGGACGATACATTTCGAACGGTGAAGGAAGCCCTCTTCGATGATAAGGTCATGGCGTACTTCAGGCCACATCGCCAAACGGAGGTTGTCGTGGACGCCAGCCCGGTGGGGCTGGGAGCTGTTTTGTTGCAGAAGGCGGAGGATCACACATGGGTGCCCACGGCGTACGCGAGCCGAGCGTTGACGGCCACCGAGATGCGGTAGGCACAGATTGAACGAGAGGCGCTCGCCATTAAGTGGGCGTGCCAGCACTTTCATCTGTACTTGTTTGGGCATGAGTTTACGGTTGTAACTGACCACAAACCGTTAGTCCTGCTATTTGCAGGGTCGGCCAGGCTTGCGCCGCCCAGGATTGAACGGTGGGCTGTCCAGCTCCAAACGTACAGATTCGAGGGTATCTTTCGGCCCGGGTTGGACAACCCCGCGGACTTCCTCTCGCGCCACACGCACCACGACTCCGTTACACAAGTGCACAAGGAACTTGAAGAGGTGGAGGAATTCGTAAGAGTCCTGTCACAGGAAGCATGCCCCAAAGCCCTCACGTTGGAAGAAATTGGGGCGACCACTGACCAAGATGAATGCCTGAGGAGGGTGAAGCGATCCCTGGAGGATCGAAGTTGGAAATACTTCTTGCACGGGGCAAGTGCCCTCACGGTCGAGGAACAGACTTTTTGCCAGCAAATGTGGCGCGCGCAGAGTGAATTGAGCACAGGACCTCATGGAGTGGTATTACGAGGAGCCTCCATAGTCATTCCCTCGAGCCTGCAGAGAGAGGTTGTGCGCCTTGCTCACCAAGGGCACCAGGGCATCGCGAAGACAAAGGCGTGACTAAGGGGTAGAGTGTGGTTCCCGGGCATGGATGGCACAGTGGAAGAGGAAATCCGAAATTGCCATTCGTGTACCATAACAAGTCAGGAGCCTGCCCCACATCCTGTTATCACGGATGAAATGTGCGACACCCCGTGGTCCAAAATTAGTATTGACTTTGGGTCGTTCTCGGATGGTCGACAAGCCATGGTACAGATTGACTCGTGTTCACGATTCCCAGTGGTAGAGGTGATTCCAACCACAGCGTTTAGTCACGTCAAGCCGGCTCTGGACAGGGCATTTGCCATGCTAGGATTCCCTGATGAAGTACGATCGGATAACGGACCACTGTTTCAAGGCACAGAGTTCCAGACATACCTAACCAGGCGAGGCATACGACATCGAAGATCACGACGCAATGGCCTCAGGCCAATGGAGAGGTGGAGCGGTTTATGAGGACCATGAACCGGGCACTAAGAATCGGCGTGGAGAAAGGAGAGTCCGCGGAAGAATGCCTGTCCCAGTTCTTGAGCACCTACAGACAAACGCCGCACTGTACCACCAAGTGCGCTCCAGCGCACGTCATGTTCAAGAGACCTCCTCGAGACTGTGTGCCCGTGTGTCCAGCCTGGCAGGCCCCGGACTGGACCATGAAGCAACTCAAGATAGGAGACGACAAACAAATGAGAGGGCAAGCCGAGCGAGGAAATCCAGGGTCCGGCCACTAGCAGTAGGGGACCGGGTGGTCCTCAAGACCCGTCACCATCAATGGAAGTACCAAACCACGTTTGAACCGGAAATATGGGAAGTTGTGAACATCCATGGCACCATGGTGACCGCATCCAGAGGCGCAAGAATAGTGACAAGAAATGTGTCCTGGTTCAAGCGAGTGTTCATGAGAGAAACATCCCAGGACCAGGTGGCGGACAACATGGAAGTCGACGAGGACCTGCCTGCTGCCTCAGAGGTGGTACCGGACCCTCGAGCGAGAGAGCCCTCACCGGTCCGAAGAGACTCCGGAGCAAATGTCCCAACACCAGGCCCTGACAGGGCAGCAACAGGATCACTGGAGGAACCAAGGGCTGAGGTACCGCAAAGCCAGAGGTACAACCTAAGACCAAACCCAACCCCCAGCCAGCGGCTCCAGGATTACGCCTGGAGAATGCGCACCACAAAAGAACTCTAAATAAGGCTGGACTAACCATCCATAGGTTTGGAGGGATGTACTGGCGGAGCCACACGGCCCGTTCATTCTAAGCACGCATGCACGCCTTCAGCCTGGGGGCAGGGTAGCCCTCGGGTATAAATAAACGGGCGCAAGACTGCACATGGTCTTTGGCCCTTATGCTGTAGCCAGTCTCTGTGTGTGGTTATTACCAGAGTGTCAGTTAGGCCCCACTCTGAGGCCTAGGTCTTCCTTGCCCCTTCTACACACTACAGTATCCAGAGTACCTCCTGCCAAGCAAAAAGCCGTCGCAGCCACCACTGAACCTGGTAGCAAGCCTTGTATTATATTCATATTAGCACCACTGTTTTAATTCGAACACATAGCTGGATGTTGACCAGTAGGAGGTAGTTTGTTGTTTGAAAAAGGTCTATAACTAGTACACACAAAACATTAAGAAATAGTGATATAGGAACCCACTATACACAAATTATCATTGACCACATAGTTGTACTGTTATTCAAATTTTATTATTTTTGTGTGATATTATAAAAAATATATATTTTTTCTAAAATTGAATTTTGTAGACGATTACTGATAAATATTTTTTAAGAGGTCTTTTGATGCATTTCTAAATCAGTAGGAGTCTTTCATCACAGGTACAAAGACATACATATAACAAGACATTAAATTAGAAAGGAGAAGATGAATAGACATGATGTAGGCAAAGCGGTAGATACACTACGCGCGTTTCGACTCGTTAGCCTTCATCAGGTGACCCGTCTTTGACTCTATAATTAAAACACAAAGGACATTCTTATAAACATACGATACATCAAAGAATATATATATATATATATATAGTGGGCACATCTATTTAACCTGGTGAGACTTAACACTTATTTATCAAAAAAATATATACATATATTCATTTCATCTTTATATTATATACAATTAAAATATCCGTTTATACTGTACATGTCCTATCATTTCACAGTCTCACAAAAAACCACATCAAAATGTTGAGCATTTCTAAGAGTTGATTTTTTGTCACTTATTTCCGTGAGAGTTCCTACATAAAGAGAACACTTATTCTTATTGTTGATATCATAAAAGAGAGCCAAACCAAGAGTTTCAGAAAGGTCTTGCGTCCAAAGGATATTAAACGGATATGCATCATATTTTGGATTTACTAAGTCTAGCTCGTAATCTGAGAGCCATATACTTCAACATGACCTTTCTATGTGTTGTAGAGGGAGCCAGAATGTATAGTATTAAGCATTTCAGACAATTATACAAAAAACATTAGGGAATATGACCAAAATTAGATCGTTCAAAAAGGGGAATAGCACAATATGAGGTACTAAAGGTACTGAAGGCACCTCAAGAGAATAGGGGCACATATTTTATTTTATTTTATTTATTTTTTTACATGTGTATGGCGCTCAGCTACCCAACAAGGGTTTCCCGGCACATAATCACCATCACATTCTAAGGCCATTAAGGTATCCTTCATACGGCATTCTATGACAAGTGAATATATCCAGGTACTTACTAAAACAGCTCGAGATGAATAAGGGAGCTGAACGAAAATCCTAAATATATAATTCTTCAATCCGGTAGACCTATAAGTGAAAATAGGAATAGGATCTATGTCAGGAATGGATACGATGCTCTATGTTGTTATGACATATATGAAATCATTCTGTCATTTTACATAAAATGTAACCGATGGAAACCAACGGTCACATATATATCTTACAGAGATGGTCCTGTAGAAATACTTGAATAGCTTACCCAACGTCGTTGTAGGGAAAGTGCAGATACAAGGTTGGTATGATAGAAATGTGATCTCCTAAAACAGTAAAGAGATGACCTAATGGGTATATGTATGATATAAAATTCTAATCCTACCGATAGCTATAATGGTATAAAAAGTCAGTGTACCTTCAATGTAGTTGATAGCGACGTGGGGAGTTCCGTTGATATTAGAATTGAATATACATCTGGTGTTAATAATAAATAGGTTCAAGTATGTCAGCGCTGTAGATACTGCCTCTACGATATAAAGAGCATCTTATATAAGAATCTTATCCTGGATATTTTGTCAGAGACATAACAGCAGTGTATTGAAATAGAAGGTAAATACCTCAGGTTATGAGCATCTAGAAGTAGAAGTTAGGGCCAGATCGATCTCCTCATAGGAATATTATGATAGTTCTGTAACAGCGAGAGAAAGTAGATGTAATGGTATTACTACATATAACGACTATATCATATAGCATTGTGTTATTATGATAGGACAACATGGGCCAGTGAATATCCTATCACTACTGCACTAGGATGGTGTAATGATCCGAGATGACATCTTGTCTCAGACTATCAGAGATGGTTGGAACATATAATAATTCCTCCGTGATACATAGCAATAAAAGTTTCATATGATATTAAGTATGTGTTTCTACACTTAACCAGCAGGGGGCCAAAAACGAGGGTTGGCATGTTGCCCCTATATGCCTAAAGATATATAGCTGCATAATATGTGTGATAGGACTGCCGAATATATTTGGTCAATGACACCAAAAGATGTTAATAAGGGCAATAAATGTTAAATGCCCTTCTCATAATATGGTTCCCGATATATATTGTAATGGAGAGTGTCTAACCAACCTGGTTATATAAGTATAACATATCGTTACTTGTTCGGCGCTGCCTTAATGGTCTAGGTGGCCAGTGTGGAGCATAAAAAGACTTACATACAGGTATAACTATCATTGTCGTGATGGCTAGCGAAAGTGAATAAAGCCTAATAGCTCGTGTCGCAAACGTAGCGAGTTATCTACAAGACTCTATGAGTAGAACTTACTTGATGGAGATAAAGATTTTAAGGTCGTCTGACCCTCCCGACGTAACTCGAAGGATGGTGACCGGCGTCTTAAGTCGGAAAACGGCGAGTGAAAAGCAGCGCCATATTTAAAGGGGCGTCTATTAGCTATGAGGGTATGGACAAAGAAGACGGACGATGAAAATAAAGGAAGGGGCATAATGATAAAAGACGGACAACTCGTGGTTATATAGTTAGTTGGGAGTCGCGTAACTATCTCCAGGGAGACAATCATTAGAAATCGAGGGGCGGGTATGGTAACTAAAGGCGGACAGCTCCGATGCTGGCAGTTAATCATAGAAATCATGTGTACACACAGCCGTAACATAGAAAGCCATATATGGCAAAAAGAAACGTTTCTTATTCTAGTGTTATATATTTATACTGAGGTCAGTTCGCCCGCCTGCTTGATAAAGTGTATGATCAAATCTCATATAGGACTATTTGTACATAGTAAACAAATAATTAATGTGAATAATATCTTGATATGAAAAATGTCCTTGATGATTTCTATATAAGAAGATAGATACATATAATTACCATAGCTATATGTAGTCATGAAATGTCCCGAGTATGGGAACATAGGACTAAGAGACAGAGATGTATATTACTAAGAGTGCTCATCCATCTAATGCGACATATACGAAGTAAAATAGATATAGTAGATAGCAGACTAGATGGTATAATATGTCCCAATCTGGATGCTTAGAAGTATATGTAGATATATCTATGTATCATGCTTATTCCTTATATATATAATGGCTTTCTCTTCAACATAATTGTATAACTATTTCTCTTTAGATTTCATAAAAATGCTTATTTGATCTAATTTATAGGTATTTGTATACATATTTCCATGTAGGACATTATATGATGGCTTGCTCCCATGGGATGACGGAATTTAATCCTTTATTACAATGTCCAACATAAAAATATAGTATACTTCGCGTTTTTTCCTTATTGCATCACAGCAGATCCGTGCTGTGGGCATGATTTTTTCTAGGATAAACCATCTTATGTCCTTCGGTTTATGTTGGTGTTCCAGAAAATGGCATTCCATGGGGGCTGCTAGTTTTTTTGTCCGAATTGCCGATCTGTGTTCGGTAAGTCGAACATTCATGGATCGCGCTGTTTCCCCTACATATGCTTTTTGGCAGGGACAGAGTATCATGTAGACAATATTTTTAGATTTACAGTTAGTCATGCATTTACTTTGTATAGTTACTTTATTGTAGCAGATTGATGGGCTTTCTATCGCTAGGGGGCATGATACACATGTGCCGCATCTATAATTGCCTAGAACTGGTGATAGATCCATTATGCTGCGTTGTGACATTTGTTTAGTTGAGCGCATCCGTGATTTGACTATAAGGTCTTTTATGTTCTTGTTTTTACGATAAGCGAACATTGGTTTTTCCAAATGTTCATTTTGTGATTTGTTGATGTTTAATAGATGCCAGTTAGAACATATTATCTGGCGAACTTGTTCGTTTAGAGTAGAGTGTCTCATAACGAAAACTAGATTTGCATTCTTGTTGTTTGTATTGCCTTCTAGAAGATGTTGGCGGTCATAAAAACGAGCACGTTTATATGCATCACGCACAACTCTGTGTGGATACCCTCGATCTAAGAATTTCTTTTTCATATCTTGTGCTCTTTTGTCAAAATCTGATAATTTGGTGCAATTACGACGAAGTCGCAAAAATTGACCAAAATGGGATTCCATTCTTTTGTTTGAGGGGGTGGAAGCTGGAGTGGTGTAAAATCGTGTTGGGGGCTGTTGGCTTAGTATACAGATCCACATATAATGTGCCACTTTCATGTTTTATCATGATGTTCAAAAATTCGATTTCCTCATTACTACAGTGTGAGGTAAATCGAAGATTGTGATCACAAAGATTGAGCCATTCGATATATTCCGACAGAGCATCTTCATTGTCATCCCATATGAAGATGATGTCGTCTATATATCTAGAAAAGTTCAGGATGGACTCAAAAAAAGGGGGAGGTAGGACAGGTGGTTGAATGAGAGAATGAGGTCTAAGTGCTCCTTGAGGGTAAAAGCATACCAAAATACTTGCGCACTGTCAGGTACAAACTAATAGTCTCACAAGTCCTGCACCGGGGTACAGGCTATTCAGAGAACTAGTGCTGTGCATCTCAGTCCGATGAACCAGCTGCAGAGACACCATTGTTACTAAAGCAAAACTGAGTGCATGATGTACAAAACAAAAGGCTGCAATCATGTTGTTTTCTGCATGCCAACTAGTGGTAGAAGTGGGCAGGATCGGAAGGGCACGGCGTGCCCCTACTTTAAAAAAATATTTCAGTCCGTCCCCCTACTTCTTTCATTCAAAAAAGCATCCCGGGTTTCACTGGCTTTCATTGTTGTTTTATTTCCACCAGTTTTACGCTACGTTGTGTTAGTCACTGGCAGCGGTGGGAGGGGCAATGGGTGGTGCAAGCTGCAGTGGGCTCCTGACGAGGCCCCGGCCACTTCTTGTTTTACTAATTAAGCACCAATGCTAGCTTAATGCCCATCAGCTAATGGTAATATTTGTGTGTGGGCACACATCGATCGCCCGCTGTACATGCCAGAACAATTCTGTTTTATTTAAATCAAAATGCAAAAAATTGAGCCATAAAGTGGCCAATAATAGGTTGCTTTACTTTAAAGGACTTAAGGAATAAAGGGAGGGGCGGGTGGCAGTACCATGAGCATAAAAAATTACAAAAGAAAAATCTGTTTTAATGATCCAAATACTGTTCTCTCTCAGTAATGAAAACGTGGTTACTTTAAATGATGATCTTTTGCATCCTAGTTACACTACAACAAGGGGGAAAGCAAACTAAAGCAAACTAAAGCATGTTTCAATCCTTGATGATTTACAAAAAATAAATAGACAAAAGTGACTTATTCCAACGGGCTGAACACACTTAAAATAAAAAAACATTGGCAAAGCTGCCAGGCTCTCAATGAAAAAAACACATTGGCTAACTGCAAAAATATTTTGTTGGTCTCAAAAAGCACACATTGTCATGGTAGTCCCCAGTACTGTGTGTCCGATTTGCTCCTTGCAAAAGGGAGGACTGCCGTCCTTTACATTGAAGTTATCCAATGGCTTTAGTTTCCACCCGTTTTACACTATAATTCCAACTTCATTACCCTATGTTAACAGTATATTAATATATTTATAATAGCAACTACACCACTAAAATAATTGATATGCTGAGACCAATTGGCATTGCAGTTCAGTTCATATAAACTTTATTTCGGTCAGAATTGCCAATGCTTGTTCCTCTTTGCAGATGCTAAGTAGCATCAGCAAAAAAGACAATGGCAAAACCAAAATACAAGACCAAGTAGTTTTGCCAATGCTTCTTTTAAATTATTTTCCACATTTCTAAGGATTGTGCATTTTTGGCTGCATCTGGATTGCTGGCCAAAGACACCAAATTATATAAATGTTCTGGCAGTGCTAGTGGAATGTAAGGGTCTGGTATTTTGGTTCATTTCTTCACGTGACTCAATTTTTTAAGGCAACGTTCCTGGTTTTTTGCCAACGTACAAAGGTTGATTTTGCTCACTGGGAATGCGCTGACCACAGCAACAGTAAGGCACAAAGGGAGAGATTTAAAAAAAGTCACACAACACATCGCAGACCCCCGCGAGGTACGCTGCGCGACAGGGAGGGAGCAGGAGAGCACCATATCTTCCGAGATACGACTCTCTCCCCTTCCCCTTGCGCTGGCACTGATTTCAGAAGCTGTGCGCCATGCACACACAACACCATAGCACTAGGGTGTGTGAATCTATCTAGCATAGGTTTTGTACAGGAAGAGTAGCCTTCTTGTATAAAATACTATGCCTAGATACGATGGAAAGCTTTTCCCACTTTGTGTGTGTGCTGCATGCAAAGTCAGAAAAGCACAGAGAAATAAAAACATTTCTCCTGTTGGAGCCTCATTTGAAGGGGCGTTAACTTTTGGTGCAAAACCATGTCTACAAATCTTTGTAAATATGGTTTTGCATCAAAAGGCATGGGTGGTTGCAGGGGAACGCCCATGTTCCTGCCATGTAACGCCCCCTCTGCACTAAGTAACGCAAAGCAGTGTCACGTGCTGCTTTGCGTTACTTTAAGGGGGCTTTCCAGCTAAATAACCCAAAAAACATTTTGCGCTGGTTAGTGTCATTTTTGTGACTCTAACCCAGAACAAAATGTGTGTAAATCTCCCCCAAAATTGCAAAACCTTGCACACTGATGCACATTAACAACACCTAGCCGGCTTATAGTATCTGGTCCACATTCTTTTACTTCTACATGGGGCAACAAACCTGTTCAGAGATACCCTTTGGCAAGAACCTGAAATAAAACTTTTTTGCTTCGCTATTGTCATTTATGAGAAATTGCTCTTGTTTTCTGTAAGCTGTTGATCACTATGTGGTATGCGCTCTAGTCTATGAGCGTGTACGCGATGACGCGTCACGCCATAGACTGGAGCGGTAGGCGTGCGCATGCGCAGAGGCACGCATTGAAGGGCGCGAACGGGGAAAACGGAGTTGGCGACCGGAGCTTGTGGTGCACAGACGCTCGGCGCCCTAAGCTCACATTACTTGGCAAAAGTTATAATAAAACAGTTCTCAACTCACAAAGGCTCAGTACAGTGATATTGGGGCAAGGAAGGAACATTACATTGGCGACGAGGCTGGCATCACGGACACCATCGAGCACAGTGGACAGGAGCAAGCACCCTCCATCAGCCCCACACCAGCCAGGAGGACAGAACAGCAACAAGATTGAGCAAAGGGCGTGGCAGCAGCGCAGAAGCACTATCAGAAGCAAGATTACAAGCACAAGCATTCAGGTCAGTGCTGCCCAAGGGAAAAGAGTCTACAGCCAGCACCCTGGCAGCCAAAGGCACCACCCCCAAGCCAGAGGAAGGGGCGCAGAGTGATAACCCCACGCAGGCTATAAGGGACAATACCCCTGGTAGTCCTAGAGGTCAGGGTGACGCGGCAGGGAGTGCAGGAGCACCCGGTGTGCCCGCCCAACACAGTGCCCAGGCAGTAGACCCCAGAGGCGAGGCCAAGATGGCGAATCAAGCTTGAGCCTTGATGGCCCCCATCCCATTCCTGCCCAGACCGGGGGAACCACAGTTGAAATGGGAGGATTGGAAGGAATATTTTCAAAATTACATTGAGGCTCTCGAGGACGAAAATGAAGGGGAATACACCCCGGAAAGGAAATAGAGACTGTTACTCCACAATTTAGGCCCGGAAGGGGTGAGAGTGTTCAAAAACTTGGTGCCCAAGGAAAGGGACGCGACTGAGACGGATGTCTTTAAGAATGCTCTGGATGACTTGGACAGCCATTACCGCCCAGCAGTGTGTGTCTCCATAGACCGTTATAATTTTCAACAGAGAAAACAAGAGGCTGGCGAGTCCATAGACGACTATGTGGCCGCGCTCCGACGCCTGGCCATCACGTGCCAGTACGGTGCTCTGCAGGACGAGTACATAAAAGACCGGATCGTTATGCATACCACCAGCAGGGCCGTCCAAGACAAACTATGGGCACAGAACGAAACATCGCTCAAGGAGGTAGTGGCTATGGTTAAAAAGGCGGAAATGTCTAAACGCAGCGCGGATGCAGCCAAACGGGAAGGCGCACCGAGGCAGATAATTAACAAGATAGATGAGGCATCACAGTCCAGTAAGCCAAAGGGGACGTATGGAGACCTGAGGAAGGATACAAAATGGACGGGGAAACAGTCGGCCCGCCCCAGCGCAGACAGCAGGTTCGCATGCTATAGATGTGGCAGCACAGCGCATTCGGCCCAGGATAAACGCTGTCCTGCGTTCCGCGCCAGATGCGCGTTTTGTGGCCAGGTCGGCCATTTTGAAAAGGTATGCCGCAAGAGGGGGCAGAAGTCCACGGTCAAGTGTGTGGAGTCGGCTGCCGCGGACATCAGTGAGGATGACGACCTAGAAGATGGTGGAATGGTGCTATGCATTGAGGACCAGGTGTTGGAGGTAGCAGGGAAGCGAAGAGATAAGCCTCGCACGGACATGCTGATAGGGGGAGTGAAGGTACACGTGGCTGTCGATTCAGGATCTCCCTGGACCATCGTACAAAGATCCATATGGGAAGAAGACTTCGCACCGGTTGTGGGGCCAGACCTACTGCCGCCGGATATCAAACCCATCTCGTATACTGAGAATGCCATTCCCCTGGTGGGGTGCCGAGACTTCACATTCGAATTCAGACGGAGGTCTGCCACTTGCACCCTGTATGTTGCGGAGAAGGGCCCATCAGTGCTGGGATGGAGAGACGCAGGGGATCTAGGAATCATACTCAACCCAGGCGGGAAGGAGCAGATTCTATTGACAGACGAGTGGCCCCTCACGAAAGATGAAGACTGGAAATCTGCATACCCTAAGGTCTTCGAGGGCGCTGTCGGCAAACTGGACAAATTCGTCCACAAAATGGTCCTCAAGGAGGGAGCAGTACCAGTAGTACACAAAGTCAGGAACATTCCCATATCCACTAGCGGAGCGGTACAACAGGAACTTCTGAGGCTGGAGGAGCAAGGCATCATAGAGCCGGTGGACAGCGCAGAGTGGCTATCCCCCTTGGTGGTGGTCAAGAAACCCAATGGGAAGGTTCGTCTCTGTGTGGACCTCCAAGAGCTCAACAAAAACCTCATCGTGGAGAGATTTCCTCTTCCCAGAATCGAGGAGATGCTGGCAAGTACAAAAGGTGTCACCCATTTCTCCACCATAGACCTCACGTCAGCGTACTATCAAATTGAGCTGCATCCCTTGAGCAGGAAGTACACCTCCTTCATTAAGCCCTTTGGGTGCTACCAGTTCCGAAGGATGCCGTTTGGTCTGGCATCCGCAGCGGCCGTATTTCAGAAGCTGATGCATCGGTTGTTCAAGGACATCTCGGGGGTGCAGTACTTCCAGGATGACATTCTAGTGATGGGCTCCACCAAGGGAGATCACGATAGGAAGCTGCATAGAGTCCTAGGAGTGCTGCAAAGCAAAGGTTTGACTGCAGAATGGAGCAAATGCAAGATTGGGACTCACTCAGTTACGTACTTAGGTCATGAAATTGGCACGCATGGCATCTCACCCAAGGAACAAAATGTGAAGGCCATCAGGAACGCCAAAGCTCCGAGTACCAAGGAAGAAGTGCGGTCATTCCTCGGAATGGCCGAGTATTATAGCAAGTTCGTGAGGCACTTTGCCACCAGAACATACAGGATGAGGCAACTCATCAGAGACAAGGCAAAGTTTGATTGGGACGCGGAAGCGCAATCCGAATTTGACACAATAAAGGACTGCATCAGCCAAGCTGTTCCACTGCAAGGGTACGTCCCCACAGGCAAGACCATAGTGACGACGGATGCGAGCGACAAAGGCTTAGGGGCGGTCTTGGCACAGGAAAGGGAAGATGGAGCCATCGAAACCATCAGCTTTGCCTCGCGTGCGCTGTCCCCGACGGAACAAAGGTACAGCGTCATTGAAAAAGAGATGCTGGCGGTCACTTGGGCCATGGGCAAGTTTCGGCGGTTCATTTGGGGCACAAGATTCAAGCTTCAAACCGATCACAAACCCCTGATCAAAGTCTTGACGTCCTCGGGCCATGATACAGCGACACCGAGAATTGCGAAAATGACTCTGAAATTACTTGATTACACCTATGACGTGGAGTACCTGCCGGGAACGCAAAACAGGGTGGCAGATTACCTCAGCCGGGCTGCGGCGATGGAGGATGCGCCGGAGGAGGCCCCGGACGGGGAGGAAATGGTGGCCAGCATGGAGGACCATGAGACGACGATAAGCTGTCAGGAATGGGCAGCTGCCTACGAGCAGGATGCGGAGAAGGTAGAGATAAAAAGACATCTCACGTCTGGCTGGCCAGACAAAAAGAAGCTCACGGAAGGAGTGCGGAGGTTCTTCGAGATGAGAGAGGAACTGTCCCTGAGCGATTCGGGAATCTTCCTTTACAGTGGAGAAAGGGTCATGCCACCGGAAACGCTGATACCAAAATTGTTGAAACAACTGCATGAAGGACATCTGGGCATTGTAAAGACCAAGGCACGAGTCAAACAAATGTATTGGTAGCCCGGCATGGATGCCCACATAGAGAGACAAGTGAGGGAGTGTGGCCAGTGCCAAGGAGCGGACAAAGTGCTACGACCACTCAGACCTGCCTTGGGAAAGTTTGACACCCCACAAAGCCCCTGGGAGAACGTGGCCATCGACATACTCGGGCCCGTCCTGGACAGCAGAGGTGTGAACAAATATATATGTGTGGTGATAGATAAGTATTCCAAATGGCCTGAAGTGGACATACAAGAGTCCATGGACACGGACACGATACTGAAGTTTCTGACGTCAGTGTTCTTAAGAGAAGGTATACCCAGATGTATCCTCAGTGACAATGGACCGCAATTTGTTTCGGACAAGTGGGTCCGATTTATGAGGAGGAATGGGATTGAGTCAAAACACACGGCAGTCTATCACCCAGCATGCAATGGCCAAGTGGAGCGGTTCAACCGCGTGCTCATGGGTTCCATACAAGCTGCCATCACGCAGGGAAAGGACTGGGAGACCGAAGTGATGAGCATGATATGGGCCTACAGGATCACCCCCACGGTGTTGGGGTACAGTCCGTTCCAAGTGCTAAGAGGACGACATCCGTTCACCCGGGACAATGTAGTGTGGAGGGAGAAGACCATCACCAGCAAGTGGTCCCCAGCGGTGGTCCAGCACGACCTGGTGAAGGCCCAGAAGATTTACGCTGCACACTATGACAAACGACGCAACACGAAGGAAACAGAGCTGGAAGAAGGAGAATGGGTTAGGGTCAAACTCCCTACCATACAAAAGAAAGGTGAAAGCAAATATAGCCAGCCCTTACAGGTCAAAGAAGTGCGAGGCAGGGCGGCTCTCCTTAGCGACGGTAAAGTGTGGTCCCAAGACCGCATGGCCAGAGTCAACAAGATAGTAGTATGGCCCAAGTCCGAGGTGGAGGAGATACAGCTGGACTCCCAAGAAGCTAGACCCCCACTGGGGCATTATGCAGAGGACCTGTGGGATGGAGTAGGAGATGACAGTGAGGCGGAACCTCCCAACGCAGAATCTACCGACAGAGACGGTACACCGACTGGTGTAGTACAGAGTGGAGATCAGAGAGATGGGGAGAGATCACGAGGAGAGAGAGAAGTGGAAGAGAACATGCCGGTAAGACACACCCGCAGTGGCCGGGCAGTCACTGTGCCCGCTCGATATAGAGACTTTGAAATGAGTGGACACTAGCCATATGTATATAATGTTGCCTCCAGGGTGCCTCCAGAGACATAGACTGTGGGACAATGGACACTCAGTGGTATTGGGGGAAAGGTTTCCTTGTTGATGTTAAAGGGGGGAGATATGTGGTATGCGCTCTAGTCTATGAGCGTGTACGCGATGACGCGTCACGCCATAGACTGGAGCGGTAGGCGTGCGCATGCGCAGAGGCACGCATTGAAGGGCGCGAACGGGGAAAACGGAGTTGGCGACCGGAGCTTGTGGTGCACAGACGCTCGGCGCCCTAAGCTCACATTACTTGGCAAAAGTTATAATAAAACAGTTCTCAACTCACAAAGGCTCAGTACAGTGATATTGGGGCAAGGAAGGAACATTACACACTAACCATTAAAATAAAAAAGTAATAATCATCAGTCGCTGGTGCCCATCATTTTCTTGCTGCGTTAATGTGTTTTTATCATAACACTGCATAGAGCGAGTTCAGCTATCATACAATACTTTAGTTTTTCGACCCTAGAAAGATGAACGAAAGAGTTTACCCTTGCTGTTACCTGCTGGGTCCACAGGTATGTATGTAGGAAAAGTAATAACCAGAAGAGATTTTTCATTACTACCTAGAGTTTTAGAACCGTCCTAGGAGGTCTTAGGAGGAGATTCCCTCCCAGAATGAGGCCATTAAATTCCAAACGGATGGTATCAGGGCAACTTCAGAGGAACAAGTGTCCTATGTCAAGCCGCGCCGGGCAACTGGAAACCACACGGCGGCTTAAAACGTCTGCAGACGGAGCTAAACATTATCCCTCTAAGCACACGGAACATAAATCGCATTTATGCTATTGTTGCTGTAGTTCTCATGACCGCATCTTTCCGCCCTGTGGAGGAGCTGACGTCACCCCAAGGCCCTCTCTGGGCAGTGAGCTTAAAAGAGGAGTTCTGCAGTTTGTTCATTGTCTGTCACTTGGTAAAGGTTTTTGAGAACGCCTATATTCAGGGAATCACAAAGCCGTTTTAGACGTGTATCTAAGCTAATGTCAGGTTTACACAAAAGGCTACATTGCAACCATAAAACCATTTATTAAGGCACAAGGGTACGCCAAAACTGCAATCTCAACACTGTAGGTCCCACGCCTGTTTTGGGGCTGGAAGCATCAATCCGTGGTTTGCTTCGAGAGTTTGTGAACGCACACAAACTCCTGAGTAAATCCACTTTCTGGGTGGGAAGAAATGAACTCTCTCAGCCTCTGTAGGTGTGTAAAAGAAGGAGTTATTTTGACAGGAAATATAATTTCGACATGGAAAAAAATAAAAAGAGAAAAACAGTTACATAAAAATTCCACAAGTCAAGTTTTTATTTGATTTAGTTCTCTACTGAGAACAATAATTTTTAAAAGTACATTTGTTATAAAACATTAATACGATAATCATTTCAGTACAGTTGTAAAAAGCTCTTTAGAAATTTGAACAAATTATGACATACATATTCATCAGGCGGCGATTTAAGAAGTTAACTAAGGCCTTGTACTAAAGTATTTTTACATCTGGTTGGAATAGGTTTTAAATACCGATGTCTGGCCCCTACTAGTGTCAGACTTGGGCATTCAAACAGAACATGCTGTAAATCTTGCACTCCTCTGTTGCATAAATCACAAATACTGGTGGCATTTTAAGGTGGTTACATCTGGAATTAAATGCTTTTAAAGGGAGATCCCGAGCCCTAATAAAATGATACAACTCCGGACTCAATGCCCCAAGGTACAGCGGATGTACTTTTGCTGTGATTTGTATTCTGTTGACTCTGCATATTGTTCATAATGATTTAATTCAGAGAAATGTTTGATGTCGAGGGTGTACCTTATTCTCGGCTTCAAGTGTTTTAAAAAAGCCTTCAATGGCGCAGGAGTCAAAGATTTCAAAAGTGCAGTTGTACAGCTTGATAAATTGAAAGCTGTAAAGAGATTTTGTCTAAAAGTGTGATGCGATGATTCGATCCCACAAGTCTCAGGGGCATATTATCAAGACAGGCAATAAAATGATCCCCGTTATATCGAAAGAAAACTGCCGCTAAAACGGCGATAATGGGCTTGATAATATGCTCTATGGAATTCCAATTGAAGCCCATGTAAAATGTGAAGGACATCTAACATGGGCTTCAATTGGAATTCCATAGAGCATATTATCAAGCCCATTATCGCCATTTTAGCAGCAGTTTTCGGCCGCTAAAACGGCGATAATTTTATCGCCTGTCCTGAGAATATGCCCCTCAGTTTTTAATAAAAAACTTAGGGTTCCTTCTTCAGCATGTATAAGATTGTAAGCCCATCTTATGATGTTAGTGATAGCTCTGGCATATTAGCTGACTAGAGAGAGTTCAAGGCGCAGAGCTTGTGCAGCAACTGCTTGATGGACTTTAATCAATTATGAAGTATTTTCCCTTTTTAGGTCTCGCTACGACGAACGCGCTAAGCGCGAGGGGAGACAAGAGCTGGCCGCGTGCCCAGCATTCCCTATGGCGACCTCGGATTCCGACGTGCGCCTTCGGATCGGGTCGCGCGCATGAGCTTCTACCGTAGATAGCTCACGTGACGTCGCGCGGCCCAATCCGAAGGCGCGCATCGGAATCGGCTCTCGCAGTCCCACCCCTTCTCACCGGACCGGCACTCTCCCTGCATGTCTTGTTCCTTATAGCGTGCGGGCACCACTCGCGGGCTAGCAGATTACCTCCGGTGTGAGTAATCTTCATGTTTTTTTATTTAGGAAGGAGTCTGTGGGCTCCAAATCGTGTGTGCTGCTTTTACTTTCTGGGCGTGTTCTGTGGCTCGCACTTCATCAGTCATCAGAGATGCACTCTTTTAAAATAAGTAAAAACGGCTCTGGTGAACAATGACAACAATAAACCTCAGGGTCACTTATTCCGCTGTCTGGTATTTTATTTTTTGGAGTGGATGCCTACGCTACTGAACATGTCTTTGTCTCAGAGAAACTGCAATGATGAACTAAGAGATTACCCAAGTTAACCTCATGTCCCTCCGCACTGTGGTCCTGGAGTGCCCATTCTCACATTATACATGCTGGGCAGCTTTATCCAAATGCAAAATGACATAGTATTGAGCCTTGATAGCATTGGAATGTTTAACCTCAAGGAAACACTTACCTACTAAAAAATATTACTGAAATGGTATGTTCTATAAGCAAAGGTCAAAGCAGCTGCCACCCACACCTTGCTTGCACATGAGATGTATCTTTTTCACTTCCACAGACGGAAAATGCTATTGTTACAGAGATGGATAACAGACAGCCCCAAGAGCTGCAGACCAGCAGGTTAATTAAGGGGATTTGATAGTGTTGACATAATAACTATTCATTGGCCTTATGTAGAGTTTCTAATTAAGAAGGCACTGGCAGAATCTCCGGACTCACTGGTGAGGCCTGCATACAGAATTACATTTCAGTCGCTCGGCTGTGGAAATCGAAATACCACCAATTTTCTATATTTTTCTTTTCCGTACTTCCCTTGACAATCTCTTCTTTTTTCTCCCCTCCCCCGTGACTTCTTCTCTACATGTTTCTCTTTCCTTTTCTCCTGTTTCTCACACTCTCAGTTTGTCTCTCGACTTCCTCTATTCCATCTGCCTACCTTTCTCTTTTTCACTAACTTGCTCTCTCCCGCCTCTGCGTTTCATTCAGTTCCTCTCATTGTAGCCCCTTCTCGTCTCTCAGTCTCCCTGTCACTGTCTCTCCCCCTCTTTGTAGGTCTCTCCTCCTCCTCCATTTTATCCCTATGTTGCCATTTATCTCACTCGCCCTTCAGCGACCTGTGTCTTGCTCTCTTCTCCTTGGACCGAATGTGTTTCACTGTCATTTGACACAAGTTTGAATTGAGAGCAAGAAAGGGAGAAGAAACAGACACGTACGCACCCACATAGTTTGCTGGTTTCTATGGCAGCAGATCAGGACAAGTGTGCCTGTCCTCTAGGAGGCCTGAATACTCGAGGGGCAGCGCACTGCAATTAGCCATATTCGCATTCCAGAACGAGGCTCTTGGCACTTAAGTGTATTCTTCCTGCATAGAACTCAAAGGGTCTCAGACTGCTTGCAGCACCTGCAACACATCAGCTGTATTTATTTGATTTGTTGCATGCTAGAAATAGAGCTCCTGGTATTATGGTATTTTTTTTAACATTTCCGTATATATTTAACCATATTTATTTGTTGGCCATCTTACTGGTATTTACCTATATTTATTTTGTGTTTCGTGAACAAATGAAGTTGTAAAATTGTATATTTTGACATGTAACTGATAATCATGCACTCTTTGATGTCTTTCGTGTTTTAGCATATTAAGCAGTCAATTACAATATAATAATGCACCCACAGGTAAATGTTGATATATGCCATTTGATAAGGAAACCTCACCCTGTTTTTTAACTCTCCATGCCATCTATCTGCTCAACTGTTGGCCTGGAAATCATAAAAGACAGCATGAAGACACACTTCTAAGAATCCCAATTTTCTGTATTTTTCCACTTTTAAAAATAAATGCAGAAAGAAAACAAACGTCAATAGCTCTAGATAAACACTTATACAGTCCCAAAGGCCAGGGCTGTGCCAATGCTTGTTTATATACGTTGTGTGTTTTGCTGAAATGATGTTGCCAATCACCTAAATCGGTCTATAGCAAGACCAAAAAAGAAGATCGAGGTGCTGCAGTCAAAACAGGTTTGATAATCTAATAGGTTTTGGTTTTCAAGCAAGAATTGAGAACATAGTGGCCTTTGGCATATGCAAGCATCTCATGTTTCATGGACTTTCTGACTCTATCTGTAAATTCACGTGCGATTTTATCAAGAAAATCCTGCTGCGAAGACTGCATCATCTTCAATCTCTTGGCTTGGAAATCTCCAGGCGCTCCAGTATTGGGGCACTGGTTTGGCACCTGAAAATGTGGGCTATGGAGCTAGCCACATTGAATACAATATCTATGCAACATGGGAGGGCACCAGGAATAACTGTCTGGGACACGTACATTGCTAAGTTAGAAAAACAGTCCGCCCTGGTTATGCGCACAGTATCTGGCATCACACACACAATGCCTAGTGATCTCGGGTGGGATAGGAGGTTTTCCAGAATGCTAGATTTGTTCATGAATTGTGTAGGGCAGCCTTTGTCATCAATTGGCAAAGGTGATGTCAATACCATGGCAAAAGGTGCAAATTAAATGCTAAGATTGTTCGTGGTGGTGGGTAGTACTACTGAAGTACCTATAGGATGTAGCAACTGCCTGGTGGCACAGACTGTGATGCAAATGGGGTCTCTGCTATTATTTGTTGTTATGTGGTTCTTACTTAGCCTACAAGACACAACCCTAATATGCTTTGACTGATTTGTAAAAACAAATCCATATGCCATGCCATTTTGATTTTCTTCTTCTTGTGTTGTGATAGCAGGGGTTGTTGAACCTCACGGATGCACATGTAAGCAATCTATGAAGATGATTAATGTGTGTTAAATACAAAACTAATAAGACATTTACAAAAAATGTTAACTACCATTTAGAGCCACAGTTGTGGAAGCTGTGGACTTTGGGTTTTTTCAGGATCTCTATTGAAAGGACACCACCACATCCACAGCTATGAGGTAATTGATAGGTAATATTAGTAGTCTATACGAGTTATGTGCTCCTTTCAAAATGCTCCAAAATACATTTGTAGCTCAAATAAGTGGGTTGTTTGCCCAGTTCAGGGCACCTAAAAACTCAGATTTATTATGTGGATGGTGGCAGGACATATACTTTTTTCACAGCGCCTGATGTCACAATCTCGATTCGAAAATGAAAAGCATTGTAGTAATATTTGAACTTATGAATTCAGATTGTAGGAACATCTTGGCAGCTAGTGCATTAGCCCACTTTATCTTACTGGTTTAGGACCGAGGGGGATTACAGAAGCCCTATAATCCATGTATATCTATGTGTCAAAGAACATTTGCTGGAAGATAATAAATGGACAGTTCCTTGAACCCTTAAGGGCCTGTGCCTTAAGCTCCTAACTATGTCCGACTCAGCTGTCACTTCTGGAAACTGGAAGTAGGCAGAAAAGTGGTCAGTGCTGCCAATACTGTTCTTTGTATAACAGGGACTGCTCCTCGCCATGCAATATTTGTGTTGTGTTGGTAAAATCTGGAAAAGTATTTTCAATTCAGAAAATTCAAGACGTGAGGCAGTGGGAGTGTGTTTTTATATAGTGCCAAAAGTTAAGTTAGGGTCACAGCAGAAGGAAAAATAAAAAAAAACACTACTAAAAAATAAATTAATTGTATGCATATTCTCAATTACTTATCTTGGGGTGGCAAAATCCTATCCGATTAGTTCTGCAATTGCAGGGCCACTGCAATTATCTGCAAAGGAGAACTAAATTATGCAGTAGGATGGAAACACTTGTCTAGAGATATACAGCAAGGTCTGCACCAATGTTGGTGAAAAACTCCAGCTAATTCTGAAGTAAGTTGGAAATGTGTACTGCATTTACCAGGATGCAAAGGTGCGAATGGTGCTGGGACTGTGCGGCAGTGTGCTCTCAACCCCTATTCTGTTTAAAAGACTCCCTTGAGCCAGCAAGCTGACTAGCTTTGGAGATGCACCTGTGTGCCTGTGAGTAGTACTGTGACCTGAGAGAAACTTGGCAGCATTTCCAGCAACCCCAGATGATTTTTAGGTCTCGCTATTACATTCCGCAAGGAATGAATAGCGAGAATTATAGGGTTGCATCAGGAATGCTAAACCAGCCGGCGAGTTTCCACAAGTGCATGTGGTCTCGTGAACGCGCTCCCATCCGCCTGCTGGTTTAGCTTTCCTGATGCTCTCCACATCAAAGCAATCAGCCTCCCTCCCACAGGCTTCCCCATCGTGCGCAGTGCGCGCTGGCCTCACTTCTCCTCCCCCCTAATTGCTCTCACTTTCACGGCCGCCAGGCCGTGAGCTACATCAAAGGTTTCCACTGCCCCGCCCCCTGCTTCACGGCCGCTTCTCATTTCTGCCCGTCATCACATCATCAGCCTCCCTCCCACATGCTGCACATGACTCAAAAGATCCTGCCCACTTGCACTGTACAAATGTTTAATTTTTCTCACGTGATTACACACACCTGTCCGTCGTGTCTTATCGCTGTTTGCAAGTGTAATGTTCCCGAAATTCCTTTGTATCATAAAGTAATGCTTCAAGAATCCTTCGCGCCAGTTTGCAGACATGTTGTTTTAAGAATATAGTGTATCCATGGTCCAACCGGTTATTTTTACATTTATAGGAAAAAAGGTAGGGGTGGGTAGTGTAGCCCATGGTGAGCTTCTGGGTGTTTTCAAATAAGTTGCATTTTGAGTTGAGCGAGCCTAAAAAGAACAACAACGTTATTGTATGAGTGCAGGATGGTATCTGCTGTCTTCACCTCAATAGTTGTGTTCTAATAAAGCTCCTGGTTTTATGTTTTTTTTCACAATTCCGTCTCTATTTAGTCATATTTATTTTTGGGCATTCTTATTGGTATTTTTTTCACAAAGTGATGCTGTCTTGATTGCAATTGCGTTTAGAGACACAGATAATACACCATCTTCTGTGTTTTGTCCTGGTCTGTTATACACATGTTCAATGCTTGTGTGTCACCTTACCACTGCCTTGGGATTAGACACTTGCTATAGTGTGTGCCCTTTCCCCTGTAATTGTTTTTGCAAAGCGTGAAAGTCAAAAATCCGAATCGAGTCGCGCATTGTAGGATCGAGAAATATGCAAAGACACACAAATACATAAACCCAAGGTGCAAACACATAGACACAAACAGACAGACTCCCCGAAGTGACAAGCGCAGACAAACACACAGCCACGCACAAATAAACTCCCGAGGTGACAAGCACAGACAAACACACAGACACGCAGACAGACTCCCGAGGTGACAAGCGCAGACGAAAACACAGGCACGCACAGACAGACTCCCCGAAGTGACAAGAGCAGACACACAGGCATGCGCAGACAGACTCCTCGAAGTGACAAGCACAGACAAACACACATGCACGCACATACAGACTCCCGGAAGGTGACAAGCAGAAACAAACAGACAGGCACACACTCCCCGAAGTGACAAGCGCAGACAAACAGACTCCCGAAGTGACAATCACAGACAAACACAGAGACACGCACAGACTCCCCTAGGTGACAAGCACAGACAAACACACAGGCACGCACAGATAGACTCCCCGAGGTGACAAGAGCAGACAAACACACAGACAAACTCCCCGAGGTGACAAGAGCAGACAAACACACAGGCACGCACAGATAGACTCCCCGAAGTGACAAGCGGACAAACAGACTCCCCGAAGTGACAAGCGGACAAACACACAGACACGCACAGACAGACGCACAAAATATATATGTATCTGCAAAACAGGACACACCGTAAAATATTCTGACTCTTACTGTTTTTAAGCACATTTGTGAAGCAGCGAACAGCAAGCCAGTACAATATTACTTTTTTGTAACATTATTGGAAGGGGTTAGACAGAAGCGGGCCCAATGACATTATAGTGAAAAGTGAGAAGGCTTCTGATGATGAAATACATCTTTTATTCGCACTCCATGAGGTAGAGTGAGCAAGATCTTGCACGGGCTTGGATTTACTTTGTTAAAAAGCATTAACGCTGTGATGAATAATAGTAATACATTTTCTATTCTACAATTGCCAGTCATGTAAATCAAAGTCGATTAAAGTGCTGCTAAAACGCTGCCAAAAATGCAGTTGTGTGCCGCACAATTTCACACAGGCACGCACAGACAGTGTATCCATGGTCCAACCGGTTATTTTTACATTTATAGGAAAAAAGGTAGGGGTGGGTAGTGTAGCCCATGGTGAGCTTCTGGGTGTTTTCAAATAAGTTGCATTTTGAGTTGAGCGAGCCTAAAAAGAACAACAACGTTATTGTACGAGTGCAGGATGGTATCTGCTGTCTTCACCTCAATAGCTGTGTTCTAATAAAGCTCCTGGTTTTATGGTTTTTTTCACAATTCCGTCTCTATTTAGTCATATTTATTTTTGGGCATTCTTATTGGTATTTTTTTCACAAAGTGATGCTGTCTTGATTGCAATTGCGTTTAGAGACACAGATAATACACCATCTTCTGTGTTTTGTCCTGGTCTGTTACACACATGTTCAATGCTTGTGTGTCACCTTACCACTGCCTTGGGATTAGACACTTGCTATAGTGTGTGCCCTTTCCCCTGTAATTGTTTGTGCAAAGCGTGAAAGTCAAAAATCCGAATCGAGTCGCGCATTGTAGGATCGAGAAATATGCAAAGACACACAAATACATAAACCCAAGGTGCAAACACATAGACACAAACAGACAGACTCCCCGAAGTGACAAGCGCAGACAAACACACAGCCACGCACAGATAAACTCCCGAGGTGACAAGCACAGACAAACACACAGACACGCAGACAGACTCCCGAGGTGACAAGCGCAGACGAAAACACAGGCACGCACAGACAGACTCCCCGAAGTGACAAGAGCAGACACACAGGCATGCGCAGACAGACTCCTCTAAGTGACAAGCACAGACAAACACACATGCACGCACATACAGACTCCCGGAAGGTGACAAGCAGAAACAAACAGACAGGCACAATCTCCCCGAAGTGACAAGCGCAGACAAACAGACTCCCGAAGTGACAATCACAGACAAACACAGAGACACGCACAGACTCCCCTAGGTGACAAGCACAGACAAACACACAGGCACGCACAGACAGACTCCCCGAGGTGACAAGAGCAGACAAACACACAGACAAACTCCCCGAGGTGACAAGAGCAGACAAACACACAGGCACGCACAGATAGACTCCCCGAAGTGACAAGCGGACAAACAGACTCCCCGAAGTGACAAGCGGACAAACACACAGACACGCACAGACAGACGCACAAAATATATATGTATCTGCAAAACAGGACACACCGTAAAATATTCTGACTCTTACTGTTTTTAAGCACATTTGTGAAGCAGCGAACAGCAAGCCAGTACAATATTACTTTTTTGTAACATTATTGGAAGGGGTTAGACAGAAGCGGGCCCAATGACATTATAGTGAAAAGTGAGAAGGCTTCTGATGATGAAATACATCTTTTACTCGCAGTCCATGAGGTAGAGTGAGCAAGATCTTGCACGGGCTTGGATTTACTTTGTTAAAAAGCATTAACGCTGTGATGAATAATAGTAATACATTTTCTATTCTACAATTGCCAGTCATGTAAATCAAAGTCGATTAAAGTGCTGCTAAAACGCTGCCAAAAATGCAGTTGTGTGCCGCACAATTTCACACAGGCACGCACAGACAGACTCCCTGAAGTGAGAAGCACAGACAAATCCACAGCTGCCGCCTGCCTTCCACTTCAAAGGGATCCGCTCCCCCACCCACTGCTTCACACTTCACGGCCGCCAGGCTGTGTCCCGCATTTCTCCTCTCCCCTTCCCACAGCAATGCCAAGAGCTTGTTGCTCCTTCTTCCTGACCCAGCAACCTTTCACGCCCTGCCCCGATCTCTTCTCTCCCTTCTTCCCCCTCTCGTTGTGAGCCTGTTGATTTTGGCCCTCTTGTTTCACAAAGTAATGCTGTCATGATTGCAATTGCGTTTAGAGACACGGATAATACACCGTCTTCTGTGTTTTGTCCTGGTCTGTTACACACATGTTCAATGCTTGTGTGTCGCCTTACCACTGCCTTGGGATCAGACACTTGCTATAGTGTCTGCCCTTTCCCCTGGAATTATTTTTGCAAAGCGTGAAAGTCGAAAATCTGAATCGAGTCGGGCATTGTAGGATCGAGAAATATGCAAAGAAAGACCCACACATACATAAAGCCAAGATGCAAACACATAGACACGAACAGACTCCCCAAAGTGACAAGCGCAGACAAACACACAGGCACGTACAGAAAATCTCCCCGAAGTGAGAAGCACAGACAAATCCACAGCTAGTGATTTTGGTCATTTCCAGTTTGGGGCTAATTTATTTTGAGTGGCTTCTGGCATCTTTGTGCGCTTCCTTTTATTTCTTAAACACGGGACCTGCTTCATCTCTTGCTGAGATGAATGGGATTCCGTTCTCAACAAAACCTCTCTTGTCATGCATCTGCGCATGCTCCGTAAATCCAAAGGCATCTTCTCAGCGGATGGAGGACCCGTGTCCCCTCTCTCTAGAGCACGCAGCCTTCTGTCATTACCTCTCAGCCAGCCGCTTTCGTAAGGAATGTTTGCAGCATTATAGTACGTGCTCCATCTATCGACTGCCGTTCCTCCACGGCTTCTAAAGTTCAACATTGTAACACGCTGGTTGCCTCAACATTTTCTGAGCTTTCGTCATCTTTATCCTGGCAGGTACATATGAGATGTGCACATTATTTTATTGGTTAGTGGGTGTATTTAAAATTTACTAAAGGCCATTTACTGAATCAAAAAGGAAAAAATTAATTAACAGGAAACTTAAGAAATCCAGATATTATAATCTATACATCTTTGATTTTGACTGCTCGCCAGTATTGTGAATTTAGCCTTAGCAGGCACAACAAGGAGGTCACTGATAAAAGTGTCTCTCCCCGGTACCAAGCTTAATGTGGGCGCTTTCACTTTTAAAACACGGGCGCACATTTTTAACACTGGCGCCATGGCTCATTTCCCTCGTTTTCTGTGCCTTTCTGCCCCTGTTAGACTCGGTTTTTGTGCCTTTCTGCCCCTGTTAGACTCGGTTTTTGTGCCCTTCTGCCCCTGTTAGACTCGTTTTTTGTGCCCTTCTGCCCGACTTGTTTGTTTTCCCCTTGCAACCCCAGCATCACTCATCTCAACCGCAGCATCACTCATGGGAACCCCAGCATCACTCATCGCAACCCCAGCATCACTCATCGCAACCCCTGGATCACTCAGCGCAACCCCTGCATCACTCAGCGCAACCCCTGCATCACTCAGCACCACCCCTGCATCACTCAGTGCCAGCCCTGCATCACTCAGCGCCACCCCTGCACCACTCAGCGCCACCACGGCATCACTCAGGGCCTCCACAGCATCACTCATGCCTCCGCAGCATCACTCAGGGCCTCCACAGCATCACTCGGGGCCTCCACAGCATCACTCAGGGCCTCCACAGCATCACTCAGGGCCTCCACAGCATTACTCAGGGCCTCCACAGCATCACTCAGGGCCTCCACAGCATCACTCACGGCCTCCACAGCATCACTCATGGCCTCCACAGCATCACTCAGGGCCTCCACAGCATCACTCAGGGCCTCCAAAGCATCACTCAGGGCCTTCACAGCATCACTCAGGGCCTCCACAGCATCACTCACGGCCTCCACAGCATCACTCATGGCCTCCACAGCATCACTCAGGGCACCACAGCATCACTCAGGGGCACCACAGCATCACTCAGGGGCACCACAGCATCACTCAGGGGCACCACAACATCACTATACGCTACCACAGCATCACTGAACGCCACAGCATCACTCGGCGCCACCACAACATCACTCCACGCCATCACAGCATCAATCTGTGCAACTATTCAACAACAACTGGTTCAAATATGTTCTCTCAATGTTTAAAGCTTTATTACAAATGTCACAAAAAGATGTTAATATTTCAATTCTGTTCTTGGATTTTCGTCACAATAAAATACACTGAACATAACTTTTGTGAAGATTTACAAAAGTTTAAGCTATTGCCATTATAAATTACAATCACTTTTATTTAAGTATTAATTATTTAAAAAAAATTAAAAGTCATTGTAATTTGTAATATCAATACATCTAAGTCACGTAAATACAAAACATGTTGCATTACAAATGCTATAGGTGTCACATTTGAGAAAGTTATAACTATTGGCATTGTAAATGACAAAGCTATTAATTTAGCTATTTTCAAAACCAACACATAAATAAAAAAATTGTCATTTACAAGACCAATAGCTCAAACTTTCATAATGCGAGACCTATTGCTTTGCAAATGCTTGTTTAGTTTGTGTTTGTTGCCACTGTTTTATTGGAATGTATTCCAATGCATAAGATAAAATGGGTGGAATTTTAGAACTGAAAGCCTCTAAAAGGGAATGAAAATGCCTGTGACTGGAAGAGGAATACAGTGTTGGAGTGCCTCAACATAAAAATCTGCTTTGCGAACTAAATTCTGAAGATGAGAAGAATTTTGCAATGTCTGTAAAAATTCGCCCTAAGGGGGCGTGGCCAACTGTCATGGCCGATCGGATGTGATCCCGATCGGCTCTGTTCCAAGCCCCACGCATATGAAAGCAATGAGGCATACCTAAGATGATTTCAGGGTTTTTTCCGAGGCAGCCCAGCACTGGGAGACAACGAGCGTTGGGACCACCGTAGAGCTTACATCGGCGAGAACCTGGATTTTAAGTTCTGGCAGAGCTGGGCGGGCGCACGCAGGAAATGGCGCCGGACGTTGACAGATAAGCAGCGTGAGCCCCGGACCGTCTTTAACCACACCAAGCCCCGAGCGGGACATGAACTGTAGGTGAGGCACTTCGGTGGCAGCTCCGACTCCAGGTGGCGCATATAATTACTGAAGGAGGCAGCGGGGGCGGAACCAGCCGGAGAACTCCCCGTTTACAAAAAGGTGGGTGCGGCGCATTGCCGGGAGATCGTCTGGTGGCGGCTTTAAACCCCGAGCTGCGCTTACATCGGCTCCCTGGGCTGGGGCTATACACCTTTCTGCAAGCGCGACATCCATGTACGCTCTATTGCTGGTGGAGGGCTCTGGGGGACTGCACACTAAGTATGGCCAAAATTTGCGAATTCGCGGTCCGCGAATTCGTGCGAAAGCGAACTCGCAATTCGCAAAATCAGCGAATTTGCGCATTTCTTTTTTTGTGCGTTCGCAAGAGTTTTTGCCAGTTCGTGAGGTTTTTTTACAAGTTCGGGAACGCAAACTTACTTGTGTGGTCACATCGGTCGCGACCATGTTGTTTCTACGTGTCCAGCCTGTTTGCGACCCTGTGGTTCATCGCGGCCACCCTCCGGTTCATCACTGCCACCCTCAGGTTCACCAATGCCACCCTCTGGTTCATCACTATCACCCTCTGGTTCACCACTGCCACCCTCTGGTTTATCACAGCACCCTCTGGTTCACCACTGCCACTCTCTGGTTCACCACTGTCACTCTCTGGTTCACCACTGTCACCATCTGGTTCACCACTACCACCCTCTGGTTCACCACTGCCACCCTCTGGTTCATCACAGCACCCTCTGGTTCACCACTGCCACCCTCTGGTTCAAGACTGCCACCCTCTGGTTGATCACTGCCACCCTCTGGATCATCAATGCCACCCTCTGGTTCACCACTGCCACCCTCTGGTTCATCACTGCTATCCTCTGGTTCATCACCTTGTGGTTCACCACTGCCACCCTCTGGTTCATTACTGCCACCCTCTGGTTCGCCACTGCCACCCTCTGGATCATCACTGCCACACTCTGGTTCATTACTGCCACCCTCTGGTTCGCCACTGCCACTCTCTGGATCATCACTGCCACCCTCTGGTTCATCACTGCCACCCTCTGGTTTGCCACTGCCACCCTCTGGTTCATCACTGCCACCCTCTGGTTTGCCACTGCCACCCTTTGGATCATCAATGCCACCCTCTGGTTCACCACTGCCACCCTCTGGCTCATCCCTGCTATCCTCTGGTTCATCACCTTGTGGTTCACCACTGCCATCCTCTGGTTCATCACTGCCACCCTCTGGTTCATTACTGCCACCCTCTGGTTCATTACTGCCGCTTTCTGGTTCGCCACTGCCACCCTCTGGATCATCACTGCCACCCTCTGGTTCATCACTGCCACCCTCTGGTTTGCCACTGCCACCCTCTGGTTCATCACTGCCACCCTCTGGATCATGACTGCTATCCTCTGGTTCATCACCTTGTGGTTCACCACTGCCACCCTCTGGTTCATCACTGCCACCCTCTGGTTCATTACTGCCACCCTCTGGTTTGCCAGTGCCACCCTCTGGTGCATCACTGTCACCCTCTGGTTCATCACTGCCACCCTCTGGTTTGCCACTGCCACCCTCTGGATCATCACTGTCCCCCGCTGGTTTATCACAGCACCCTCTGGTTCACCACTACCACCCTCTTGTTCACCACTGTACATTATGTGGGGAAAGCAAAGCACACCTTCCCAGCCTCTACTGAGATGAATCAATTTGGGGCTGGTTAATGTGTCACTGAATTGGAGCTTCAAGTCTGGCACCTGCTTCCTTAGCTGTAAGTACTTCCTGTTGCAGTTTAATTTTTTTTACAGGAGCATTGTCCCATACTTGTAACTATTCTCTGACCCTGCTTTTAGGGTCAGAGCAGGGTCAGAGAATAGTTGCAAGTAGGCAACTGAACTCTGGAGGGGCCCTCAGGAAGCACTACAGGGAATGGTTACAAATTAGCTTGAACTTTTTCACCTGCTAAGTGCTTTCAGTTTTGCAAAATTCGTTTTTCTGCAATTTCGTGACATTCGTGGGGCACAAATTCGCTCAAAATCAAACTTGCAATCCGCGAATTCGTGCGAATTTGCGGATTTCTTTTTTTTTGCATGTTCGCCCGTTTTTTGCTTATTCGCGGACCGCTTGCAGCGCACCGACCACGAGGTTGCCCATGTGGTCGTACATGGGTGTGGCCATCTTGTGTGCATTGCGTATTTCCATTTCCTGGCGCTATTGACAATGTTGCGTTGTGTACGGAGCGCTATTACGAGTTTGCGCGTGTTTTTGTGTACTCACGGGGGAAAATTGCGCGAACTTACCCACGCGGTCCTGATATGGGCGCGGTCATCTTGTTTTTCATTCATTGCTATGGTTCTGTGCATGCTTTCTAATCCTCCTTTCATCTGTGCAATCCTTTGTTTCTTTGGACTTTTTTTTCTCGTTTCTACTTTATATCTATCCCTCTTTTTTTCTAGATCTATATTTTGTGTTTTTTTCAACTTTTCGTTACTTTTAAAGCTACATTTTAAAACTTTTTTTACTTTACTTTTTCCCCTTTCTTTCTTTTTTTTTCTTTCTGCTGTACAGGACCATGGCAAAGGGAGCCGGGAAGGAGAAGGGAAAGGGTCCCGCACCCCGTACCCAGCTCCCATGCAGGAGATTGCGTGGGGAGCTAGTCACAGCCCGGTAGATCTTCAGCACGTTGGAGGTGGCCGCACTGGTTTACTATGTGCTGCGCTGCCTTCCCAAGACCATCGTGGCTGGCGGCAGGATCGCTAGCGGGTACGGGCTCCGGGAGCGTCGGAAGCTGTGGGACAAGGTGTGCCAGGCCATGTATAAACACTCTCGGGTCCAGCGCCCCTACAACCAGGCCACGCACCGGTCGTCCGACCTCCTGGACCGTGAACACGACCTGCTCGACCTGCTAGGCGTCGAGATCCCCAGGCTTGGTGAGTAGTAGTAGCTATTTAATCACTACTCTGTTTTCTCCTGCTCTATGTGTTATCATATTGCAAATTTTTATTTTTTCCGAAGATCAATAATGCTGCCGATTAGATTGTAGGTAAATTATGTTTCAAAATGTTCTGTGATTGCATTTCAGGTGCGCTGCTCTCCTGCTCAGTGGCGGTGCTACTATGCTTATTTGTTTTCAATTTTTTTTTGCTCATTTCATTGGCCTAAGTAATTATGTATGAGTGTACTTTACAGAACTGCGTAATGCTAGACACTAAGGGGCAGATTTACAATTACTGGCGCATTCCTGCAAATTAGCAGGGATACACCAGTAATTGTGCGCCACGCCTACACCACCCATGGTGCGCCGCATTTAAAATGCGGCGCACCATGGGGCAAAAACGACACAGAAGCGTCACGCATCTGTGCCATAAAGGCAGCGCATTGCTGGAGTTGCATCGCAACCACGACACAGCTCCAGCAATGCTCTGGGGTGCCCTATCTCCCCAATGATGTGTCAAGCCGTACGTCTGCTACAAGCAGGCGCAGATTTTTGAGTGACGCAGCATTGGCCTAAAAGTGACTGAGTGAAATCTTGTGAATTTCACTCAGCCACTTTTAGGATGCGTTCCTGTGAGAGGAACGCACTCCCTTGCACCGGAACACCCCCTGATGGCGCAGGACTTTACAACGTGATGCATCTCCCAGATGCATCTCCCAGATGCGTCACGTTGTTAATATACCCGGCACCATGGCGCCTCTTTAGCGCTGCCGCTGCGTCACAAAAGGCACGCAACGTCGGAGCAAAAGAGCCGCTAGGGACTTGTAAATCTGCCCCTAGAGACTCAAGTCCAGTCCTTCCTTTGTACACCTGCCACTAAGAAGAGATAGTGGTGGTGGATTGATAGTTTCAGTATTTTAATGACTGGTTATGTAGTAGGAAACTTACTTTGTAGTGTTCTCACTGGTCTGCAATCATGTTGGACTTTGTCTGTCACTTCGCGTGCTGTGGAGTGCTGCCTGCCAGTCCTAGTCGAATCTTTTTGTAGTTGGTTTAGTGAGTTACATAACTTTCCAAGTCAACGGTCCGCGAATCCAGCAATACTAATATCCTAGTAGACCACATCAGATAGGTCATTAAATGTAGGGCAATTGTTGTCTATTTGCTATTTCCCCGAAATAATTTGTTATTGTTCTTTTAAAATGTTTGATTTGGTTGACTACAATCATCCATGTTTGGGTCTTTCTTTCATGTTGTATATCAGCTCCCCCCAGGGGCAAGAGTAAAGCGGAGGAGGTAGCGGTGCCGGCGGACGAGGACCAGGAAGGCCAGGATCGGTCCGGCGAGGGCTCCTCTGCTGGCCCCAGTAGGTTTTCATGTTCATATTATTAATTATACTTCCCTATCTTTTAGAGTACCTATTTTTTACTAACGTTCCTCATTCGATTTTTCCTACATCGTCTTTGTTCTTCTTGTAGACTGTTTCTAAATTCTTATCCTGCCTCTACTATGACTCCCTTTGGTACTACTAGATTATTATTATTAGTCTGTCTGTGTAGGTAACTAAGCTTGCACAGTTGGCAAAAGGTGTTAAACGAAACTCCCATTCTATTCAGCAATAGCTCTATGCACTGAGTGCAGTCCTCTGGGTTGTCCATAATGTCTTTTGAAGTCTTCTAAATGTTTATGCTTTGACAATTCCCAACAATATGCTTTCAATGACCACCAAGAAAGAATAAGATACTAGTTTACTTTTTGATTGGATAGGAGGACAATCCATACTACTATTGTTGCAGGGACAATTCTGCACAAACAGAACTATGGACACTAAATAGTGCATTGTTTATCAATTATAATAAGCGCAGTTAGACTTTCCACATACCTCAGTCATAACAGAATTTGAACCCCCAATCTCCTTACTGACTTGCTAGTGTGACAGAGTCATTTAGCTCCCTAATTCATCAATGATTGATCCCCAATGATGATTACCTTACCCAGGATATAAGACTACGGAGTCAGAGTCCAGAACTGTCAGAGCCACGGACTCATGCTTGCAAATTGCAAACCGTTTCGCTCACTCACTCATGACTAAAAACCACAGAGTCTATGTAAGTTTTAAAGCTTTATTAAAAGTAAAAACATTTATTAAAATCAAGTACATCATACGACATAAACGGTAGATTGAAAATGGAAAAGTGCTTAGTGATTTCACACATTAATTGTGGGCGAGCCCTCACCTGGTTGGAACTTAAAATCTTCTTTGTGGTGCTGAATCATTGCTGACTCCGTCTTAGTGATGATGATCTGATGTTGCTCTTGTTCTTGCTTCTGTCTATTATGAGGAAAACGGTGCATGTTAAAAAGCAAGCATTCATCAGTTGTGCCAAAAAGTGTATCAAGACAACACCCTTTCCTGAAAAAAAGTGAAATTTTTTGTTTTGACTAGACAGTCACAAATTATTACATTTGTTTGTGTAGTCGTAGTGACATTTTTTCATTCCTAGACAAAATACAATACTAGGGAGTGGTGTATATGGCATCTAAGAATCTGGAATGTATTTTCTAGGCCGAACATCGGCACAATCATCCACCGGTGCCGGGGCCAGTGCGGAGGTGGGCACTCCTGGGGTGGAGGCAGTGCAACAGCCAGCGGAAGCTGCTGTGGGGGGGATGCCACGATAGTGGCGGACAGTGGTAAGCTATAATATTCCATACTTATTGAGATAGCAAACTACAGAGTGTGCTCTCTGCACAGGTGTATATGTTGTACGGTACAAGTATACTATACTGTTAAGAAGACTTACAAATTTAGAACTAAGTTTTTATTAACCAGGTAGTAGCCTCCTCTAAATTGACTTCAACTCAGCTGTGAAAGTTTTTTCGAGAATCCAAGTCAGATCAGAGATGAACTTAATGGATGGGATGAACGAAAAGGGAAAGAAGGGTGTAAATAAGTGTGGAAGGACGAGCGAGTTAAAAGTAATGATGACTGGCAAAGAATGATATGTGTTTTTGAATGCTGCCTGAGGTGGCTAGGAATATGATGCATGGCCGGTTGAAGGATGAAGCAAGGATGGGTGGAAGGAGAAAGGAAAGAGGACTGCCTGGGTGGGTGAAACAGAAACTGTATGTGTGCGCAATATATCCTTTGGTTGAAATTCAAATGCAAGTCAAGCACGGATGCATGGCTTGCGGTTTCCAAAATAAAATGAAAATTTTGTTTTCCCGTGAGAAAAAGTAAGGTTTGTCCACTTGAGACATTAAGAAGAATGATTGACATTTACTTTGAATGGATGGATGCCTGGATCATGGTACTATCTGACTCATAGATAGCATATGTGTATGTAGAGAGAGTAGACGGTCACTGGATGAAGTAAGTGTTACATTGAAGAGCATGTAACACCGCACCCGCACGTCCGTTCCAGTGTAGGAAAGGCAAGGAAAAGAATTTTAATTTTTCCGAATACTACCATGAATAGTAGCAGTACTTTGTATTGCAAGCACAGCATATATCCGGCGATTACGTGGGCCACTCACTACCTCTGTTAATAATTTCAGTGTTCACTAAATAAAAAACAAAGCACCTAAAGTCATCCCATATGTAATCAAATACATATCCTGTGAAGGGATAGATAATCATATTATTTATCTTCTTCATTTTCCTTTTCTAGTAGTCATTGGCACTGTAGGGAGAAAGTTAAATTAATTAAGCAGTAGCCCTTGTAACAGAGTATTCTCAGTGCCACCCGTAATAGAAAAGTAAGAGCTTCACCACCTGCGTGTACTGGACTGGTACAGTAACGCAAGCCTGTGTCATCATGGCGTGCGTCTGTTTTTCTCGGGTGCAAGTTGACTGCGCTGGCATTATGCCGGTTTCCATAAGTTTACGTACCAATTTCGCTAAACAAGAGAGAAGAAGAAGAATAAGACTGGTGTACTGTCATAGTCAACTCTAATGTAGTGAGTCCGTAGTGCTCATAGAATTGATTCCTCAAACTCCCACTAATGTTAGAGCAAGGCTGAAGAAGTGGGAGGTTAGATAGATACAGGCCACAAATGTTATGTTCTGTGCTTGCAAGTTGCTAGTTCTACTGTGACACAACTTTCTGCTGAATTATTTTGTGTTAATCTTAAAGAGCATTAGTTACAGACTATGGGGCATATTACCAAGCAATAGCGATAATTATCGCTATTGCTTGGTTAGAGACAAAAATTTACCGCAGCGCTGCGGCGATTTTTACCGCAAATAAACCTTGGTATTACCAAGGTTTAACGCAAATGCGGTAAAAATCGCCGCAAAGCATGAATATCGCTGAAAAGTCAGCGATATTCATGCATTAGCGAGCTAATGCTCTTAGCCATGTTATCCACCTCCCATTGGATAACATGGCTAAGAACTGCTCAGGGCAGGTGATAGCTTTTGGAGATATTCCCGCTTAGCGCGAATATCTCCAAAAGTTGGTAATAGGAGATAGCGATGTTAGCGACTGTTTTCAGTCGCTAACATCTTGGCACGCCCACTTTGCATCTCATTAGTGATAAATATCACTGACATGCAAGTGTGGCCCAAGATGGTCGTTATCTCCTACTAGCTGTCGCTAACTGGTGTTAGCAGCAGCTAGGTAATAGGGAGATAATTTTATCTCCGCTTTCTTGGCTTTTAAAGCCAAAAAAGCGGAGATAAACCCCCTTGATAATATGCCCCTATGTTTTTCTTTCTTCAAATAGATGCTCCTTCCAAACTGTCACGGAAGGAGCTGGCTAGACGGGTCCGGCAACAGAAACTGGAGGCGACTGTCACCGAATATCGGCAGCTGGTGGCCCAGGAGGAGGAGGACACGCAGTCAACCACAACATCCACAGGGACAGCGGCATCCTCCTCCGTGCTCCCTGGGTCAGCCAGTCAGCGCAGGCCTCCAGCGGTACGGAGCTGTGGTACCGCAGCCACCCGCCACCACCAAGCAGCCAAAAAATCAGCTGCCCCCCACAGCAGGTGCAAGGCACGTGTGCACCGCCGAACCCTCAGGGTGTCCTACCTTGAGCAGGAGCAGAAGAAACTGAGAATCCTGCTCAAGAACCTCCGCAAGGAGCATGACCACCTGGTCCAAAAAGTACCCGGGCAGCGGCATTAGAAAAGGAGAGACTTTCCCTTGCCTCTTTTTTAAAGACTTTTGGGGGGTGGGAATTGGGAGTTGGGTTTTTTGGACTTTGGGGACTTTTTATTTCACAGACATTCTTTGGGGTTAGGTAGGGGGGGTGTGTCGGGTCTTGCTGGATAGTTTATTTTTGTTAGGGATACAAATAATTATTACTTTCAACTTAAACATGCAAAAAACACAGTTGATGGACAGAATGTAGAACAATGTCATACATTCACCCCAGTACAAGGATCTGGGCCTATATCCATCGTTTTTTTGCACTCCACACCACCCTGGGTTAGACACTGGCTATATGCAAATCAGCTCTGACCCTGTGCCCCATGGGAACAGTCCAGTCCGAACTACCAAGCCATGTCTTTACCAGACCGGAATCAAGCATCCAAGGACCGGTTTCTGGCTATCAGCCTTCATTCAGCCTGGATAGCGTGACTCCAGTGGTGTGGAGAGCCTGGGACTCACGTCTGAGTATACCCAGCACACTCAGGGTGAAAATTGAAAAAACACAGTTGATGGACAGAATGTAGAACAATGTCATACATTCACCCCAGTACAAGGATCTGGGCCTAAATCCATCGTTTTTTTGCACTCCACACCACCCTGGGTTAGACACTGGCTATATGAAAATCAGCTCTGACCCTGTGCCCCATGGGAACAGTCCAGTCCGAACTACCAAGCCATGTCTTTCCCAGACCGGAATCAAGCATCCAAGGACCGGTTTCTGGTTATCTGACTTCATTCAGCCTGGATAGCTTGACTCCAGTGGTGTGGAGAGCCTGGGACTCACGTCTGAGTATACCCAGCACACTCAGGGTGAAAATTGCAAAAAACACAGTTGATGGACAGAATGTGGAACAATGTCATACATTCACCCCAGTACAAGGATCGGGGCCTAAATCCATCGTTTTTTTGCACTCCACACCACCCTGGGTTAGACACTGGCTATATGAAAATCAGCTCTGACCCTGTGCCCCATGGGAACAGTCCAGTCCGAACTACCAAGCCATGTCTTTCCCAGACCGGAATCAAGCATCCAAGGACTGGTTTCTGGCTATCAGCCTTCATTCAGCCTGGATAGCTTGACTCCAGTGGTGTGGAGAGCCTGGGACTCACGTCTGAGTATACCCAGCACACTCAGGGTGAAAATTGCAAAAAACACAGTTGATGGACAGAATGTAGAACAATGTCATACATTCACCCCAGTACAAGGATCCGGGCCTAAATCCATTGTTTTTTTGCACTCCACACCACCCTGGATTAGACACTGGCTATATGCAAATCAGCTCTGACCCTGTGCCCCATGGGAACAGTCCAGTCCGAACTACCAAGCCATGTCTTTCCCAGACCGGAATCAAGCATCCAAGGACCGGTTTCTGGCTATCAGCCTTCATTCAGCCTGGATAGGCTTGACTCCAGTGGTGTGGAGAGCCTGGGACTCACGTCTGAGTATACCCAGCACTCAGGGTGAAAATTGCAAAAAACACAGTTGATGGACAGAATGTAGAACAATGTCATACATTCACACCAGTACAAGGATCTGGGCCTAAATCCATCGTTTTTTGCACTCCAAACCACCCTGGGTTAGACACTGGCTATTAGCAAATCAGCTCTGACCCTGTGCCCCATGGGAACAGTCCAGTCCAAACTACCAGGCCATGTCTTTCCCAGACCGGAATCAAGCATCCAAGGACCGGTTTCTGGCTATCAGCCTTCATTCAGCCTGGATAGCTTGACTCCAGTGGTGTGGAGAGCCTGGGACTCACGTCTGAGTATACCCAGCACACTCAGGGTGAAAATTGCAAAAAACACAGTTGATGGACAGAATGTAGAACAATGTCATACATTCACCCCAGTACAAGGATCTGGGCCTAAATCCATCGTTTTTTTGCACTCCACACCACTCTGGGTTAGACACTGGCTATATGCAAATCAGCTCTGACCCTGTGCCCCATGGGAACAGTCCAGTCCGAACTACCAAGCCATGTCTTTCCCAGACCAGAATCAAGCATCCAAGGACCGGTTTCTGGCTATCAGCCTTCATTCAGCCTGGATAGCTTGACTCCAGTGGTGTGGAGAGCCTGGGACTCAAGTCTGAGTATACCCAGCACACTCAGGGTGAAAATTGCAAAAAACACAGTTGATGGACAGAATGCAGAACAATGTCATACATTCACCCCAGTACAAGGATCTGGGCCTAAATCCATCGTTTTTTTGCACTCCACACCACCCTGGGTTAGACACTGGCTATATGCAAATCAGCTCTGACCCTGTGCCCCATGGGAACAGTCCAGTCCGAACTACCAAGCCATGTCTTTCCCAGACCGGAATTAAGCATCCAAGGACTGGTTTCTGGCTATCAGCCTTCATTCAGCCTGGATAGCTTGACTCCAGTGGTATGGAGAGCCTGGGACTCACGTTTGAGTATACCCAGCACACTCAGGGTGAAAATTGCAAAAAAACACAGTTGATGGACAGAATGTAGAACAATGTCATACATTCTCCCCAGTACAAGGATCTGGGCCTAAATCCATCATTTTTTTGCACTCCACACCACCCTGGGTTAGACAAAGGCTATATGCAAATCAGCTCTGACCCTGTGCCCCATGGGAACAGTCCAGTCCGAACTACCAAGCCATGTCTTTCCCAGACCGGAATCAAGCATCCAAGGACCGGTTTCTGGCTACCAGCCTTCATTCAGCCTGGATAGCTTGACTCCAGTGGTGTGGAGAGCCTGGGACTCACGTCTGAGTATACCCAGCACACTCAGGGTGAAAATTGCAAAAAACACAGTTAATGGACAGAATGTAGAACAATGTCATACATTCACCCCAGTACAAGGATCTGGGCCTAAATCCATCATTTTTTTGCACTCCACACCACCCTGGGTTAGACACTTGGTATATGCAAATCAGCTCTGACCCTGTGCCCCATGGGAACAGTCCAGTCCGAACTACCAAGCCATGTCTTTCCCAGACCGGAATCAAGCATCCAAGGACCGGTTTCTGGCTATCAGCCTTCATTCAGCCTGGATAGCTTGACTTCAGTGGTGTGGAGAGCCTGGGACTCACGTCTGAGTATACCCAGCACACTCAGGGTGAAAATTGCAAAAAACACAGTTGATGGACAGAATGTAGAACACTGTCATACATTCACCCTAATACAAGGATCTGGGCCTAAATCCATCGTTTTTTTGCACTCCACACCACCCTGGGTAAGACACTGACTATATGCAAATCAGCTCTGACCCTGTGCCCCATGGGAACAATCCAGTCGGAACTACCAAGCCATGTCTTTCCCAGACCGGAATCAAGCATCCAAGGACCGGTTTCTGGCTATCAGCCTTCATTCAGCCTGGATAGCTTGACTCCAGTGGTGTGGAGAGCCTGGGACTCACGTCTGAGTATACCCAGCACACTCAGGGTGAAAATTGCAAAAAACACAGTTGATGGACAGAATGTAGAACAATGTCATACATCCACCCCAGTACAAGAATCTGGACCTAAATCCATCGTTTTTTTGCACTCCACACCACCCTGGGTTAGACACTGGCTATATGCAAAGCAGCTCTGACCCTGTGCCCCATGGGAACAGTCCAGTCCGAACTACCAAGCCTTGTCTTTCCCAGACCGGAATCAAGCATCCAAGGACCGGTTTCTGGCTATCAGCCTTCATTCAGCCTGGATAGCTTGACTCCAGTGGTGTGGAGAGCCTGGGACTCATGTCTGAGTATACCCAGCACACTCAGGGTGAAAAGTGCAAAAAACACAGTTGATGGACAGAATGTAGAACAATGTCATACATTCACCCCAGTACAAGGATCTGGGCCTAAATCCATCGTTTTTTTGCACTCCACACCACCCTGGGTTAGACACTGACTATATGCAAATCAGCTCTGACCCTGTGCCCCATGGGAACAATCCAGTCGGAACTACCAAGCCATGTCTTTCCCAGACCGGAATCAAGCACCCAAGGACCGGTTTCTGGCTATCAGCCTTCATTCAGCCTGGATAGCTTGACTCCAGTGGTGTGGAGAGCCTGGGACTCACGTCTAAGTATACCCAGCACACTCAGGGTGAAAATTGCAAAAAACACAGTTGATGGACAGAATGTAGAACAATGTCATACATCCACCCCAGTACAAGAATCTGGACCTAAATCCATCGTTTTTTTGCACTCTACACCACCCTGGGTTAGACACTGGCTATATGCAAAGCAGCTCTGACCCTGTGCCCCATGGGAACAGTCCAGTCCGAACTACCAAGCCATGTCTTTCCCAGACCGGAATCAAGCATCCAAGGACCGGTTTCTGGCTATCAGCCTTCATTCAGCCTGGATAGCTTGACTCCAGTGGTGTGGAGAGCCTGGGACTCATGTCTGAGTATACCCAGCACACGCAGGGTGAAAAGTGCAAAAAACACAGTTGATGGACAGAATGTAGAACAATGTCATACATTCACCCCAGTACAAGGATCTGGGCCTAAATCCATCGTTTTTTTGCACTCCACACCACCCTGGGTTAGACACTGGCTATATGCAAATCAGCTCTGACCATGTGCCCCATGGGAACAGTCCAGTCCGAACTACCAAGCCATGTCTTTCCCAGACCGGAATCAAGCATCCAAGGACCGGTTTCTGGCTATCAGCCTTCATTCAGCCTGGATAGCTTGACTCCAGTGGTGTGGAGAGCCTGGGACTCACGTCTGAGTATACCCAGCACACTCAGGGTGAAAATTGCAAAAAACAGTTGATGGACAGAATGTAGAACAATGTCATACATTCACCCCAGTACAAGGATCTGGGCCTAAATCCATCGTTTTTTTGCACTCCACACCACCCTGGGTTAGACACTGGCTATATGCAAATCAGCTCTGACCATGTGCCCCATGGGAACAGTCCAGTCCGAACTACCAAGCCATGTCTTTCCCAGGCCGGAATCAAGCATCCAAGGACCGGTTTCTGGCTATCAGCCTTCATTCAGCCTGGATAGCTTGACTCCAGTGGTGTGGAGAGCCTGGGACTCACGTCTGAGTATACCCAGCACACTCAGGGTGAAAATTGCAAAAAACACAGTTGATGGACAGAATGTAGAACAATGTCATACATTCACCCCAGTACAAGGATCTGGGCCTAAATCCATTGTTGTTTTGCACTCTACACCACCCTGGGTTAGACACTGGCTATATGCAAATCAGCTCTGACCCTGTGTCCCATAGGAACAGTCCAGTCCGAACTACCAAGCCATGTCTTTCCCAGACAGGAATCAAGCATCCAAGGACCGGTTTCTGGCTATCAGCCTTCATTCAGCCTGGATAGCTTGACTCCAGTGGTGTGGAGAGCCTGGGACTCACGTCTGAGTATACCCAGCACACTCAGGGTGAAAATTGCAAAAAACACAGTTGATGGACAGAATGTAGAACAATGTCATACATTCACCCCAGTACAAGGATCTGGGCCTAAATCCATCGGTTTTTTGCACTCCACACCACCCTGGGTTAGACACTGGCTATATGCAAATCAGTTCTGACCCTGTGCCCCATGGAAACAGTCCAGTCCGAACTACCAAGCCATGTCTTTCCCAGACCGGAATCAAGCATCCAAGGACTGGTTTCTGGCTATCAGCCTTTATTCAGCCTGGATAGCCTGAGTGTGCTGGGTATACTCAGACGTGAGTCCCAGGCTCTCCACACCACTGGAGTCAAGCTATCCAGGCTGAAGAAGGCTGATAGCCAGAAACCGGTCCTTGGATGCTTGATTCCGGTCTGGGAAAGACATGGCTTGGTAGTTCGGACTGGACTGTTCCCATGAGGCACAGGGTCAGAGCTGATTTGCATATAGCCAGTGTCTAACCCAGGGTGGTGTGGAGTGCAAAAAAACGATGGATTTAGGTCCAGATCTTTGTACTGGGCTGAATGTATGACACTGTTCTACATTCGGTCCATCAACTGTGTTTTTTGCAATTTTCACCCCGAGTGTGCTGGGTATACTCAGACGTGAGTCCCAGGCTCTCCACACCACTGGAGTCAAGCTATCCAGGCTGAAGAAGGCTGATAGCCCGAAACCGGTCCTTGGATGCTTGATTCCGGTCTGGGAAAGACATGGCTTGGTAGTTCGGACTGGACTGTTCCCATGAGGCACAGGGTCAGAGCTGATTTGCATATAGCCAGTGTCTAACCCAGGGTAGTGTGGAGTGCAAAAAATCGATGGATTTAGGCCCAGATCTTTGTACTGGGGTGAATGTATGTTATTGTTCTACATTCTGTCCATCAACTGTGTTTTTTGCAATTTTCACCCCGAGTGTGCTGGGTATACTCAGACGTGAGTCCCAGGCTCTCCACACCACTGGAGTCAAGCTATCCAGGCTGAAGAAGGCTGATAGCCAGAAACCGGTCCTTAGATGCTTGATTCCGGTCTGGGAAAGACATGGCTTGGTAGTTTGGACTGGACTGTACCCATGAGGCACAGGGTCAGAGCTGATTTGCATATAGCCAGTGTCTAACCCAGGGTGGTGTGGAGTGCAAAAAAACGATGGATTTAGGCCCAGATCTTTGTACTGGGGTGAATGTATGACACTGTTCTACATTCTGTCCATCAACTATGTTTTTTGCAATTTTCACCCCGAGTGTGCTGGGTATACTCAGACGTGAGTCCCAGGCTCTCCACACTACTGGAGTCAAGCTATCCAGGCTGAAGAAGGCTGATAGCCAGAAACCGGTCCTTGGATGCTTGATTCCGGTCTGGGAAAGACATGGCTTGGTAGTTCGGACTGGACTGTTCCCATGAGGCACAGGGTCAGAGCTGATTTGCATATAGCTAGTGTCTAACCCAGGGTGGTGTGGAGTGCAAAACAACGATGGATTTAGGCCCAGATCTTTGTACTGGGGTGAATGTATGACATTGTTCTACAGTCTGTCCATCAACTGTGTTTTTTGCAATTATCACCCCGAGTGTGCTGGGTATACTCAGACGTGAGTCCCAGGCTCTCCACACCACTGGAGTCAAGCTATCCAGGCTGAAGAAGGCTGATAGCCAGAAACCGGTCCTTGGATGCTTGATTCCGGTCTGGGAAAGACATGGCTTGGTAGTTCGGACTGGACTGTTCCCATGAGGCACAGGGTCAGAGCTGAATTGCATATACCTAGTGTCTAACCCAGGGTGGTGTGGAGTGCGAAAAAACGATGGATTTAGGCCCAGATCTTTGTACGGGGGTGAATGTATGACATTGTTCAACATTCTGTCCATCAACTGTGTTTTTTGCAATTTGCAACTTAAACATAGCATACGTGTTTTTACTGCAGTTGAGGCTGGAGGGGGGGGTTAACTGTAAGTTTGTTTTCCTGAAACTTAAGTGGCTTCTTGATTCAAATTGTGTAAGTAATTGCCCAAATGTTTACAAAAGTAAGTGCCTCTCACAGAGTTAGTGAATTCAATTGTCCTAGGACTTTACTAGTACTACCGCCAGTCTCTTGTCTCTCATACTACTCCATTATCCTTCCTCCTCCCAAACGCTTATCTTACCTGTAATTCGTGTTTCAAAATAGGGCTAGGCACAGTGCTGGCTACATGGCAAATGGCGATTAAGGTTGGCAATCCTGGGCGGTTGAAATGGCATCATTGCGGTGGTACTAGTGGTGGTACACAGTGGCAGTTGCAGCATATGAAAAAAAAGAAATTGAAACCTTGATTGGCCTGAGCGGAGCATTAGAACGGTACGATAGATGCTATAGCACATGACAGTACACTAGAACAGTGCAAAAATGTAGCCTTACAAATGTTAAAGTATTGAAAGTATAACTACTACTTGTGTGGAATTTGACATTGGCTACTACTACAAGAAATAGTACTGAAGGTGAAGGACACAACAGCGTAATCATGTGCCACGTGTAGGAGGAGGATGTTCTTCATGATCAATCCAGTTGATGGCGCCCATGAAAATCTGCTTTGATTTGCCAATAGTCATGGGTCTGTGTCAAGCTGAGTAAGAATATATCCTTCGATTCCTTCACCAGCCTTGAAATGTAATTCATTTTCAGTTGCTATGACCTTATCCTCCCCAGCAAGTGTGTGGAATTATTGCTGTCATTTACTCACACATCAATGAAACCCACACAGCCAGAGGGAAGAGGGTTAGTGTTTGGAAATTGGATGGGAATGGGGTTTTTTGGGAAAGTTTTGTTGAGAGAGGGAAAAAAACACAGCATGGACAAACAACAAATGAAGATAAACAAATCTTTGGATACGAAGATATCCATAAATATTTAAAGGGACATAAAGGAAGTTCATGCACTTCTGCAGGCATGAAGTTGATTGCTAAATGGATTGTTAGGTTACTTAAACAAAGTAGTACTTTCTAATGAATGAAAGAATGTGACAGTACAGGGCTGCAATAATTATGCGTTTTTGCCTATCTCAGCACTCAGAGAAACACTTTGTTTATTACATTAGTTTGAAAAATAGCAAAGTAATACTATACAATGGCTGGAGGGATGCATTTAGAAGCAGAGAGCAAAGAAATGCAAAGTCACACTCATAGAAGTTCACAGCAATAACATTACTTAAAAGATAAGTAGAAATGAATGGATACTGTTACTGTATGTTGTTGTACTTGTCCTGTTGAATTTGGGAAGTTGCATGCATCAAGCCATTCCTCTTATATGCGGTACTCCTCCATTCCATCTGACGCTCCGTTGATCAATGTTGGTGACCAGAAGACACCCTGTCCACTGCCTGCCTGGCGGATGCTGAATTGCGGGTTGCTAATGTGAAGCCTGACTTCATCCTTTTTTCCGTTGCACCGGGTGAAAGGCCCCCTGTAAATGTTGATGCAAAAACAGGAAGTGATATTAAAACACCACTGAGAAAAAAACATAAGGTACGTACGCTGTGTAGTGCAAAAAGTCACACTTTCAGTTTCAGAATCGACAGTACAATAGTTTCGAAAGGGCGTACTCTGAGTCTCCTTTTGAAGGATAAATAAGTATGGGCGAATTTTGCGGATCTTTCCACTCAAGCTAGGTGTAGTGTAAACTACGATTTTAGAACAAGACCTTCCCAGCAGTGCTCCCAGACCCTTAAATACAGACACTAAAATGTAGAATACCCCCAATCAGACCACAAAAAACGTGCGATACTGCTACCTGTCTGAGGCCTAGTGGAAAATGATGACAAAACGTACTTTGAAAGTAAAGTAGGCCCAAATCCCCCCTTTCCCACCATGGATTTTCTTCAAACCACTTGCAAAGAAAATTAGACATTTCTCGACAAGTGCTCCAAGAGTAGACCCCAGAACCCAGTTGCCAAAATCTCGAACACCCCCAAACACATGCAATACTGCTAACCCTAACGAGCCCTAAGTTAAAAATAGTATCAAACACTTTCTTCAACTAGGCCCTTACTCCCCTTTGCCACCATGGATTTTCTTCAAACCTCTTGCAATCAAAATTATCCATACCCAGCGTTGCTCCAAGACCCCAAACCCCACCCACAAACACCAGGAACCCCCCAAACAGCCCCCCGAAAACGCTAAAGTGAGCAAAATGCCTGATAATGGAAAAACTTTTTCACCTCCGATTTTCTCCAAACCACTTTTATCCGGTATTAGACCTTCACAGCAATGCCCCCAGACCCGTCAACCCAGGTGGAAAAAAATGTAACCCTCCCAAACAGCCAAAAAGCAAATATGGGCCTACCTTCAATTCAGTCCAAATACGCTCTGCAGCTAGGCCCTAACTCCCCTTTTCCACCATGGATTTCCTGAAAAACAAATGCAATCAACTTTAGACTGCGCCAGCAGTGCTCCCAGACCCCAAAACCCACCCACAAAAACCTAGAAGCCCCCCAAACAGCACCCCAAAGACAGGCAAGTGAGCAAAAATGCAAAAACATTTTCGCCATGGATTTAGTACAAAACAATTCTGCCAATTCTGGACCAAAGAACACCAAACCCCCCTAAAACATTGCCAACATCATTATGAACGAGCCTGCATCGGGCCCGAGTCCTAGAATCAGTGTGAACTATACCAACTTAAACCCAAAAACCCTAGTAAATCGCACTGAACCCTAAACCGTAGATATACTTTGCCTGTCTGTGTCAAAGAACCTAGGTATGCTACATCAGGAGGATGCTTCACTCAGTGGTGCCTGCCTTGACCGTCTGCATGGCCCTGCCGCAAGCATGTGCCAAAAATCCGTTCCACTCAAGAATTTGCGATTTTTCTGTACTTTCGCAAGATTTGCAAAATACCGAAAAACAGCAAATTAAAAAAAAAATCAACATATAACAGTGAGCTAAAATTCCATGACATAAACGAGAATTAAGTTTAAAAAAAATCACAGAAACAGTTTTATCATGCACCCATGACTAACCCTGGGGCTACGGGAAACTGTGGCTACCCAATATATATTTTGTTAAAGTTGTGAAAACGTTTTAGATATGTAGTTGCCTCAACTGCAATGCCCCAAACAAACAACACCAACTTACTTGTAAAATCTCAAGTCCAAAAGTGATCCAAACTCCAAAGTCCAAAAGTCCTCAAATACAAATATCCAGCAGCAGTCACAAAAAGTAATCCTTCCAGCTCCACAGCCAAATGAAAAGTGACCAGGACAAGGACAAAGCACTGGGAGGAGCCTGCTGGACAGGAACAGGAAGTTGGAGTCTCTGGGGAACTTCCTTCCTACCACCCCACCCCAAAAAATGGACTCCTGCACCAAAAAGTGCAGACAAATGTTAATCTGAGGAGTTATTCTGATCAAAATCATCATTTTCACAAGGTTTATGCTTCCTGCAGTGGATTTCTTGTGCAGAATCGCAATTTTTGCAATTTTGGGAACGTTAGCTGTTCAAATCTCCCGCCGGAAGTCAGCTGTGCGCCGCATCTACGTGTTCGGCATTGTTTACTCCAGCAATACATGATTGCAGGCCTTTATGACATACTCGCGTTGTCAAACTCTTGCTGTGCAAGATGGCAAGCCGCGATAACGTCATTGCGTTCGGAGAACTCTCACGCAATCACGCAGCAAGATCGAAAATGGCGCAGCACACGCAAAATCGGGAGAAAAACAACTCGGCGGACTCAGAATCACTGTAAGTCAACGCCGCGCGTGCAATATTGTATTTTTCAAGCGCAACCAAGCAAAATAATTCATAGCTTGCGAATTTGCGGATTATTGGGTACATTTGCGCGATTCGCTGATCGCAAAATCGTCAAAAATCCGCAAATTCGCCTGCGAAACGGATTTTACGCCCTCGCTTACTGCACACCAGGTCCTTTGAAACTGACTGGAAGTGAGCCATTGGGGCACCTAATTATTATCATGGGTAAGGCTGAAGCGAGTGGATGAGAACTCAGGCATATTAGGCGGGCAGACATTAATGCTGGAGAAGTATCCCCTGGGCACCATTTCAATATTGCTTGACCCCTGACCCTAACAAGGCCACCGAGATGTGAACAGCAAGTTTCTAGGGGAGCCCCAGCAGCACTCAGCGGCGTACTGGGCTGGTCCTACTGCTTGTGCTCCTTTGAAAGGGAGTCCTTGGAGCCCTACTACACAGGAGACCTGGGCAGTACCACCATGGGGGCACAGAGGGCTGGTCACATGACAACAAGGTAGGAGATTGAAGTCCCCCCCCCCACATGGAGAACGAGGAACCGAGAGATAATCCCCTTATGCCTGCCAAAAAGACCCCCAACAACAAGGTATCCAACTACTTTGCTACCACGGGCATTGGAGTGGCAGGCAAAGAGGTTACTACTTCACCGGGGACCATGGCACTAACTAGAGATGAGCTTCTGTCCTCCCTCAGAGACTTCAAAAAAGAACTCTGAGTGGACATCAAAGCTGACATGGATGCTTGCTTTGAGTCATTCCGCACAGAAATGAGGGGAAACTGATATCTACAGGCGGGTGTGGACTCGGTGGGCACCAGGACGTTGGATCTTGAGGTGAAGCACCAGGAGCTGGCCGACCATCTCATGCCCTTGGAGGACTGCTCCGCAGCTTTAAGTGACCAACTGCGAGCCACCCTGCTTAAATGTGAAGACTTAGAAAATCGCTCACCTGGCTGAACCCGTGCAAAAAACAGGCACACTGGTACTTCCCCAACTTCCTCTGCAGGGATAGACTCCTCCGTGAGGATATCCGCAAAACTATTAAGGACTTTTTTACTCAGAACGACCCGGAGGCTACTTCCCATGCAATCACTTGGGATGCTCTCAAAGCCGTATTTCGGGTTAAATGCATTGAGTTGGCCACAACCTTGTGTACACAGCAATGCAAGGAAAGCCTCCAATTAGAAAGGGACTTAGTCACAGCTGAACAGACCCATTAGGCCAGCCCTTTGGCTCTCACATTGCGGAAAGTCACTGCTCGAAAGGTAAAACTCCAGGTCATTTATACCAACAGAGCAGAAAAAACATCTTACGCCTGCGGGCCAGGGGATTAGAGGGAGGGAACAAAGTGGGGTCTTTACTAGCCCGCCAACTGCGGGCTAAACAGGAAAGGGAATAGATCAAACTAATTGTGGATAACAATGGCATTTCCCATATGATGGAGGAGGGGAAGGCGGAGGCGTTTGAGAAATTTTACCGATTTCTTTACACTTCAGAGTTCCCAGAATTGCATGCCCAATCGGAATATTTAGATTCCTTGGACCTCCCTCGAGTTACTGCTAGTTCCAATGAAGCCTTGGCACAACCCATAACCCGAGAGGAAGTGCAAAAGGCAATTGATTCACTTAAACCCCAGAAAGTGCCAGGGCCTGATGGTTCCTCCGCTCATTTTTATCGCACCTTTGCGCCGGAACTTGTCCCCTTTTTAACTCTTCTTTTTAATGTTATTGCCTCTACACAACAAGTCACCCCCTCCATGGGTGAGGCAATTGTGGTAGTGATTCCCAAACCGGGCAAGGACCCCACAGCCTGCTCTTCTCATTGCCCGATAGCACTCCTAAACCTCGATGCCGAACTTTACTCAAAGATTTTGGCCTCCCGTCTCGAATCAATCCTTCCCGATCTCATAGACCCAGACCAATCAGCATTTATTAAGGGTCGACAGACCCATGATAATTTGCGTCTCACTATCCATGTAATTGAAAAGGCCCAAAAGAAAAACATTCCGGCAGCTCTTCTCTCACTAGACACGGAGAAAGCTTTTGATTGCGTGGAGTGGTCCTTTCTGTTTCAAGTTTTTCAGCGTTTTGGCTTCAACAATGCCTTTATAGGGATGATTAGAGCCAATTCTTACTTTCCTAGCTCCCGGGTCCCCGTCAATGGAGTTGCTTCCCTTCCTTTCAACTTGGCCTGTGGGACGAGGCAGGTTGCCCTGCTATCCCCACTCCTTTTCGCTTTGAGCATAGAACCCCTGGCCCATAGGATTAGGGTGAATCCGGGCATAAGAGGGATTTGTTTTGGCACAGACGATCATAGGATTTTGCTTTTTGCCAATGACGTGCTTCTGCCAGTTTCAGAACCCCGGATCTCCCTGCCGGCTATTCACGATGAAGTGGTGAGGTTTGAACGGGTTGCAGGATTTAAGATTAACCTAACTAAGTCCTTCTAACTGAACTTGACCCTTTCCAAAGTGGAATGCAGGCGGGTGAAAGAGGCATCACCTTTTTGTTGCACCAGCGAGGAGTCACTTACCTAGGAGTTAAGCTCACCCCTTGCATACAGGATCATTATAAAGCTAATTTCCCCCCTCTCCTTCGCCAGCTAAAATCTGATCTAGGCAAGTGGAGTGTGGTATACATCACCTGGTTGGGCAGGATTAATACCATCAAAATGAATGCTCTCCCCGGCCTGCTTTACCTTTTTTAGGGATTGCCTATTCTGATGGAAGATGGTATTTTCAAAGAGCTTCGACACATGATTACTAAATTTATTTGGCATGGGCAGAGGACGCGCTTGCCCTATTGCCTGCTCATGAGACCGCGCAAAGAGGGATGCCTGGCATTGCCGGACTTTCAAGAAAATTATCGCGCAGCCCAAATGCGAGCAATCACGAATGGTCATTTCGAGCATCCGAGAAACATTGAGCTTCATATAGATAGACAAGTAATGGGACACACCATCTGGGATCTCTAATTGAAAACGCAGCAGGAAAGACCGCTCAACGCTTACGTCAGCACATCCACTTCTACTACTTTAAGGGTCTGGGATGTCCTTACTAAAAGGTTTCACCTTACGACCTTCCCTTCTCCCTACACACCTATCCATTTTAATGCTGCGTTCCCCACTGCACTTAAGGAAGGACCTTTTGAAGCTTGGAGGGTAGCAGGATGTCACATGATTTCTCACCTGTTTGACAAAGGGAAACTCCTCACCTTCCAAGAATGCAAGAAACAATTTACCTTAACTGCCAAAGAACAATATCATTACTCGCAGCTGAAACATTGGGTTCAGCAACCCCTGGTGCGGCTGGTCGCTACCAGGAATTTGCACCCCATTGATAAATGTGTCCAGTCTGGGTCCACCTCCAAGGGGTGTTTTTCCTTTGTATATGCTCTTATACAAACCCAGAGCCCTAGATCGATCCCACGTTTTAAGCGCTTCTGGGACGCACTCTTGGATGCCCACTTGGAAGTTAGGCAATGGGAACATGTCAGTAGGGATATAGTGAAATACAATTGTTCCATGTTCCTGATGGAAGCCCATTATAAGCTTATGTACGATTGGTATCACTACCCTCAGAAACTCCACAGGATTTTTCCCACTGACTCAGATAGGTGCTGGAAGGGTTGTGCATGCTAGGGGACATCCGGGGCATTTGGTGGTATTGTATCTCTATACCGCCTTTCTGGAAGGAAATCCTATCCCACATTAAACTTATCCTGGGCAATCCAATTCCCAGCTCTCTGAAACACACATTGCTGGGATTACGAGATCCTTCCTTGAAATGCCAAACACAGAGTGATAAATCTATGATGTGGCTCTGTCTGGAGGCAGCAAAAATGGAAGTGGCGGCTGCATGGAAAACACAAGAAGCACCATCTCCCACCCAGTGGCATGCGAGGCTGTGGAGGGCGCTGGCGTTGGAGCGCTTGGCTGACATTGTTGACAACACCAGGAAAGGCTTCAATTATATTTGGTCTCCATTGGCGAGTTACCTTTCGGAGGGGCTCCCACTGGCGGCCTGCGCCCCACGCCTTAGGGCCCTCACCTTGTTCCATATCTAATCACTCCACAGCTACAGAGGCACTAGGCAGTGCAAAAGCTACCCAAATGAGGGTCATGGCCTCCCCATCCTCCTCACCACTGTATTATTATTTGCCCCATGACATTATAGTTCTGTTCATTTATCCTTTTCTTTTTCTTAATTTTTAATGTTTTGTTTTTTTCTATTTTTCTTAAATAGGTCAAAGTTTCCTTTTCAGGTTACTCTTCTATGAGAGTTGACGGTCATCCACAAGAGATAAACTGATCATAACTTGTAATTATTATGCTACTTTTTAAAAAGAAAAGGGAGAAGCTTGTTTGCCACAGACCTTGTGAAGAAGATGTAACTGACATGTGAAATCTGTAACTCTGGGCTGCTTTCTTTTTTGTCTTGTATACTTGACTAATGTTGCATATGTCATGCTTCTGTTTCACTCTCTAAGAAAATTCAAATAAAACTAATTTGAAAAAAAAATGTGCCCTAAATAAGTAAATGCATTAACCACCTCTAAAGATTTTGGTGTATTGCTTTCTTCCTCTAAACGGAACCATTTTAGTTTTGGATATGTTAGGGACTAAGACATTTTCTTCTGTGTATCTAGTTAAGGCCTGTAAATTCCTTTGTTGGCAGAATGGTGTAAGATCTAAAATAACCATGTCATCGGCATAAATCATAATGTTTATTTTACAGGATGATATTTTTGGAGGGAAATTAATAATTTGTGTAAGACTGTTCGGGAGATCACTTATGTATAAAGAGAATAGGAGGAGGGCTAAAAGACAACCTTTACTCAGGCTATTCAGTGTAGCTATTGGTCATGTGAGTCCCTTCTCTCTCCCCATTTGTATTTGACACCATGTTGCTGTATGTAAGGATATAATAATATTGAGAAGTTTGTTAGGCTTTCCTAATTTTCTACATTTTTCCCAGAGTGTAGGTCTGTCTACTCTGTCAAATGGTGTCGTAAAGACTACAAAAGCACAATCGGTGACCTGCAACTTTGACACAACGTATTTGTCTATTACTGTCTGTAGCACCGCTATATTATCAGTTACGGAGGGTTTTGGTCAGAACCCAGCTTGATTTACAGGGATCACTCCGCATGAGAAAGCCCAGTCCTTCAGATGTTCAAGGACGCTTACCACAAAGATGTTCCCTGTAGCATCCAACAAGGCAATTTGTCGATAGTTGCTGGCAAGCAACCTAGAGCCCTTTTTAGGTTGAGCTAGTCGGCGCATGTGCTGTCACAAGACCTAAAGTATTCAGTAAACTGAGGTAGCTCCAGCCTGCTGCTTCCCATTTGTTCCAGGCAGTGTTGGTCTACTGTGCTGCCGTGTAATTAGTTTAGGCAAGTACACGTTTGTTACACTCAGACAGGGTACCTGCTATTTGGGAAACTCTTTTTTGTGTTTTTTGCATTCTTTCATGCTTGTGGCTGCGCGCGATTCTCTTCTGTGTCGTCCTCCCCTCATCGTCACCCCACCGCCACCCGCTCTCTGTGACACCCCATCACACCCCCAGTGCCACTTGCCCCTCGCTACTTATTTGGTTTCACTGTGCAGTGTTTTGAAGCTCGCAAAAAACACAGTTGATGTACAGAATGCAGAACAATGTCTTACATTCACCCCAGTACAAAGATCTGGGCCTAAATCCATCGGTTTTTTTTCACTCCACACCACCCTAGGTCAGACAATAGCTATATGCAAATCAGCCTTGACCCTGTGCCTCATGGGAACAGTCCAGCCCGAACTACCAAGCCATGTCTTTCCTAGACCGGAATCAAGCATCCAAGGACCGGTTTCTGGCTATCAGCCTTTTTCTGCCTGGATAGCTTGACTCCAGTGATGTGGGGAGCCTGGGACTCACGTCTGATCATATCCAGCCCACTCGGGGTGAAAATTGCAAAAAACACAGTTGATGGACAGAATGCAGAACAGTGTCTTACATTCACCCCAGTACAAAGATTTGGGCCTAAATCCATCGTTTCTTTGCACTCCACACCACCCTAGGTCAGACAATGGCTATATGCCATTGTCTGACCTTGAGCAAGAAGCGCGAGTCAGATTTTAAGATCCTCTGCTGCCTGCTCGAAACCTCCAGAAGTTACATGTATTTTGTTTGGTGTATGTTCGTATTACTGTTGATGAAGTGACAACACTAGTTCTTAGCAAGGATTAATAAAAACAACAAGCAAGTCCCTGGAGTCCGTTAGGTTTTTACCAACACATGAGTTTTAAATGTATTCATGTTAAATTGTTTTGCTTAAAATAGCAGGGAAGGTTTGAGAGCTGTGCTTGGGAAGGGAGGGGCTCGGGTGGAGTGGGGGTCACTGATAACAGCAGAGGAATGCTTGGCACAAATGAGGCCTCAGTGCGGAAGTGCTATCAGAAGTGCCTCTGGGGAAAGGGGTCTGTCTGAGGAAGCCCCCCACTCCTTACAATCATAGGCTGTTTCCACAGACCCCTCGGCCTCTCAAGGCAGCTCCAGCACCCTTCATTTCTTCCTGCAGCACACCCAGAGGAGGTCAGCCGCAGGTACTATGCTGAGCTCTGTTTATTCATGCTTTTTGGTGCAGCACTGTATACCAGGCGGGAATTTCATAGCACTGGCCTCAGGTGCCACTGTGTTTCAATGAAGCATAATAATATTTCATATTTGTAATGCACACATCAAAGCTAATCTGTCCTTACCTGCCAGAACAAAAGGTCTTATAATTAAGTAACCCGCTGGCCCTAATTTATCCACTCCTTGACGGATTCGAATCTGTGATTAGGAGGTTACAAACAGCTCTTCATCAAGTGAGTATCCCCACCAAGGAATCATAACAACTCTTTTGCCCATTACCCATTGGCCCTTAGGAATGGCCCTAAGGATATTTTTTTTTTGTTTTATACAGCGCAAACTCTACCCAAATGTATTATAGCACTTTATATCAGCACCAGTTGCGTTACAGATGGACACATTCATTTTGTTAAGCACCTGGACATTAAGTAATTTGCCCTGAAAAAGGACCTGAGGATATCTTGTTATTAGGTGAACCTAGAGACCTTTCTCATCACCTTGACTTGCCTTATGCGCCGCTCTAATCAAATCCTGCTTTCTGTGAATTTTTCTCAAAAGTACCTCATGCACCTGCCTGTTCTATAAAGAGCTCTGCGTGCCCCAGGTGATCATATGCACTAAGCACTTTGTGCGTAAAACGCTGCACTGTATGTTACAGATTGTTCAGGGGTGCAGTACATAGATCAATTAACAAGTTTTTAAAATGCTATAGGTCTCACATTTGCAAGAGTTTAAGCTATTGGCATTGTAAATGGCAATGCCTTTTATTCATGTGATTTAAAAACATGTACTTCATACTTATAGTCGTTCCTTAGGAGAAGCAAGGCAGGCAGTGAAAGAGATGCAGTTACTGCCAGCCTTACTTCTCATAAGCAACAAATATAAGTACAAAGTGCATGTTTTCGCACTCCCTGCAGATTTTCAAAACACATAAAAAGTGTGAAATGCCATTTGTAATGCCAATAGCTCAAAGTCTTGCAAATGTGAGAACTATTGCATTGCAAATGCTTGTCGAAACTTGGGATCACGATGCTCCCCAGCCATGATTTAGGGATTTCTCCGGTAGTAAAATAACGAGAATATAGGGGAGCTAAAAACGTGCTCCAGTCTTCAGGGTTGCTCTGGAGTATTTTTATCAGGTTCTGATCCGGACCCATTGCAGCAGAAGATCTGCCATTCTTTATGTGGTGGTCTATTTTCCTAGCTGCAGGGCTGAGAATACCTTGGGGTTGGTTTCTTTTTCGAATTTTGCTTATTCCTTGGTTCAAGTTTTCTTGCCTTAGGTTTGAATTATATAAGTCATATATTTATGATTCCCATTCTGATGGAGGAATTGCTGAGGCTTGCAGGGATTTCTTTGTTCCTGTTTTCATTCCAATTAAGCTCTAGTATGACTAGTTGTTTTTTTGTTTGGCTGCTATTTGGACGTCAACCCAGTTTTGATCCTGTTGAGCTTTTCGTTTTTTATCTTTAACCCACTGGCGGAGATTCTTTATGTTTTTAATTTCGTGGTGTCCGATCTCTGAAAAGTGTAGAAATTGAAATCAAATTAATGTATTCAATGTGATTGATCCTTTATCTAGGCTCTTTCTTTTCAGATTTCTCACTTGCGATTTCTGACATTTTGGAATATCCTACAGGGATGCTACTATTTTTGTTGAGGACTCCTTCAAAACGTGTTAATGGATCTGAGGAATTGACAGTCTGTAATACTTGGGCAGTGACGATTGCAGAATGTAAGGTTTTGAATGTTGTGGAATTCCATGTCAACCGCCCTTTAGCCTGGCTTACAACAGCGGTACTGTGCAAGTGCGTAATGGACCATGGAGAAATAGGTTGCAGTATTATTCCTGTTTTGAGATATAATATTGCATGATCACTTTCCTGTGTGAATTAGGTACTTAATTGTGATGCTCTCCTGAATAAATCTTGGCTGCAAATCATGTAGTCTAAGATTGATGAGCTAAAGTTACTTTTCTCTTGCAAGCCACAGGAATGTCTCCTTCTGTGCATCCATTTTTGATAACCTCTTTTAGTGTTGGTAGAGAGGAGAGTAGTATTTTCCCAATTTTATCTGCTATTATCCCTGGGGGAAATAGTGGTACTGGGATTGACAAAGCTTCCTCTCGTTCGCCCTATTCCCATTTTTCTAGGAGTGCATTAGATATTTTCCCATTAAAGTCTCCTGTTAGAATAACGGAGGGAAATCTTTTCCTTCTACCACTATTTCAATTTCCTCTAATGTTTTGATCATGAGAGCATTCTTTTTAGAGCCAGGGGGAATGTAGACTTTAAAAATTATTAGATTTTGAGATATGTCCATATTTTCATTCTAGTGCTTGAACTTAATACATTGTATGTTTGTCAGACGCATAATGATTACTTCTGGGTCCCAATAGAAATCTTATCGTAGAAGAATTGCAAGTTCGCCTTTAGCATGACCCCTGCTGATAGGTTCTGCTGGTACATCATATGCAAAGTATTTCTTTTGATCATCAAAGGCTTTTATTGTCCAGGGGCCTCATTTATGAAAAGTGACGCATCGCTGCGTGAAAACAGCGATGCGTCACTTTTCACTGCGCACTCCTTGCGACACCAATGATGCGTCATATTTAATGTATGACGCATCATGTCGCAAGGACTTACAGATACGTCAGTATTTCTGACGCATCTGTAAGCGCAAAAGTGACGCATTGCTGGAGTGTGTCACAAAAGTGACGCAACTCCAGCAATGCATCCTTTCACATGGGGAAAGCCCCATGTGAAAGGGCCTGCGTCTGTCTTACGCCTGCTGAGAGGCAGGCGCAAGATTTTGACGCAACAGCATCCTAAAAGTGACGCAGTGAAATCTCATAGATTTCACTGCGTCACTATTACGAGGCTTTTTGCGGGGAAACGCCCCCTCTGCATACATTATACCTGACGCAGGTATAATGTGGCGCAGGGGTTTAAAAAGTGACGCATCTACCTAGATGCGTCACTTTTTAAATATGGCGCAACAAGGCGCATATTTTACGCCGCTGGTGCGTCACAAAAACCGACGCACCGGCGGCGCAAAACTGACGCACGGCCTCATAAATAAGGGCCCAGGTTTTTGGTAGGGCCACCATAGCCGGAGTGTTTTCCAGAATTAATGCTAACTTCTACGGGTTTTTCCCTGCAATATTCCAAGACGCGTTGCTCAAGCTTCTATTAAAAATCGATTTTAGTTCCCCTTCCTTGTTTATGAGTATTTAGGTTCCAGAGATCCAGTAACAGTGATTTTCATTTGGTATTATCTCCTTTTTTAAATAATTTTTATTCCGGATCTGTCTCTGTGCATTCTTTACTGAGATGGTTATGTTTTCGTTAGTAACTTTGGAGAGATTTTTGTGCCACAGGAGGATTGGTCATAGTGGTGGGTTTTCATTTTGTTCTTCTCTTTCAATTTTTCCTGTATTTGATTTTCTGTGTTGTTTATGACTCAATGTCACACCATTTTTATGGAGGATCTCGCTTTCTTTTAGAATTATGGCAGTAATCAAATGGGACCAGAATTCAACAGCGGCCACTGTCACTGCTGAGACTGAACTGTGGGTAACATCTAACATGAGCTTCGATTGGAATTCATAGAGCATATTATCAAGGCCATTATAGCCGCTTTATCTGCAGTTTCCTGCCAATAAAAGCAGCGATAATCCTTGATAATATGCCCCTCATATCTTTAACACAATGCAATCTGTAAAAGTCTTTGACTTTGAGGTTCGTCTTTATCAAGGTCCTTTGGCTTTTCCGAAGTTAGCAATGGCCTACTTGGAGCATAAGAGGATTTCCTTACATTAAATGTTTCCTTTTGCTGCTAAACCTGGACCTGTACTTAGTTTTGCAGGAGGGAAAAGAGATTAAACCAGTCTCATAACTTTGCGATTGGTGTCTTTGTACTTACATTTATACAGCGCATTATGCACGTAGGCGTCACAGCGATGCCAACAGAAAATATAGCTACCAAATAGAAGACAATTATGGGAGGGGGAATAGCCAGGTCTTCCGTTGTTTATGGAAGGCCATGTGGGAAATGAGGGACTGTTGGAGCGAAGGAAGGAGACACTCATGAATATACTACTCAAGCCATTTGTGGGTCTGACAGTCTCTCTCGCCTGTGTTTTACATTAGGATAAAGGAGGGGCATGAGGCCAACACTCAGGCAGACATCAAAACAGCCTATTATCACTATTATCAGGCACTCTATTCAGACCCCACCCCTATATATGTAGAGACAATTGACCCTTTCCTGGTGGATATCCAACTTCTGAAAATACATGGGCACTTATTGGAGAGCATAATTGCTCGAATCAGTGAGCAGGATACTAGAGAATCAATCTGACAATTACCAGCTGGCAAAACGCTGGATACGGTGCTTGGCCTGGAGAAACAGGAGGTCGGAGAACCTTGTTGTTACCTTAGTTCTGGCCGTTCTTTGGGATGACGGACAGACTTCAATAAAGGTAAATTGTGGTTTTCTGTGAACCCTGCTATTGTGAGCTGGACAGTATACCAACATTCCCACATCACATGCCTAAAGTTCGGTGGAGAATGGTGACAGTGCGCACTATCAGTGTGCGCTCCTGGAAAGAAGCTACCTACTTTTATGGGGTGTTAGATAGGCCTTATGTAAAATATTAAGCTGTATGAAGTGAAATCATGCATTGCAGGAGACCTTTAGGGGAAATACCTGCTCCCTTTGCCATTTTTGTTTTTGATATGCCCTCCTCCAGATGTCCTCCCATGACTTCCTGACGGCTCTCAAATTGCTTTGTATAGCCAGGTTATCAATCTACAGCCGTGCCCCATGGTGTGTACTGCTTGAAGCAGGACATTAGTTGGAGGTATAGTTGGGGTTCCATTCCAGCTCCATATAATGTATATGGTCTGGGACTACCGACCACCCCCTCCCCGCCAAGCAAGCACCACAACAATACGCTAAGTAACTTAGGCAGGCGAAGAGTTTCTTTGGAAGGCGGGGGGTCTAGGGACCCCCCGGCCGTATTTATTAAAAATATGAAAACAAATTCAAATTGTTAAAATAAACAAGATTTACGCAATCATTAATATGCAAACTTCTGACATTAGATATACATCATCATAGACAGGTATGAAGGCTAACCTTAACAAATGTCTAATACAGCATGTTCCTAACCGAATCTAACATCCTACGTATGAATTTTGCATCCTAACAATTTTAGGGCCTAAGGCAAGGTCGTTGACCGGTGTCAGATACTTATTATCAGCTACGCCCTCCCGTAAAAGTGCGCACGAGCGACAGGGCCTGGTTACCGGGAGAGTACGTACCTCTCCTGGTCACCCCGTCTGCTTCCTGAACTCCATTAAACCAAAAAGGAGGGCCCTTTCACTCATGCCACGTTAAGACGTCATAGTGTATGTGTGGGGTGGCTATCAGCCAAAGGAAAGCATTACTCCCTCCTCCGCACCCTTCTGACCAAGCGGATACCCTGCCCCTGAAGTTCTAGGATAGACCATTGGCCCCTCCCCCTGGGCGACCCCTTCGAGAATGGTGCCGCCCCCTAAGGACCTTAAATTGCTGCTCACCGATCATGACCTTACCGCCACAGGCCAGCATAGTTGACCGACTATCTGGCACCCCCCAAACCTCCTACACTGAAAGGTCATACCTACCTCGCAAAACCTTCTAACCATGCTAATATGTTCCTTGTAAATAAGCGATTGCCTGCCTCAGTCAATTGGACCCCATCCTGCAAGTAAAATTGGTCCCTCCAGATGCACCCATGGGGAATACTCTGTAAGTGAGGTGTCCTGAACAGCCTTTCTATCTTGTTGTTGACCCTCTTTACCGAGTGGTTCAACGCCCTAACTGACTCCGCCGCTCTCCACTGTGGTCTAGGTATTAACTAAGACCACACTATGGTGCAACCTGGGAGCACCTTCGCCAGCCAACCCGCCGCTGTGATAATCTTTTCTAATAATACCCTTCTGCCCAGTGTCACTAAGTCATTAACCCCAAGATGCAAGATGACAATGGAGGGCGGCGGGGTGTATCTGTCGAGTAAGTCGGAAACAAAACTCCTCAGTTGATTTAGGCATAGCCCCCACTACCATGGAATGACACCTGACAACCAATGTTCTCTGCCCGTGGTACACAATCACCTGGAAAGAAAATTTGCTTAGCTTGTCTCACATAAAAGTGACCAACAACCCATACTACGTGCGTCTTCCTCCTGTCGTCTTGATGTTGCCCAGTTGCTGTTGATCGTATTTGTTAAGGTAACAGTTCCCGCCCTGCGTCGCAAGCCCGAGAAACTGAAAGGAAACAGACAACAATGCAGGTGTCAGGTTGGTTTGTCAGTACTTACAACATGTGCAGCCGCACATAGCGCTTATAAGCGCTGGAAGACCATCTCTCTATCCTCTTTACACTGGTGGCATGCAAACCTATCGCTGTTGCATCAGTGGCTGCACCTATTCGGAAAGAATGTGTCCCAAAGTCCTTGGGATCCAGACCCGCCTTGGCGATTGCCATTGCTAAAACTCTCTGGAACTGAAACCTGGTCAATGGGGTCCCGTTCGCGTGCATCAACAAAGACCCTGTTGCCCCGTACACCCGTTGCCTGAGGTACGCCTTCACATGTGACACTGGGCAGCATGGGTTAGTCGGTGCCCGGTGTAGCACCAAGCTATCACCCCTGGCCTCCTGATCAGTTTTTGATTTCCGTATGGTTAACCAGATTGAATCACCCCTTAGCGTGATGTCTACCAGCTGCAGCCCACCTAACCTGTCCAGTTTGTTGTTGGCCATCAGCTCACTTACCCGCAAAGCCCCATAAAAGGCCAACGCAAATGCAGCTCTAAATAGCAGTACTTCTCCTGGGGAGCTACATGTGTCCGATAAGGCATCCATCATCCGGGACAATCGTTCCAAACCTATTGGCCGTCTGTAATCAGCGGTGCTTGCCTGTAGGCGTCGCCACCCTTTCAATGCTTTCCTCACTAAAAAACTGTTTGTGGGGTCCCTGACTCCTTTTAACTTGTCAAAGAAAGAGACAGCCACTTTGTGTCTGCTAGCTGTCGCCGCCGAGCGCCCCTCTCCGTGCAGCTTGTTCATCTATGAGTTAAAAGGCACTTCCTGCCCCCACTTTCCTTCCCATGCCTGACCCAAAAATTGCAGTAAGCCATGAAAGCCCCTTCGTAAGCTGTCCTGGTCCTGGGTGCTCAACTGGCTGCCACGAGGTCCTATAGTTGGGGGCACCAATTTGCCACAGTGCTGCTGGGAAGTGTGTTGGTGAAGTTTCCGCCGTAGGTAAGTGTTCCCTGAATAGCTGCATTTTAAATCGAGAAAGGGCGTCAGCCGTGTTATTCAATACCCCAGGGACATGTCTGGCCTTAAATTGCACATTCAATTTCAAACATCGCAACACAATTTCCTTTATGAGGCGGAGTATAAACTTACACTGCGCTGCTTGGTAGTTGATGCATTCGACTACCGTCATGTTGTCTGACCAGAAAATCACTCATTGGTTGGACAACTGCTCAAGCCAGACGGTTAATGCAACCCATATTGGGAAGAGCTCAAGAAAACCAATGTTTGCTGTCAAACTGCTTTCCTCCCACCACTCCGGCCACCTTTGAGTCACCCACTTGTTGCCAAGTATGGTGCCAAATTCCACACTGCCAGCACCATCGGTTCTTAGACCCAGGTCTGCTGACGTGGTGGGGGGGGGGGGGGGGGGCACACCACACCACTCTGCCATTGAAATTCTCCAGGAATGCCATCTTTATTCGAGGTCCTGGTGCACCTCAACTGACAGCCTGGTGCGGTGATGTTTTTCACGCAGGCCCTTCATGGCCTGCGTGATAGAGCGTGAAAATGGGCATGCCATCGGTATCACTCTTAATGCAAAATTCAGCTGACCAACGGTCTGTTGCAATGTGACCTTCTCTTTCGCTAAACATTGCTGTAATGCTGCCTTGAATTTCACAATCTTTTCCTTGGGTAACCTGAAACAACCTTCCACAGAGTCCAATTCGATGCCCAAGAATTCCAAACAAGTCGATGGACCCACAGTTTTCCTGGCGCCAACGGGACCCCAAAAGCCCGCATGAGCACGCAAAATTCCTGCATTGCCCACGCACATTCCTGAGAGCCCGCCACCCCCAGCAAAAGGAAGTCATCCAGGTAATGCATCACATGTGGATGCCCTGTTGTCTGTCTCATCACCCATTCTAGGAATGAACTGTATGTCTCAAAGTATGCACATGACACGGAGCAACCCATGGGAATACACATACCCATATAGTATTTGCCCTCAAAGGAAAAACCCAGCAGGTGTTGGTCTAAAGGATGTACTGGCAGTAGTCAGAAAGCTGATTTGATATCTGATTTTACCATCAATGCCCTGGGGCCCAGAATTCTCAATATCTCTACTGTTTGGTCAAAAGACGCATACTTCACACTGCAGATGCCCTCGTCCATTGCATCATTCAAAGATGCTCCCCTAGGTGCTGACAGGTTATGGATGAGTCTGAATTCACCCTTTTCTTTCTTCGGGACCACCCCCGGGGGGAGGCAAACAAAATTGGGTACCGGGATGTCATTGAAAGGACCCGCTACCCTACCCAGGCGTAGCTCCTTCAAGATTTTGGATGCCACCACCCCAGGGTTGTGTCTAACCGACAACTGAGTCTACACTCTGGTGTCCCGCTGTAACCCCCTGCAGGAACCCGAAAACCGTGTGTGAAACCTTCTTGCAGCATCCTTGCGGAAGCATGATCTGGGTACCTGTTCAGCCAAGGGATCATAGCCAAGATATCAATGGATGAATGTGCGACTTGCAGGTATCCCTCACTAATCCTGTTTCCTCTTCCCCCTGTTCCTTGAAGTACTACCCTTTGAACGGCATGCTGTTTCAGGGTGGGATGAGTGGCCGTATATGTAACATGCATGTCTGATTTTTCAGGTGCCCGCTGCCCTTGTGCATGTGCCCCTATTAAAGTCCCAACACACGCCCTTTCCGCCTCCATTGCCTCTGGCCTTGCCGGACCCATTCCCCCTTGTGCTGGCCGAAAGGGCTGCTGGAGCTTGGGCGAATAACCCTTTTTCCACTTTGTGGCAACCCCTGTGGACTGACCACCTGAAAACTGGCCATGCCAGGAAATGGAGTCTACCTTGTCCCAGGCTAACGATCGGTTGAATTCCCTAGCTTTCCTGAAAGAAATGTCATATTCCTTCCATCCGTCTCCACCATGCTTTTCACTGAACATGCAATTCTAGTTTGGTAACAAGCCATCTCTGCCTGCAGGCTGGGTGAACGTTCGGCGGTAACTGCCATAAATACAGAAAAGACTCTGATCCAATTAATCAGCGTCTCCTCCACCCTGAATTTAGACAACTGAGACTGCCATTCGCTAGGCAACATCAAATCTTTTTGTGACTTAGCATACTCTAACTCTCTGTTATTAATCAACAATGAGAATATATTCACATATTTGTCTTCCCAAATCAGCTCTTTCACTACTTGTGACACATGCTAGGCTAGGTTCTCCCCCCGTGAGGGTATTGCACCTTCACCCAGTACCGGCAAAGCAATCTCCTTACCACTCTCAGTGACTCGCGCAGGTTCTAAACTCTTGTCTCTCCCCGCATCGCTGGCAGAACCTGTTTGGGGAGAAATTGGAGCACTTGGCACTGCGCCATCACCCCTAGCCAACATAATCTTAGCCACCAGTCTTCGGGCCTCCGCCGAGGGATCAGCAGATGAGGGTAACACCCCCAATCCCCAACCAGGGGAGTACTGCAGCTATCTGCGCTGCCAATTCAGGAGGCACCTGACCAGTCCTGGGGGGATCGCTGACCGGGAGAGGTGCTGGCGTGGACGGGACCGGGAGGACCACCGGGATTACTGGTGGGACCATTGGTGGGGCAATGGCCCTGGGTACACTTATCGGTGGTGGCAAAGTTGGTGCGGGAGCCTCCGGTGAAGATGGTACCAGATCAGGGACTGCCCCAGGGATCCCCCACCCCCATATGGCTTGGGATGCCAACAATAAGTCCTCTTGGCCCTCGCCCGCTTAGGTAAAGCCTCTAGTTCACCCCTCGGTTTAGGAGGCACCACCATCCGCTTGGGTCTTCCTGATGGCCCTGCATGAGCCTCAAGCCCATTTCCGCCACGGTCTTCCCCAACTGATATACCTTCCCCAATCTCTTGTCTATCACTGACATTCTGCGCATCATGATCTGAAACATGAGCTCCATGCGGGAACCCTTTGCACCCCGCTTACCAGACATTCTCTCACAGTGGATTACACGCTACACTGCACAATATGTCACTTTTGGGCACTATGTGCCTTGTACCTGTGCAAAGTTGGAGGCTCACAGGCAGGCTGTATGCACCACGCAACTGTGACCCCCAACACACCAGCTAGCCTGGGTGCTTGAGCGAGTGTGCTCTAGCCCGGTGGCCCGCCAGGAGCACTGAAATGCAGGCCTGCCCATGTCCTCGGTTCCTGAGGTCCCCCGTGTGCCGCCCTGGTAGTCCGTTCAGCTGTGGCCCCGAATGCCAACCTACGATGAGAGGAAAGTTAAACGCAAGTCCTGGATAACAAATGACAATGACCCCTTATAAAAGGCAATGTACAATGAAAGTTCCTTACTTGGGCTCTGTGTATGCAAGCCTAACCAGTGAAACTGCTTCAAATTACACAAATCGCAGGGTACCAACCCACTCCTTGTGGCAGACTTAAATAACCCCCTCAAAAGCAACTGTAGTAAAATTAGCGAAACAGTCCCCCTGATCCCTGGTAAATAAGGCTTCCAATTAGACAAAATGCTTAAAGAACCCATTGTGAAAATATTAAAACAGCATTCAGTCTCCCATCCAGGTACTAACCAGGACAGACCCTGCTTCGCCTGTTTATTAACAGGCCTCTATTGCCACCTAGCTAAGACCACGAGCGTGTGCTTTTAATTGCTCGCCTCGCATGGGGATCGAACCGTGAAAATCACCCTGGTACAATCACAAACTTAGCCGTCGCTTTATGTTACAGCAGTGCCCCCCCCCCGCTATAATTGCTACCAACCACGTTATACGGCACAGTCACCAATTATGCCTGTCTCGGCTAACAACGAACCGGGCTTCACGTTTCCGGGGACCCAAGGCAAACGCTACTCTCCTTCAAATTCCCGCGGGACTGAACCCTGCCTGGTAACGCAGAGGCCCCAGCACCCAGTCCCGATGCTATTCCGACCCCTCTTGTCGGCCCGAACCTGCCTTCCCCGCCTTACTTATTCACCGGGAACGGCTAGGGCTCTTCATACTGGTCTCTCATCCCCGTGTGCCACCATTGGAAGGGGATACCACCGATCCCGCCGTCGCAGCTGTAATCTCTGATCCGCTTCCTCGCAGTCAGCGTCGACGATTCCCTGGCGCTAAGTGACGACCAGCAACCTGCAAAAAGAAACGAAAAAATTATTTAGCCCCAGCAGAGGGGTGAGGAGCAAGCCTGGGGAGCGAGGGTGCCAAAGAGGGCGCCTCCCGCGCTCCCCAGGCCTTTTAAACACACTGGGTCCCCCCCCCATGACCCGGAAGCACTACACCGCTTCCGGGTCAACCGCAGGGGCCGGCACCAATCGGTGATGGGGCGCCCTGGGTCGCGCCATTGAGCCCGACCCACCTTGGGGTGTGGGCACACCCCATCACTGAGGGTACAGGGGGTGGGGGTGGCGGGCCCTGCCATACGTTCGTGGGGGTCGAGTGGCCCCCCTTTCCTTTCTCTAATGCTCGCCTAAAGAAGGAACTGGCCACATGGGGGGTCAAACTGATCATGCAGCATCTGGAGGTCCATGAGCATTTCCTCCTAATGTAAGTCTCCCAATGTCTGGAGACCCATCTGCTCTCACATCACCAATTCTCGAGTAGAAAGTGGCCTCAGCCTTATAGGCAACCTGCGCAGTGGCAGAATGAGGGAGATTGGGAGTGCTGTACCAGTTTAGGAGAAGCCTTTTGGGCATAAGATAGAGGCGTTAGCAACCAGGAGAGGGGTCTGGTCCCTCCTCCACTTCTCTGGGACAAACTGCAAGCTTAGTCTCCCGTATTGTATCTGACCAGTCGAATACCATGTATCTAATAGGTGAATTCCCGCTAGCCATCTGGTCAGCACTGAAGCTGGGCCACCAAATAATATCCATAAAAGTTCAGAGCCCCCCTTCTTCACTTATCTGAAGGTAATTTTAGTTTATTGAGTGCTATTCGTCCCCTCTTGGTTCCCCACATAAGGGCAATTAGTAGGGAATCCAATTATCAGCAGAATGTTTTCAGTATAACGAGGGGAAGGTTGGTAAAATAATTAGGTAGGCTGAAGATCATCATCATCTTGAAGATAGCAATGGAGCCCGGGACAGGTATCGGCAGAGTAGTCCAGAGACCAATCTAGGAATTTAGAGAGCTCACGGATCTCCCTAAGATACCATCTACGAGGTCCGTATGGGTATGGTAGGTATTAATCCCCAAATATCAAAATGTGGCAGCTGCCCATCTCAGGTCCTGTGCCCCAAACCTGATCGTTCTTTGCAACACCTGGTTTCAGTGGGAAGATGTGGGACTTTGCTGGGTTGAATTTTAGCCCCAATATCTGTACAAAACCTTCAAGTCCTATGGAGATGTGAGTGAAGTTAACCTCCCGGTTTGTGATATACACCAACATATCATCTACATAAAGCAACACTGCACTCTTTCTCCTGGCCAACCACTGCATCACCATGAGATGGAAATCAGTATACTCACCATCGAGTGTGACCTGGTGCACCGAAGCCCAGTTTTTAGCTGAAGCAGATGGTAGAGCGATTCACAGGGAAGAGAACAGGGTTCTACGGCATCACTCCATAGATGATCAATGAGATGTGCTAGACCTAAAAGTCCTTAAAAAATATGGAGAGGGGAATGACATATCTCCATGATCTGTAGAATATGGAGGAACATAAAAATAAAATAAATAAAATCCAGTACTTGTATAGCGCATGAATCACCCCCAAAGGGGTCTCTCGGCGCTGGGGGCCATTGGGAAGATTGAGCGAGCTATTGCCCAAAGTCGCATGGTGCTGGGCAGACGTCTGCCGCCGGAGCCGGGGATCGAACCATGATCCCCAGCGTCCAGCGTCAGCCACACTGGCCGCGGCACCACACCTCTCCCGCATCACCTAAAAGGCACAGTAAACTGCCCTCATTCCAATCCGGGAACAGTAGAGGAAGTCAATCTCCTCACACTACAATGTCTCACGATTGCTGTGACAACCCTTGTCTAGGAGCGCTCCTCCCTCCATAAACACGGCTAACTATACATGGACTGGGAGAGGGATCACTTTGGATGTTATTGGTTAAGAGAAGAGAGATGACCCAACTCGTTCGAGGGAACAGGGTACTTTAGAAAACTTAAGCCAAATGGACAAATCCCTGGAGGAAAATTTAGCAAGGCTTTACCCTATCCTTACAACCTTTAAACTCATGTGTTACATCATACAACCTTTAAACTCATGTGTTACATCATACACACCACTTTACTAGTAAACCAACCAAGGACCCAAATATACTATACAGACTGAAATGTAATGCTTACACTGTTTTATTAGCTCTTTAGTCTCAAAATGTAAAGTTTCGGAAATTATTCCAAAAGATACCTGCAATCACACTATTAAAACATTTTACACAATTTATGCATTCCACTATACGTGGTCCCAAAATACAAAATAATAAAAACACAATATTAAAAGGAATAAAGGACCAAGGGCCAGATGTAGGTAAATTAGATTTACCGATTTTTAATTACCGAATTTTACCGATTCGGTAATTAAAAATCGGTAAATCTAAAGTGTGGATATGTAGGTATATCCAGATGTTGAAATACCGAATCCTTAACAATCGGTATTTACCGATTCTGTTAATACAGATTCGGTAATGCCCATTCATTCCTATGGGCTTCAAAGCCCATAGGAATGAATGGGCATTACCGATTCGGTATTTACAGAATCGGTAAATACCGATTCACACAAGGGTGCAGGGGGTGTCACTTTGACACCCTCTGGCACCCCCAAAACAGGGAAGGGTGCCATGTGGCAGGCATACCTGCCCTAAGGGCAGGTCTGCCTGTCACATGGCATAGGTGTGCAAGCACACATGTGCATGCACACCTGAATCGGTATTTTATCATCAAATTGGATTTGATGGTAAAATACCGATTCGTTAAGGCTCCTGGGACTCGGAAGAGTCCCACCTACATCGGAGAATTACCGAATCGGTAAAAATACCGATTCGGTATTTTACAGAATTGGTAAATTTACCGAATCGGTAAATCTACCGATTCTGTAAAATTGAGCCCCCACATACCACTTCAGGTATACCGGTCAGTAACGGCCGAAAATACCGATTTTTGGCCGTTACCGACCGACCTACATCGGGCCCACAGTCATTAAACAATACATGCAGTATAAAACCCCAATAAAACTATAGTTATGGTTATCTGATTAAAAATCACTCAGATCCAATAGCCCTATATAGTTTACGTGGAACCACTTGTACAGGAGTATCCCTTGTAACTGAAGATCCTTTGGCTTTTTTGGATTCCTTAATTGACACAGGCGCCTTCGCGTTTCGGTGGTTACTCTTAATGTTTATAAGGCCACCTTCTTCAGGACAAAATTTCATATGGGGTCACTCCTCTTGATAGGTACCAATATATCGTTTAAACTGGCAGTTACACCTAAGTGTAAAGGCCCAGATGTAATCTTTATCTTTAATGTTTTAGGGTAAGAATACCCTGTCTTGATCTATGTCAATAGAATTTATATTTCTAAATTATATATCGTTTTTTATTCGTGCTGGCTTACTTCATAGTGGTCCCTCACTCAATCATACACCAACATTAATATATCTTTCATTCAAATATAGTTTTCACTTGTATCTATGGGGAGATGGGTAATCTTTTGTGTCGCTCTCCTCTTTCCCGGGTGACTATTGATAGGTCTGTTTCCGGGTGTTCGAAGGTTTTGAATCTATATTTAAAGGTCCGCTCCATTCCTCTTCCTTCTTTTTGGTGATCTGAATCTCGCTGATGTTTAATCAGATAACCATAACTGTTGTTTTATTGGGGTTGTATACTGCATGTATTGTTCAATGACTGTGTCCTTTTTTCCTTTTAATATGGTGTTTTTATTATTTTGTATTTTGGGACCACGTATAGTGGAATGCATACATTTTGTAAAATGTTTTAATATTGTGATTGCAGGTATCTTTAGGAATCATTTTAAAAAAATTACATTTTGAGACTAAAGAGCTTTTATATAAATAAAACAGTGTAAGCATTACATTTCAGTCTGTAGAGTATATTTGGGCCGTTGGTTGGATTACTAGTAAAGTCGTGTGTATGATGTAACACATAAGTTTAAAGGTTGTATGATGAAACACGAGTTTAAAGGTTTTAAGGATAGGTGAAGCCTTGCTAAACTTTCCTCCAGGGATTTGTCCATTTGGCTTAAGTTATCTTGGGATGTCACAGAATCTGCTTGCAGCTTGTTGCTCCAGGTGATAGGGAGGAGGAAGCGTGGTGTTATATTGGGTATTTCTTGATATACCAGGCAGAGTTATTTGGGGAGATACTGCAATTTGTATCCTCCAGTGGGTGTATGTTTGGAAGGGAATTTATCCTGCTAGCTTATAGCATGTCTATTGCACTTGTATATGCATAGTATATGACGTTTGATGAAAATCAGAAACATTTGTTGTGGGCCTGACACAGTGAGGGGAGGATGGAATCCATATTTTAAATGGCAGAGAAGTAAAGTTAATGTGCAGCTGCAATCCTTAGGCTACCTTTGCATCATCAGCAAACATGTACATTGACAATTGAATGTATCTTCCTTTTGCAAATGCCTTTCGGCAAAACACATGAAATAACACTGATGGTCAGTGCTACCTGTGATTTTCTGCAGTATTCATTTCATTATCATGGGCTCTTTCGTAACTATTTGGGGGCATATTATTAGGGCTGGAGATAAAAATATCTCCGCTTTTGTGTAGTTTTTGGGTGAAAAGCAACGACAATTTTATTGCATTATCTACGAGGATACGCTAGTGTGTGTTTCCAAGCCTTAGAACCCATTGTCAGCATGCCTCGTTAATGAGATGCAAAGTAGGCGTGTCTGACAAAACCCAATGAAAAAATATTGCAGGCAGGTTCGCAATATTTACAATGAGCCCAAATCAAGCCTAGCGATAAACATTATCGCACTATTGCGCCTCTAACGCTGGATTGGAATGTCTGCTAAAGGTACTGGTTTCGTCATTCCGCGAATGGTAGAGAGGTGATTGACAAGAATTCTATCCAAATACTAAAATAGAATCTCATTTTTTCTTTTTTTACATATATCCTGTAGATAAATAAAAGAGACAGAGCCCTGATGAGAACCCATAAAGCGACAGGAATGGGTTCAAAACGCGTCGGCTTTTGAATCAGGAATGCATTAATTTGCAGTTCATTTTATGACTTTGACAAATTTAATATGCACTAATTTGCTACTTGTTGAATAATCGTATCTAAATGTTCACTTTGTCCTTTGTTTATTAGATATCATTTATGTGAGTCTAATTGTTGATCAAAATTAATATGGTGTCTATATATGTAATGTAATTTATGTGGTGTTTATATATGCAATGTGGAATGTAATTTGTTTTGAAAATTTATGTTGGAATTGTTGAATGTATTTAAGTGTCTTTTTTTTTTGTACCTAAACTTTTTTGAATATAATGAAATAAAAAGCAAAAAGGTATTAAGTAAATATACTAAACAGACCATATAGTACTACTGGTTTGTTTTCCTCAATTGGGAGGTGTCAAGTAAGGTGAAGTTGGCAATTTTTTTGTACACAAAGAGCAGACTTGGGCATACCTACAATGGGAGGTGGATTCTGGGGTTATGATCACAGGGTCGTATCAACAAGGTTTTTGCCGCTTTTAGTTGTACATTGCTGGTTATCCAGCGATGTTTGCCCATTTCTACGTTATCGCTGGAAATCTTATCACCAATGCACTAAGCGTTGTTGATACAGCCCTAGACTGGCTATAAGTTCCAGCAATAGACGGTGGATTAAAAAAACGTGCTAAGTGCGTGCAACGATAATTGTCGTTGCTGCTTGTTGATATGCCCTTGGTCTTTAAACGAGAGCAAGAAATGCTTCTCTGTAGGCATATTTCAGAAAAGAAGATCATTTAAGACAGAAGAGCACATGGGAAATAACTTCCAATTCCATGATCTGAAAGTGAATGCCAGAACAGATACCATCCAGGAGCAAAGGGAGTCAAAATGGAGGATCTTTCACCCCTTGCTGCAGTTCTGGCTTCACAATCATGCAGCATAGACCTGATGGAAGAATCTGTTGCAGAAATGGTTTTGGTAAGTCAGGGAACAGAATCAAAGATACAGAGATTTTATTGTAAGGCCCTTGTTTTTCCCTCATGCCCACCCTAGAATAATTATAAGTAGAAACAGATTAAATCCCCCACCTACTAAAAGCTCTGTGCACAAAAAGGCCAGAGTTTAAAGAACCTCGAAGTTCCATCAAATGGTGTAAAGATAAAACAATTATAACTCAAGACCTCACCCCATTGGAAAACTACCAACAAGAGTACCTTCGGTTCAAGATTACATTGACCTGAGTGTTCCATGCTGCAGAGTTCCAACACCACTTTCTAAGGCATCACAATTCTTCCCTCTCCTCAATTAACACCTTCCCTTGTTGAGTGACAAAAACATGTAAAAAATATTATAGATACCATAATTGATAAATGAAAAGATACCTCAGAAATGCATAGAGATTATTCCAAAGCATTATTCAACCATGTATATGACCCCCATGAGGAGTAATTATAAAGGATATCTAATTATTTAACAGACTCCAAACTTTCACATGAAATCTTTTAGATAGCAGTATACACAAACTCCTCCTAAAAAACCTCTCTCGGAACCCACAAGGACTCTTTATTGAGACTGCATTTTCATTGTCCCCCGTGTCTCCCAACTCCCCATTGTTCTCACACATTTGGTTGGACAAATTATATTGCAAATCCTATTTTTGTTTGCTTTAATGGCATTTGGAAACAATTTGACAACCTGCCTGCACGGGGCAGGGGAACTTGGACTAGGTGCAAAACCTCTAAGCATTCTTATTTTTACCCAATAATCTACACCCACTGGCGTGGTTTTAGTAGCAAACATGGTGTCATACTAACACTTCTTTTTTCTGGCTCTACTTCTCTTCTCCAGAAGGCTGGTGTTTGCAGAGCAGGTCTTTCCGAACACACACCACCAAGTCATAGTTGCCGACAATTGTGAGAGGCATCTACTGGTGCCTCTGATTCTCTTTATTTGGGAGTGTGTCTCAGGTTCTTTGTAAGTTGCTGTAAGCAGTGCCATGCTTGCAGATTGTCTGTTAGGCAACAAACTGGATAACACTGCATGAAGGTAGGTAGTACTCAGGTCACACTTGGAGATTATGGGATTGCCTGAGCATGTCTGTATGACCACATGGTCCATGGCTGCCCGTGAGGGTATTGAAGGGCATTTGGAGCCTGAAACTGGCAAGGGGCATGGGAAACCAGCTCCTGAAGCTTCCACAGTGGAGGATTACTGGGTCACTGAGGTGGAGGCCCCCAAGACAAACAGGGAGAGCACTGCGACTCTAGGTGACTTGCCTGCAGATGAGAGGTCTCGTTCCATGCAGCAGATGAAGCCTCTAGGGATCACCTAATCTGTTGTGAGAATAATCCCCTCTATAGAGTGCCTAGGGCTCCTGGTGCGGGAGCAGGACGTGTGCTGGTGGTCACCCAGTGTTCTAGGACCTTCTTACTAGGTTTGGCTTATGACATCCCCTGGCAGGACAAAAGGGCAAGACCGCAAGACAAGACATTTGCCAGGATTGTCTCCCAGTTTTATTGCCAGAATGAAAACAGCCTCAGGTGCATTCTGCAGGTTATGTCCCCCCACCAGGCAAGTGTGAAATCAAGCAAAAAGCAAAAAACTATCCTGATCCCATTACCATTCACTGTTACCCCATTTGAAAGGGTGGGCATCGAGATCATTGGACCCTGGACTCCAAGTCCGCCATAAGGCAACAGGTCTGTCCTGATCTTGGTGAATCATGCCACCTGCTACCCAGAGGTCATCCATATCGGATCAGTGACTGCTCGTGCGGTGGCTAGACTGATGGGGAATTTTACCTGTACTGGGTTCCCCACTGTTATGAGCACACAGCATGCACACCCTACGCATGCCATCTTGGGTCAGCTTAGTGCAAGTATGAAGGGCCCAGGCTGAGAGTGCTTACCTATATTCGAATGAGTTCTGTGTGAAGGAGACCTTTGGAGGTATATATGGAGAGTGTCATTGCATTGAGGACTTAGGTCCAGTTGTGACCCGTACAGTTGCATCCATAAGCAGTAAGCTGGGTGCAAGGCCTTGTTTTGACTGCTACTTAAACCATGCCCATGCTGCCCCCAATTGCTTGGCAATCAGGGCTTTTTGTGGAAGCATAGGTGCCTGAAGAACTCTTCCTTGTGTCTACACAGGCCTCACTCTGGTACCTACTCTTTATCTTGATTTCCTCTGGGACACCACACCATCCCTGGACTTCATCTCCACCAATCAGGAAATCCTCCTCTGCAGCCACTGCGCTATGTGCTTACTGAATCCTGGAACAAGAAACTAAAAGTCAGTAAGTGCCTATCACTCCAAAGGACACAAGGACAGTAAGTGCAAAGAGCTTAAGAGTCACAATGCGCCTAGTAGTGCAACACTCCCTACCAATAAGGAAGGCACAATTCCTCAGGACAAAGACAAGGCAGGGCACGTTTTCAACACAAGAACAGACTGTTGCACCACAGCACTTGCACAGGCCTTAGCGACTAACACTTAACACTACCCAGCGCCGTAGCACGAGCCCGCATGCATACAGGAAGAGGGCCCATCACACGCTGTACAGTGTGATGGCCAACCAAAATCTTCTCTTAGTGAAATTGTCTGGGAGGGAGCATAGCACATAAAGGAGGGACATTTACACAAATGCACCAATAACAAGCCAGCATTTCTGAACGCAGCAGATAACAACCAATGGCAGTCGGTGGTTGTGTCAAAGCACCACAGAAGAGATACAACAGGTCTTGCAGACAGTACAAGCGCTGTCGAGGCTCGACCTAAAAAGGAGAAGCTCGATATCACGTGACTCCCTTCTGTATGAACATGAACAACAGACTCACAAGTCGACCTGAGTCAATCGGGTGAACCAATTTACCCAAAGAAAGCCTCAAAGGTGCCAAAGAAGGTGCTACATTTCCATGAAGATAAAACAATGCAAAAGGTATCCTCATCATCGTGCCTCCTGCGACAAGTGCCCCCCTTGTCCCAGTGAACGGATTTTGAGCATAGACCTTGAAGTTTATAAATAGTGAGTAAACTTCCAATGAAACTTGAAAACATATTTTATGTCTAAGCCTCATGGTATGTTGTAAATAACAGTACATCAGATGAGATCAAAACACGTAGCTCTGTGCAATAATAACTAGCATATCCAAGCTGATAATTTGATATCAATACAATCAGCTCTATAAAAAGCATTACCTTTCTACTTTGTCATTTAAACCATATGGGGCTAAACTGTTCAAGAACATAATGCAAAAGGTTTCTCTGTACACTAAGAACTTTTGTATATTGGTGTTGGGATAGATAGTAATCCTCTCAATGATAGTAGAACATAATTGTGCTATAATATGATTGTGATCTAGCCTGTGGGATGCTAAACTTAGATTTTGATTCTTGGTCTGGATCATACTTTTGTGTTCTGTAACCCTAACTTTAGCTTTCCGTTTCATCTTACCTAAGTATAATAGAACACAAGGACATTTAATAGCGCAAATAAGTGTGTCAGAATTGCAGTCTGTGTGTTGTAGTTTAATGAGTTTGCATGTGGATGCATGAGATAGTGACTTTCCTGTGATCATGTGCTACAATGAGTACAGTTCAAACATCTGCACATTCTTTTGTAATTGATTGTTTCTCGTCTAGTGGGAGCTTTAAGCATTAATTTGAGATTCCAGAATCTGGTGTGCACGAATAAGGGTTTTTCTGTAAAAGGTCCTTGAAAATCAGGCTCTGATTGGTGAAGTTCCAAAAATGTGTAAATGATACGTTTTATTCTTTCATAATTTGTTGAAAAGTTATGTATAGAAACGTTTTGGGATTGACACTGTTTCTTGGATTGTTGGAGCATGGATGCACTTTCTGTCAATTGTACTTTGTGTAAGGCATTATCCAAAAATTAAGTTGGATAGCCTTGTTATTGGTACTGTGTGTGATACAACTGTAAAGTTGAAAGACAAACTTCAGCATCTGATGTAGTCCTTTTGATTGGGATAAATAGAGACAAAGGTAGATGTTGTTTTAAAGAAGGAGTATGGAAACGACAATAATGTAGAGCATTATTTCTAACAATTGGCTTCTTAAACACTCTAGTTGATAATCCTTATGTGGTCACTTCCAGTTGCATGTCTAAACAAGCATTGGCATAGCCAATAAGTCTCACCTTTGGGACCTTAAAAGTGTTTAGTTATCCAGCACAATATCCTTGGTGCAACATCAAGTGTTGCATGGCTAAACACTTATAAGGTCCCAAAGGTGAGACCTATTGGCTATGCCAATGCTTGTTTTACTTACTCATCTGACTTTTTTTTTGTCCACGTAGAAACGAGAATGTTTGCTGCATACAGCCTACATGACAGAGGAACTCACGACCTCAACAGAGTGAGACGGAAATGAAACCTTTACCTAACTCACAGGGCGACATTTAGCCATAAACGGTTTCTACTCTCTCACGGGAAAGCTATGTGAAAACATGTTATAGGTTTTTCTTAATAGAGGAAGTGGAGAAACCCTTCTTCCCATGCAGCTTTTCCCTAGAGAGGACCATGTAGGTTTTTTTCTCAAAAAGGAAGTAATGTGAAGAGATTGCCTTCGCATCTGTATTAACTTTTTGGCAGGTCCATTGAAATGGACAGGTTTTAGAGACCTGCGTAGAGAGCTTATAAATGCAGAAATACAAGGTGTCTGCTGTGGGCCTCTTTGTAACATTGTGATATACATTTACAAGCATTGGCATGGCCAATAGGTCTCGCTTTTGGGACCTTATAAGTATTTAGTTATGCAGCACAATATCCTTAGTGCAACAACACCAACTGTTGCATGGCTAAACACTTATAAGGTCCCAAAGGTGAGACCTATTGGCTATGTCAATGCTTGTTTGTTTGTTGTAATTTACTAACATCTCCAATGGGGCTCTTCAGTTGCAGCTTTTCACGAATATTCAAAAGCTTAATTATGTGTAAGTGTTTAACACCATAAAATGGGGCAGTTGCTGAAGGCCTTTTCACCAGAGAGATAAGCGGCAGCATTGAGAAATCATGGGTAAGTGACGCGTGCTGGTCAAATTACAGTTTGCAAATGCTGCTTGAGATAACCTGCCAGATCTGTGCTGGTTTCCAGGCGCTATATCATGCAGCTTCCTATTTAAACATTCTCTAACCTCATCTTTGGGGGAAGTGGGGAGAGGGAGGAGGAGGGGCTACAGGTAACCCAGCTCTGGAAGCAGATGAAAAGATGCAAAAAGCATTGGCAAAGCCAATAGGTTACGCCTTGGGGCAAGCTATTGTCTTTGGCAGTCAGGTGGGGGTGACTAACGGAAGGCTCAGGAGGGAGAAACAAGATGAGTGCACGTAGGGAGAGAAGAAACAGGTGGGGGAATGTAAAAAAATAAAACACAATGACGTAGCCAGCATTGATCTAGTCATTGCATTTTTTTTTTAAACAAAGAAATAGTACCTGAATCACAATGCGAGCAGAGGAGGCAAGTTAATTACGTTTAATTAATCTGTGCTTGGTCCATGCGCCTCTGACAAAAAAGGAAGTGACGCAAGGGAAGCAACTGCCCAACTAGAAGGCAGAAAATAAGAGTGACAATGCTGCGAACAAACAGCAGGTACCAAGTCAGCCCCCTATAGCATACAAGAATCTTGCAAGCGAGAGGGCATGCACTAGCGCATTCTCTCAAAGGGGAACAAGTTGAGCTGCATGTAAACTGGTGCACATGTAAAGCGTTCCAATGCCTTCGGGTCGAGTTCACGATATATAAATGGGCACATGCGCACTCTGTAAAGGTATTAAAACAAGGTGTGACGGCGGGCAGAGCTTACGAATTGAGCAGGAGCGGCGTCCAGTGGCTAAACATCGTCCACAGGACCATACATGAGGTGAGGAGCGGCAACGAGGAGCATTTATTTATTTATTTATTTATTTATTACACTTGTATGGCGCTAGCTACCCAAAAAGGGTTTCCCGGCGCCTAGACATATCACTGAACGGAGGTATGAGATGAGCTGATCATTCAAGTTATTTCTCGAAAAGCCAGGTCTTGATGCTTTTCCTGAACCTGGCATATGTGTCTTCCTTGCGAATGTGAGGAGGGAGTGCGTTCCAGAGAGTGGGCCCTAGGAATGAAAAGGACCTCCCTCCCATTCTCGCCAGTTTGAACCTAGGTACCCCAAAATTTGCTGCAGTTTGAGAGCGCAAATTCCGTCCAGGAATGTAAGGGCGGGCCAGTGCTTGCAGGTGTTTCGGTGCTGTACACGCTTTTATCCAGGGATGGAGCGTCCAGTTGTTTCAAGACACTAATGGGTATCGGATCACGGGGGGAGCCTGACTTGATGGTCTTGAGGCAGACCAATAGGCAGGGGACACACTGAAAAGGCTTACCAGAGAGGGGCAGTTTCACGAGTGCACGGGCAGCCGCTGCAGAAGCACAAATAGTCCACAGCAGGCCCAGCGTTGAGTGAGTAGCGACACACGGGGAGAGCGTATGGAGCACACTACACTCACGGAGCAACACCGGTCTCTGTCACCGCGGAGGCCGCGAGAGAGGAGAGCAGAGACAGCATGTGGCAGCAGTCATAGAAGAAGGCAGTCAGCGGACCAGCGCAACCTTAAAGCACGGCAGGGTGAGCGCAGGAACAAACAAAACAAGCATTGGCCGCTCATGAAAGTGAAAGCATCGCGACGCGGTGGGGGAGGGGAGGGGCGAAGGAGCGTTGAGGAAGCAATCAAGTGAGAGGAAAGTCAGAGAAAGCTGGCGGTTGCACGCGTGAACGCAAGCGCTAGGACAGTCAAAGCAGCTTGTGGTAGCACTTTTTAAAGCCCCTAATAAATGTCTCTCCAAGCAGCGCGTGCACTGGCTAAGGCAAGACCTACAAATGGAGTTGAAAATATCGCTGCCATTTTAATTTTGTGCTGCTTCCTTACATTAGTTCTAGGCCCTATCTGTCCATTTGTCTCAAACATTTGTTTTATTTCTCTTCATCCTGACGTTTTAGTGTAGTAGCAGCTCGGGACTTTTTAGGGCTCGGGCCCTGCGTTGCACTGCGTAGCAGTGCGAATGCAGGGCGAGAGCCCTTTTGTGGAGGGTTCCTAAACGGACCCTGGAATCGCACAAGCTCGTGCGTGTGTGATTCCTTTCGATCCAGGAGTTTGCGGTCGTCTTTTTTAGAAAGACAGCACGCAATAGGCCATGAGCGGTCGCGTTGCTCGGCCCACAGCCTATTGGTGTCTGTTACCCGCACGCCTACATCTGTTTTCAATTATCGTGCGCGATAATTGAAAACAGAACACTCGCTGTGGCGCACGCGCGCGCACCACTTGCGGGCTTAGGAAACAGTGGTGCAATGTTTTCCAATACAGCACTGGGCATGTTATACTATAGATCTTTAGAGCACATTTCGTTTCCACAGCACCACCTTCTTGCTGCTCTTTTTGCTGTTGTTCAGCGCCGCTCCTGCTGTCAGGGACCATCACCTTGTCGTACCTGTAGTTTTGCATGTTTGGGTGAGCTGTCGGGAGGTATGTCGATGCGCTCCAGCACACAGTGCACTGCGCCTGGAGGCGCCGACTTTGGCCTCGGACGCAGTGAGTTTATAAGTAACAAAAGTCCTGGGCCCAAAGTCCCTCTCCCTGGTTGAGCCTGCGAGGCACAGATCAAACATTAAAGGTCTCTGGCACCCGAGAAAGCAGCCACAAAAGTTGTGAAAAGTGCGACCCTGGGGTGTCCTGCGTGTATGGGTCTGCAGCCCCCCTTCCTTGCTGGTCGGTAAATTAATAGAGGTGGAGTGGGCTGGGCCGCAGCGCTGCTCTTTTCCACCCAAAGCCTGCCCGCCGGCGCTCCCTGGCATCAACAAAGTCCGCAAGCGGGACGCTGCACTTTTTATTTCGGAAACTCCTTTGCACCCCCTTTAAGTTACTCGGCCCTGATGGTATTTCAGCGGACAGCCAGCCCCCTTCCTGAGGCTCCCTTTTACATATGACAATTAAGACCACATTTCTTCCCTCTTTCCAAAACTTGGGAAATGCTGGCTCTGGAGTTAGGCCCGCCCATAGCGGTGACGGAGGGCAGTGACCAGGGAGAAAGGAGAGTGGCAGTCTTCACACTGGGGGATGGCTCGAGAGAGGTACACTTCTAACGTGTATGCTATACCGAGCTACATCTTCGTGTTTTTCTTTCTAACTGCTCTTTACATTTTTAAGTGTTGTTTTTTTTGTTTTTTTTTAAATTCTTTTCCGATCAATTTACTTTATTCGACCAAAATTGAAACGTGGAAAAGGAACGGCATGTTATAATTCTGAAAATGTTCCTAACAATAATTGAGTATTTCGGCTAGGAAGATTTATAGGGAACATCAAGGAAACGTGTTAATCTGCGTTTGACAGATTCTTGATCATATTTTTAAGAAACACAAGTTATACATGCTTAATATTTAGAAGGTAACAAGATTACTTTCATACAAATAGACAAACAGTGAACGTTGTACTGCAAGGCTTTGCTGTAATGCAGCGGCAAGTTATTTTATATAATATATATGGCAGTTACTTAATGAGGTATCTTAAAAGGTAAGTCTGACAGGAAACAGCGCCTTGGGGCATTAATATAACTTTTTGATAACATCTTACATTGCAGACACGAATGGAAGTCTATAAGAAATAAAAAGTCGATTTCGAAATTGACATTTGCACCAGAGTGTTACAGAAGCACAAACTCTTCATCCAAAATGTAATGCAAATATAGCAGTAAAAAATTATTTGGCAAAGTTAAAACAGCATATCCCCTCATTATAAAACTGGGAGAGGAGCAGGCAGACGTATTCTGTTCGGGTTCTCTTCCACCCCAGTAGATGGTGATGTGTGGATATTTCCCAAAGATGTTCAACATTCACAGACATGCCAGAGCTTGTTTTCGACTTCTTTATACTTTAAGGTAGTTGACATACTTTCTCAAAAAGTGACGTAGGCACGATCATTTGGTTTCACTTTCGCAGAATTATGTTTTAGAGCAGTGCTCCAATGTTTTAAAATACGGCACTCATGCGTTCTGCTCTATACTCTTGGCTTTAATAATGCTTTTCCTGAACCTGGCATATGTGTCTTCCTTGCAAATGTGAGGAGGGAGTGCGTTCCAGAGAGTGGGCCCTAGGAATGAAAAGGACCTCCCTCCCATTCTCGCCAGTTTGAACCTAGGTACCCCAAAATTTGCTGCAGTTTGAGAGCGCAAATTCCGTCCAGGAATGTAAGGGCGGGCCAGTGCTTGCAGGTGTTTCGGTGCTGTACACGCTTTTATCCAGGGATGGAGCGTCCAGTTGTTTCAAGACACTAATGGGTATCGGATCATGGGGGGAGCCTGACTTGATGGTCTTGAGGCAGACCAATAGGCAGGGGACACACTGAAAAGGCTTACCAGAGAGGGGCAGTTTCACGAGTGCACGGGCAGCCGCTGCAGAAGCACAAATAGTCCCCAGCAGGCCCAGCGTTGAGTGAGTAGCGACACACGGGGAGAGCGTATGGAGCACACTACACTCACGGAGCAACACCGGTCTCTGTCACCGCGGAGGCCGCGAGAGAGGAGAGCAGAGACAGCATGTGGCAGCAGTCATAGAAGAAGGCAGTCAGCGGACCAGCGCAACCTTAAAGCACGGCAGGGTGAGCGCAGGAACAAACAAAACAAGCATTGGCCGCTCATGAAAGTGAAAGCATCGCGACGCGGTGGGGGAGGGGAGGGGCGAAGGAGCGTTGAGGAAGCAATCAAGTGAGAGGAAAGTCAGAGAAAGCTGGCGGTTGCACGCGTGAACGCAAGCGCTAGGACAGTCAAAGCAGCTTGTGGTAGCACTTTTTAAAGCCCCTAATAAATGTCTCTCCAAGCAGCGCATGTACTGGCTAAGGCAAGACCTACAAATGGAGTTGAAAATATCGCTGCCATTTTAATTTTGTGCTGCTTCCTTACATTAGTTCTAGGCCCTATCTGTCCATTTGTCTCAAACATTTGTTTTATTTCTCTTCATCCTGACGTTTTAGTGTAGCAGCAGCTCGGGACTTTTTAGGGCTCGGGCCCTGCGTTGCACTGCGTAGCAGTGCGAATGCAGGGCAAGAGCCCTTTTGTGGAGGGTTCCTAAACGGACCCTGGAATCGCACAAGCTCGTGCGTGTGTGATTCCTTTCGATCCAGGAGTTTGCGGTCGTCTTTTTTAGAAAGACAGCACGCAATAGGCCATGAGCGGTCGCGTTGCTCGGCCCACAGCCTATTGGTGTCTGTTACCCGCACGCCTACATCTGTTTTCAATTATCGTGCGCGATAATTGAAAACAGAACACTCGCTGTGGCGCACGCGCGCGCACCACTTGCGGGCTTAGGAAACAGTGGTGCAATGTTTTCCAATACAGCACTGGGCGTGTTATACTATAGATCTTTAGAGCACATTTCGTTTCCACAGCACCACCTTCTTGCTGCTCTTTTTGCTGTTGTTCAGCGCCGCTCCTGCTGTCGGGGACCATCACCTTGTCGTACTTGTAGTTTTGCATGTTTGGGTGAGCTGTCGGGAGGTATGTCGATGCGCTCCAGCACACAGTGCACTGCGCCTGGAGGCGCCGACCTTGGCCTCGGACGCAGTGAGTTTATAAGTAACAAAAGTCCTGGGCCCAAAGTCCCTCTCCCTGGTTGAGCCTGCGAGGCACAGATCAAACATTAAAGGTCTCTGGCACCCGAGAAAGCAGCCACAAAAGTTGTGAAAAGTGCGACCCTGGGGTGTCCTGCGTGTATGGGTCTGCAGCCCCCCTTCCCTGCTGGTCGGTAAATTAATAGAGGTGGAGTGGGCTGGGCGGCAGCGCTGCTCTCTTCCACCCAAAGCCTGCCCGCCGGCGCTCCCTGGCATCAACAAAGTCCGCAAGCGGGACGCTGCACTTTTTATTTCGGAAACTCCTTTGCACCCCCTTTAAGTTACTCGGCCCTGATGGTATTTCAGCGGACAGCCAGCCCCCTTCCTGAGGCTCCCTTTTACATATGACAATTAAGACCACATTTCTTCCCTCTTTCCAAAACTTGGGAAATGCTGGCTCTGGAGTTAGGCCCGCCCATAGCGGTGACGGAGGGCAGTGACCAGGGAGAAGGGAGAGTGGCAGTCTTCACACTGGGGGATGGGTCGAGAGAGGTACACTTCTAACGTGTATGCTATACCGAGCTACATCTTCGTGTTTTTCTTTCTAACTGCTCTTTACATTTTTAAGTGTTGTTTTTTTTGTTTTTTTTTTTATTCTTTTCCGATCAATTTACTTTATTCGACCAAAATTGAAACGTGGAAAAGGAACGGCATGTTATAATTCTGAAAATATTCCTAACAATAATTGAGTATTTCGGCTAGGAAGATTTATAGGGAACATCAAGGAAACGTGTTAATCTGCGTTTGACAGATTCTTGATCATATTTTTAAGAAACACAAGTTATACATGCTTAATATTTAGAAGGTAACAAGATTACTTTCATACAAATAGACAAACAGTGAACGTTGTACTGCAAGGCTTTGCTGTAATGCAGCGGCAAGTTATTTTATATAATATATATGGCAGTTACTTAATGAGGTATCTTAAAAGGTAAGTCTGACAGGAAACAGCGCCTTGGGGCATTAATATAACTTTTTGATAACATCTTACATTGCAGACACGAATGGAAGTCTATAAGAAATAAAAAGTCGATTTCGAAATTGACATTTGCACCAGAGTGTTACAGAAGCACAAACTCTTCATCCAAAATGTAATGCAAATATAGCAGTAAAAAATTATTTGGCAAAGTTAAAACAGCATATCCCCTCATTATAAAACTGGGAGAGGAGCAGGCAGACGTATTCTGTTCGGGTTCTCTTCCACCCCAGTAGATGGTGATGTGTGGATATTTCCCAAAGATGTTCAACATTCACAGACATGCCAGAGCTTGTTTTCGACTTCTTTATACTTTAAGGTAGTTGACATACTTTCTCAAAAAGTGACGTAGGCGCGATCATTCGGTTTCACTTTCGCAGAATTATGTTTTAGAGCAGTGCTCCAATGTTTTAAAATATGGCACTCATGCGTTCTGCTCTATACTCTTGGCTTTAATAATGCAACCTCCTGTGTATGTGGGAATGCTCCTCAATCAACGGCACAAAGTTCCTCACAAACGTGTTTTGCATCTTTTTCTCGCAAAACAGCGGCGCTGCGGTCTGCTCTATGTTATAGTTCTCCATAGCGCATGTCGTTTCCACAACCTCAGCGTTTTATTTTATACCCGCCATTACCATTTACAATTCACTTTCAGAAACAGCAGGGCGTTTTATTTTTTTTGTTCGTGTGTGGCCCGTTTACAGCTCCCACTGTGTTCTACTTCAATCGATATATTCACTCTTTCTTGGTCCAAGCCATATCCGTCTTTTTGTAGCCGGGCTGTTTATAAACTTTTCTTTCTCTCTAAAAACACTGCTTACAGCAAGTGTGTAGTATTCACTGTTTTGTGCCTTCCTGGCACCTGCAGTTAGAACCCCTGTGTTCTTATGTTCCATGGCTTTTGTAGTAGAATGTTGCCTTCTGGCAGTTGATAGCTTTGCCTGCTGCCTGTCGCTGTGCTTCTCCTAAGCTGAATAAACCTGATCTACAAACTGATCTGTTGTCCATCCAACCTCATTACTACAAATTTGTTGGCGACGATGCTGCTTAGGAGAAGGTAAAAGAACCTGCCTTACCACGTTTCTCCTCGTATTCCTGTGGACTGTACACTGTGGATCGAGTGTACTTGAAGAGCAGCTGTTCAACTCCCTGGTGAAGATCATCGACGAGATAAGTGATCCGCTTTCCTTCTGCGCGAATTTAATTGACTTTAAGCGCATTAATCGGCATAATTTTAAAGTGCGCGACGTCATTGGTGTCAGCGCGAGATTGTCGAACGAGTAAGCTGCAGCGTCATCTCCAGCGCGAGCGCGCCACGTCATATCGGCGCGAGGAAGCCTGACGCGTCTCCATGGCAATTCAGGACAATCGTCTGACGTGAACCTGACGCGTCTCCCTGACAACGCGTCTCTGCGTCTGTTCGCGCTTTGCCATTACCGCATGATGTAAACTAGACGCGTCTCCCTGACAACGCGTCTCTGAGCCTGTTCGCGCTTCGCCATTCTGCAATCTCTGAAGGCGGTCTGCGTCATCCACTTGCTGGCATCGGGAATAATCACACCTAAACATCAAGAAAAGCATCTTTAACCTACTGTTACACTGACACTGCTGAACATAGCATAAGGAAAAGTGTCATTAATCAACAGTACACAGTCATTGTTTTTTTTTCTAAAGTGAAGGTGTTCATTGACTTCCAAACCTACGTTAAGGTGCCATCTAGTGGTGGAAAAATTATCACATGGTCTTTTCTCAAGGAAAACCCATTTTTTTTGCATACTGAACTGAACTTCTTTTGCACAGCGACAGAGTCTATAAAAGGGGAATCTCCCAATCTTTTCCAGTATGCAATCTGTTTCTCCTCCTCCTCCTTTTCTCGAGACCCCAGGCAATCCTCCCATAATCTGGAGAAAATGGTTCGATGCCTTTGAGACTTATTTGGGGGCTATAGGTGCGTCCAGATATCGCGCGGAAAGAAAGAAGTGTCTTCTACTGCATTCCTTGGGTTTCGAGGGAAGAGAAATCTTCAAGCATTTGCCTCCCTTAGTAAGGAACAATGCTGAAGAAGATGTAGACGAATACACAGAGACTAGATTAAGGCTTGAGTTACGTTTCGATGTCAAGCCAAGTCTTGTCGTTATAAGACACAAATTTTTCAAAAGAGAACAATTATCTGGGGAGGATGTTGAGACGTACGTTTCTTGCCTAAGACAACTAAGTGCTGAATGTGAATTTGAGGGCTTTCGAGAGCCATTAATTAGGGATCAATATGTTTGTAAGTGCTCCGATAAGTCTATTCAGCAGAAGCTTCTGACTTTGGGCAATCCCACACTTGAAGAGACTATTCGTATGGCCAAGAGTATAGAGCTGTCAAAAAAAGAAGTAAAGGAACTTGAAAAGAAATGCGATGAGGGAGTTTCGATAGTTAGAACCAAGGAGAACAAAGACAGTAAAGTGTTTGGCAGTCAACGTTTTGATAGAAACAACACTCCTGGTTCTCAGCGTTTTGAGAGAAATGCTTTTTCAAGAAATGACATTTGTTATAGATGTGGAAATCCCTCCCATAATAAAAACAACAAGTTTTGCCCTGCCAGGAACTCTACATGTCGGAACTGTGGGAAGTTTGGGCACTTCGCAAAGATTTGCCAAATCTCTAAACAGGGAAATTCTACTTTCAGCAACAAGTCTCAGAGTCTGGGTACCGTCAACACTATTGGGAATGTCTCAGAGTCCTATGGTAATACTGATGATGTCTCCGACTCTATGAACGGCATCCAAGATGACCTCAGAGACATGGTTGTAGTAGTACGAGACGATGGGGTCATTATTGGGGATCCATCTGACTGTGTTGATCCTCTCGAAGATTTTGGCGTGGGTGACAAGATAATTACCCTATTAGTGGACTCTGGAGCTAGAGTAACTATGAATACGCAAAAATTGTTTGATGTAACCTGGCCTGAAAGGAACCTCCTACCACCTGACAGGACCCCTGTTTCTTATGAAGGGCGTAGAATTGCTCTTCTGGGTTTTTTTGAAGACATTATTCAGTTCAGGGGAAGGAGGATCTTTGGCAAAGTGTATGTTTCATTGAAGGGCCTAAACATATTGGGTTGGTTCCACCAGGGTTTGTTCAAGATGATCCTTAGACCAGGGTCCAAAGAACAGATCAGTATTGAGGAATCTCATGATAATGTAGAGAGTTTAGCTGTCATTGTTTCAGGTGACAATATTGAGAGTTTAATTTCCAAATTCCCAAGAGTCTTCGGGATTGGCCTTGGCATCATTAAAGGTTTCAACCACGAAATTAGAGTTAAGGATGGTGCCATTCCTGTAAAACATAAGGTGAGGAGTGTTCCTTTCAGCGTGAGGGATGATTTAGAAAAGGAGTTGATGGGTCTATGCAGAAAAGGAGTCATAGAACCCATTGAGTCGTCCTTGTGGTTGTCTCCTCTTGTTGTCGCCAGAAAAAGGAATGGGGATTTGCGCGTCTGTGTGGATTTGCGCAGCCTCAATAAGAACATCTGGATTGATTCACACCCCTTACCTAAAATAACGGATTTGTTGTCCCTTACCAGGGGGGCAAGGTGGTACACTAAGCTGGACTTGGCCTCCGCTTACCACCAGGTGGTGTTGAGTCAATCTTCTAGACACCTGACTGCATTTGTCTCCCCCTTTGGCAGTTTTCAGTACTGTAGGATGCCGTTTGGCCTTGCGTCAGCGGCCGCAGTTTTCCAAAGGTTGATGAGTCAGATGTTTAGGGACACTCCTGGAGTGATTGTCTTCCAGGATGATGTTCTGATTTTTGGCAAGAACAAGGACGATCATGACTTTTCCTTAAATCAGGTCCTAGAAATCATGCAAGAAAAGGGTATTGTTTTAAAGAAAGAGAAATGTGTTTTCTCAAAAGAAAAGATGGAATTTCTGGGTCATGTTGTTTCTCATGCAGGTGTGGAACCACGTCCTGGTTTGGTGAAAGCCATTGTTGATGCTTCCCCACCTGCCGACAAATCTGGACTAAAATCTTTCATTGGTCTCAGTGAATTTTACTCAAGATTTATCAAAGACTACGCGTCAAAGGTTCAACCTTTGACTAACATGTTAAAGAAAAGTGTGCCTTTCGTTTGGGATGAAAATTGCCAAGAAATCTTCAAGTGGATCAAATCTCAGCTTGTTGGGGAAAGTATTCTCAAACCCTTCGATCCCAACAAGGAGTGTGTCGTGACTGTTGATGCGAGTGGGTTTGGACTTGGAGCTGTTCTTACTCAGAGGAATGGTCAAGTTGACAACACCATCGCATATGCCTCTAGGGTACTTCGTGGAGCAGAAGTTAACTTCTCTGTTATTGAGAAAGAGCTCTTGGCCTGTTGGTGGGCGGTCAGGAAGTTCAATCCTTATCTCTGGGGTAGTCATTTCACTATTCGCACTGATAACAGTCCCCTAGTTTCTATTTTGTCTGGGGAAAAAATTAAGGAGCACACCCCTAGAATTGCGAGGCTGTCCACTAAGCTTCTTCAGTATGATTTTAAGGTTGTTTATCTGCCAGGCTCAAAGAATGTCAGAGCCGACTATTTTTCTCGTTTTCCTTTAACTGATAATGACTCCGAGGTTGAAAAAGATGAAGATCTTGAGGATTGTTTTGTTGCGGGTTTGGATCTTGAAGGCATGTGTGCAATCAGTGAGGGTGAGTGGAAAAAAGAGTTATCGAAGGATGCGGTTCTCCTACAGGTTGTCGACTATCTGAAGTCTGGTTGGCCCAAAGAAAAGAATGTTACTGGGCTTTTCCAAACTTTTGTCAAAGTTGCTGACGAGCTCACTGTTGAAGATGGCATTCTCATGCGGTGTGGGAGGCTTATTCCTCCCGAGAGCTTGCGGAAGCGTCTGGTGGATGGTGCACATGAAGGGCATTTAGGGAAGACTTTCACCAAACGTAGGTTGAGAGATGTGTTCTGGTGGCCACAGATGGATGTGTGTGTTGATTCTCTGGTTGACAACTGTGTCATTTGTAAGTCCTCAGATAAAAGTCACAAAGTTAGGTCTCCCCCTATGGAGCCCGTTCAACTTCCGGAAAGAGCGTGGGAAAAGATTGGGGTTGATCTGGTCGGTCCTTTTTACCTTTTACCCTCCTGTTCTCGTTTTGCCATTGTTGCCATTGATTACTACTCCAAATGGCCGGAAATTCGCTTCGTCAGTGAAGCCTCCTCTGCTAGTGTAATTTCTTTTTTGAAAGACATCTTTTTGAGAGAGGGGTTTCCCTCTGTTGTCATGACTGACAATGGTGTCCAATTTGTCAGTTGTGAGTTTGAATCTTTCCTCAAACAAGGTGGTGTGACACATAAGAAAAGTTCCCTTTACCACCCCCAGGCCAATGGTCTCGTTGAGAGGATGAACCGCGTTCTCAACAACTGTATCCAGTGGGCCATTGCTAGCAAGTGTGTGGTTGAGAATGATGTGCGTTCCATGTTATGGTTTTATCGTACAACAGCTCATTCTTCTACTGGGGTTTCCCCCTTCGAGCTCCTGAGGGGTAGAAAACCCTCCACCAAAATTTGTCCGGGTTGGATGTCCAAGTGGGTAAAAATGAATGTTATGGATGGAATTGATGTTGTGGTCAGAGACAATGTTTCTGAAGCTCAGAAGAAGCAGAAAACCTATTTTGATGAAAGGAAGAGATCTGCTGCCCATGACATCTGTGTTGGTGATGTGGTCCGGATTAAAAATCCTGTTCATGTCACTAAAGGCAGGAGCAAATTCTCTCAACCACTTGTAGTTGACAAGGTCTGTGGAAATGCTGTACGTGTAAATAATAAGGATTGGTGGAACATCTGCAAAATTGTTAAAATTAGTAGTGATGATGCTTACACTGGTGTCTCTCAGCCCTATCCCAGCTCTGTTTCAAGTGACAAACGTTTTAGTACTGTTGCTATTAATGATAATGGCAGAAATGTTGTTGATGCTTCTGTTCCAGGACCTCGCAGGAGTCATAGAGTGTGTAAGGTTCCTGCCAGGTTCAGATAACCTTTTGCTTCTGTTTTCTCCTTCACTACCTGTTGTGCTTTCTTCTTTCTCCTATTCTCGTTCTAATTTTCTGGCTACTTCTCTTCTCTTTTCTTTTCCTTCTTCTGTTCTTTTCTTCTCTTTTCTTTCCTCCTTCTCCTTGTATGTACACTTCTTCTTTTGTTTTACAGAAAAGAGGATAATGTAGTATTCACTGTTTTGTGCCTTCCTGGCACCTGTAGTTAGAACCCCTGTGTTCTTATGTTCCATGGCTTTTGTAGTAGAATGTTGCCTTCTGGCAGTTGATAGCGTTGCCTGCTGCCTGTCGCTGTGCTTCTCCTAAGCTGAATAAACCTGATCTACAAACTGATCTGTTGTCCATCCAACCTCATTACTACAAAGTGCTTACGCAGAGTTTTCACTACTTGCCTTTCATAATGCAATCTCCTTTCTTCTGTCTTTTGGTATTGAGCTCAAAGAAGTAAACAGCAGGATTGATTTTTCCCTGAATCTTGGTATTGTCCCAAGTGCTAATCAATAGACACAGGCTTGGAATGCATTGACTGGAAAGTAAGCGTGGGCACAAAATCCATTCCGTTCACAGAATTTGCAGATTTTTGGCAAATTCACAGTCCGCCAATCACGCGAATTTGCCCAGAAATCCGCAAATTCGCAAGCTGATGGAATTTTCTGCTTGGTCGCACTTGAAAAATACAATATCGCGTGCGCGGCGTTAACTTATCGTGATTCTGTGTTCGCCGAGTTGTTTTTATCCCGGTTTACGTGTGCTGCGCCATTTTGGATCTTGCTGCGCCATCGCGCAAGAGATTACGTCATCGCGGCCCGCCATCTTGCACAGCGAGAGTTTGACAACGCGATTATGTCATAAGGGCCCGCGATCACGCATCGCCGTAGATGCGGCGCACAGTTGACTTCCGGCAGGAGATTTGAACAGCCCGCGTTCCCGAACTTGCATAAATTGCAATTCTGCACAAGAAATCCACCACAGGCAGCATAAACCTTCTGAAAATCATGCTTTTGATCAGAATACCTCCTCAGATTGACATTTGGTGGCACTTTTTTTGTGCAAGGAGTCACGTTTTGGGGGGGGGGGTTGGAGGAAGGAAGTGCCCCAGAGTCTCCAACTTCCGGTTCCTGCCGAGCACGCTCCTCCCAGTGCTTTGTCCATGTCCTGGTCACTTTTGATTTGGATCTGGAGCTGGAAGGATTACTTTTTGTGGCTGCTGCTGGATATTTTTATTTGAGGACTTTTTGGACTTTGGAGTTTGGATCACTTTTGGATTTGAGATTTTACAAGTGAGTTGGTGTTGTTTGTTTGGGGCATTGCAGTTGCTGCAACAAAAATTTTAAAACTTTTCACAACTTTAAAAAAATATATTGTGGGTAGCCACAGTATCCAGTAGGCCCAGGGTTAGTCATGGGTGCATGATACAACTGTTTCTGTGAGGTTTTTCTTAACTTAAATCTCATTTATGTCATGGAATTTTAGCTCACTGTTACATGTGGATTTTTTTATTTTTATTTTGGGGTGCCTGTAAAGCCTCACTAGCCAGTAGGCCCAGGAAGAGTGAGTGGTGCATGGACCAAGTCTTTCTGTGGGGCCTCTTGAATTTAAACATCTTTGAGGGCATGGATGGCAATGGATTGTGGTGATTTTTGTGTGTTTTTCGACTTTTTGGGGTGTTGTTGGGGCCTGGCCATGTGGGTGGGGGCCATTTTGAGACCTGGTCAAGGCAGGGCCTGGCCATGTGGCTGGGGGACAAGGGGCCATTTTGAAGCCAGGCAGTGTGATTTGAGCCGTAGGCCTGTACCCAACCTGCCCTGCTTTCACCCATTATGCCCAGGGGTAGTGAGTGGTGCATGGACCAAGGTTTTGTGTGGGGCCTCGGTCTTGAATTTAAACATCATTGAGGGCATGAATGGCATTGGATTGTGGTTATTTTTGTGTGTTTTTCGACTTTTTGGGGTGTTGTTGGGGTCTGGCCATGTGGGTGGGGGCCATTGTGAGGCCTGGTCTAGGCAGGGCCTGGCCATGTGGCTGGGAGGCAAGGCGCCATTTCGAAGCCAGGCAGTGTGCTTTGAGCCATAGGTCTGCACCCAGCCTGCCCTGCTTTCACCCATTATGCCCAGGGGTAGTGAGTGGTGCATGGACCAAGGCTTTGTGTGGGGCCTCTTGAATTTAAATATCATTGAGGACATGGATGGCATTGGATTGTGGTGATTTTTGTGTGTTTTTGGACTTTATGGGGTGTTGTTGGGGCCTGGCCATGTGGGTGGGGGCCATTTTGAGGCCTGGTCCAGGCAGGGCCTGGCCATGTTGCTGATGGACAAGGGGCCATTTTTAAGCCAGACAGTGTGCTTTGAGCCATAGGCCTGTACCCAGCCTGCCCTGCTTTCACCCATTATGCCCAGGGGTAGTGAGTGGTGCATGGACCAAGGCTTTGTGTGGGGCCTCTGTCTTGAATTTAAAAATCATTGAGGGCATGGATGGCATTGGATTGTGGTGATTTGTGTGTGTTTTTCGACTTTTTGGGGTGTTGTTGGGGTCCGGCCATGTGGGTGGGGGCCATTTTGAGGCCTGGTCCAGGCAGGGCCTGGCCATGTGGCTGGGGGACAAGTGGCCATTTTGAAGCCAGGCAGTGTGCTTTGAGCCATAGACCTGTACCCAGCCTGCCCTGCTTTCACCCATTATGCCCAGGGGTAGTGAGTGGTGCATGGATCAATGCTTTGTGTGGGGCATCTTAAATTCAAACATCATTGAGGGCATGGATGGCATTGGATTTTGGTGTTTTTTGTGTGTTTTTTTACTTTGTGGTTGGAGGCCATTTTGAGGCCTGGTCCAGGCAGGGCCTGGCCATGTGGCGGGGATACAAGGGGCCATTTTGAATCCAGGCAGTGTGCTTTGAGCCATAGGCCTGCACCCAGCCTGCCTTGCTTTCACCCATTATGCCCAGGGGTAGTTAGTGGTGCATGGACCAATGCTTTGTGTGGGGCATCTTGAATTTAAACATAATTGAGGGCATGGATGGCATTGGATTGTGGTGATTTTGTGTTTTTTCTTACTTTTTGGGGTGTTTAACTGATGTTCCTCTGGCTTCCTTGCTTTTAGGTGCACAAGAGAACCACCAGTGCCAGGAAGAAGTCCTGCAGAGGTGTGTGCAGCACAACATCACGTGACGTCACGTGTGGCCACAGACAACTCTGCAACTTGTGCAACTGCGGCCTGCTGTTCTTCTGACATCTGAAGAAGATGTGCCCAAAGAAAGGTGGCCGTAGCTCCTCTACAAAGAAATTTGCCACTGCCAGTAAGAAGGAGCAGAAGAAGCAAGTGGTGCCACTTACCAAGGAGACTGGTGTGCCCACAGACACTTTTTTCGGGAAAAAAAACCAACGCCTGCAGCTGCAGGGTCCGCCAGGGACCAAGATGGGAGCAGCACCTCCGCTTCATTGGGATCAGTGCCACCACACCAAGTTCGGTCCAAGGCCATGAGTGCTGCAAAAGCAGCCACTTTAATTGTTCAATCACTATCAATCAGTGATGTTGGCTCATCGCAAGAAAGTAGCATACAATCAACGCAGGGTGTAACTCAGCTGACGAGTGTTCAAGAACCACAGACGCAACGGCAACCACAGGTGCAACTAGTACAATCACAAGTACATGGGCAAGGAGAGGCGCAAGTACATGCGCAAGGAGAGGCGCAATGAGAGGCGCAATAAAAGGCGCAAGGAGAGGTGCAAGGAGAGGCGCAAGGAGAGGCGCAAGGAAAGGCACATGGAGAGGCGCAACTAGAGGCGCATGGAGTGGCACAACTGCCCACAATGCTTGTTCCTCCAGAAGTAGGGGCACATCAGGAAATCGAGATTCAAGCGGAGGTATCATCCGAGGAAGCCACTCCTCCTGACGATGATCCATTGTCTTCCAGTTCCCCAGCAAGAAAAAGGTCAAGGAGGGCTACTACAAGGTCTTCTTCAAGCACCCTTCCTTCTGATGATCTTGATCTTGATTGTAACCCACAAATGTAGTCTGAGGGGGAGGCACGTCATGAGCCGACAAAGGTAGCTAAGCCTAAAAGGAAGGTTCCTGCAAGGCTTCCACTTATGGGTGATGACAACGAACAAGAAGTGGTGTCTTCTGCTGCTGATGAACAGTCTGACGACGATCCAGTCATCACAGTCGTCACTCCAGCCCCAGCAGGCATGCAGCAGACAGACATTTTGACCCTATCCCGAATGGCTGCTGAGCAGGATGAGGGCGGCGTGGCACTGGTACAACCACCAACGCAGTTAACTACAACACCAACACGATCTACAGCTTCCATATTTTCTTGTCAGAAGGGCCGGCAGGGACCTCCATCCAGCTCGGCCTTCTTTACCTCAAGTAGTGGTGCTGTAAGTGAACAACAGAGTCGAATTCAGCCAAGCCCATCCTCCACTTCATCTGGCATTGAAACTGAAAGTAGCACCTCCACCACCAGCAGACATCTCCAGTCCCCAGTTTGGGACTTCTTTAGTTTTAGCCAAAAGGCGGAAAACATAGTTGTTTGTTCTATTTGTTAAATATCATTTAGTCGGGGCAAGCATGGTACCAAACTATGGCACCGGAGGCCAGAGAGGTCATCTAAAAAATCACCATACTATCCAGTGGGAGGCGCACCTAAGTCATATCCAGGAAGCCAAAAGAAAAACAAATCCAAATGTATCCATTCATATTGCATCTGATGATGACGAGGGGCTGATCGTGCAGGGGGGAAGTGAAGAAGCGACAGACATTTTTTCTGGTACACCCAGTACCCCTGGCAGCAGCACTGCAGTGGTAGCACCGACACCCTCTACCCCTGCAACATGTATGAGGCACACTAAGAGTCTGGGAGAGACACCAATGTGAAAAAGTACATCAATGAACCTAACTGGATGAAAGATGCCCATCATCATCGGAAGATTCAGGAAGAGTATCTTCTGCAGAATTTTCTTCTTTGTTTTTCTCTTTATTAATGTCTTTCTCTTTATTTTTAGCTGCTTTTTGAGCAGCTTTTCTAGCTAGGGCAAGGCGAGTTTTTGTATTCAGACAAGGAGCCAATTCTGTTTTATTCAGTTTTGGAATTCCTCCCACTCCTTCTGCGGTTTGCCCATTGTAGCCCCTTTTTTTATATAAACTGCTCTCTACCCCTTGTACTCCTGAAAACTTCTGTACCTTCCCCAACAGGATTAAACAAGTCAGAAAATAAATAAAAATATAATAAGGTCCAACTCACAAAATATCCTGCTGCAGAGACTCGATGATGATGAAAGGCTGGGACTTGCTGATCTGTCACCACTGTTCCGATTTTACCAAACACCTTCGCCTTTTTATTTTTAACTTAATAGTCTTTGTCCAGGACTACTCACTGTGCACTTGTGTCCGGAGACTGATAAGAAGCCGGATGGGTTGCCACCCTGAAGCTGCCCTACACAGCACAGCCGTGGGGGATCCCCCCTCAGTCCCCCTGAGCCTCCTCTTAAAAAAACCAGAAGCTTCAAAACAGACTTGCCCCGCAGCTCCCTTCAACATTTTTGATTTATCTCCTCAAATCCGGGCATATCAATAGCAGCTGAATCAACCCTCTTGCTGGCTGACTTTCAATTGCCTCCGGCGTTCTTTCCTTTGCCTTTGCTCAACCGCAGCAGCGACCGCCGTCTCCCTGACCTCCGGTGCTCTATTATCGAAGAATTAAAGCATTCCGATGCAGTCTAGCAGTTCAACAGACTGCCTTGCTTCCGCATTGCGCATCCGAACTCCGCACACCAAAAGGACCTCAAGATACGAAAAAAGACACGAAAAAGATGCAGCAGCTTCAACTCGACTGCTTGGCGTCTCACACCGTCGTCCACCATTCCGCCATTCCAGGGGGCGGGGATCTTTGGTCACGGGTCGCGGCTGGCTACACGGAGGCGTGGAGCTCCGTCATCCGGGCCCCCTAGCAGCAACGGACAGACGCTACCAGATACTCTGCCTGAAACTTCCGATGATGATGGGCATCATTTATCCTCCTCTTTAAATGGCACAGAGCCTAAGAAAATAGCCACGGCCACCGTAAATAAATCTCTATCCCCCATGTCAGCATCACCGTTGGTTACTTCTCCTCCTTTAGTCTCAGAGTCTGCATCTCCCGACTTGGAAGGGAAGAATTCGAACGGATCTGGCGGTATGGGAAGTAAGGAAAGGAAGGATTATCCTCTTTTCGCTAAAAAAACTACTCCAAAATCGTCCATCCATCAGGCTCCAATGGCTCCTGTCTCCCAGGAGGGGCCTGCTTCTATTGTGTCATTTAAGGTCACTGGTTCACCTGTTTCATCTTTGATGCAGCCCCTTGATCAGAGTCCAGAGTCTTTACTCTCATCCCCAGTACAATCCTCGCAAACTGTGTCAGATGAGTTGATAGCTAAGGGGACACCGGGCCAGATCTCCTCTCAAAACCTGAGAATGCATGAGGGTGCTCAGATACCAACTGAAGAGGAGGCTCAACTGAACATCAACAAAAGCCCAAAAGATATCAACATAGATCCTGAGGTGGATGAAACAAATCTATCTGGGACAGAAGTTAGATACCAAATGGATATCCGCGAGATGCTGAATCTGATTCTGGACGAAATTCGCGAGATAAAGTATAACCAACAAGTAGAGATTGCTACTCTTCATTCCAGAATGGATAAATTTGAGAAATCGATGTTGGCATTTCCCAATAGACTGCAGGAGGCAGAGACTTGGATCTCAGTCCTCAAAGATAAGGTGAACTTGGTAATGGATGAAACCTGGGAGTCAGCCAAGAAGAAGGTCGCACTGGAGCACAAACTTGAAGAACTTGAAAACCACCTGAGAAGGTCGAATCTAAGAATAGTAGGGGTTCCGGAGGGAGTGGAAGGCTCTAATACTATCCAGTGGGTCTCCTCCTTTATTCATCAAGAAGTTCTCCCGGGGTTTGAGGGAGATTTGACAATTACAAGGGCTCATCGGGTTCCAGCGCAACGTTTCGCAAATTCCCCATTTCCTAGAACGATACTCCTAAATTTTGCTGATTTTAGGATTAAAGAAAAGATTTTGTCCAAGGCCTATCAACATCGGCAGTTCCGAGTGTCAGAAACAGTAAAATGTAGGATTTTCCCAGATATGACTGCGGTGGCTGCAAAAAGGCGCAAGTAGTTTGTTAAGATCTTACATTTGTTTAAGGCCAATGGCGCCCAAGCATCGATTGCTCAGCAATCAAAATTGAAGGTTTTGGTCAAAGGGAAGTTCTATATGTTCTCTGACGTTGAAGATGCACAATCCCTCCTTAAAGAGATCTCTTCTGGTTTTAATGTGTAAAAATGGAAAGAATGTTTTTTCTTATAGGTATGCCTGATCGAACCAAATAATTATAATGAAGGGGGTGGTCCTGGGTTAACGGGTCGCACTAGGGTGTAGCAAGAAGACACCCAAAGAAAAAAGAAGAGGGAGGAATGTGGGCGGCGTGAAAGGGGAGGGGGGCTCCACATTCAGGGGGAGGGGGAAAGGGTGGGGGGGTAAACACAGTAAAAAGGAACAAGTGCAGCAGGTTTTGTAGTTTGATTTTTATCTCTGGTTGGTACGGAATATGTAGAAGCACTGGTTGGCACGGAATATGTAGAAGAATCTACAAGCTTCTAGATGAAATATAATTCAAGCATTATCCTGTCCATAAATGAAAATGGTTTGCTTAATAAGCAGAAATATGGAGCCTTACTGAAATGGGTAATTACTTTTAATCCGCAGGTGGTCTTTTTCCAGGAGACGCATCTGAAGTCAAATACCCCGAAGTTGTTTTTGCCGAGATATTTATCTCATGGGTTCTTCTCCTCAGCAGGGATTGCCCAAAGGGGAGTTGCGGTTTATTTTGCAAGAAACCTTCCCTGGGAAATTCTTCAGGTCCAAAGAGATTCTAAAGGAAGATGGCTTTGGGTTGCAGCAAAGCTGTTGGGAAAAATATTTAATTTTGTGAACTACTATGGCCCCATCCTCGATGATATTTCAGGCTTGTTGGAAATTAGTGAGGTTCTAAGGGGCACCCCAATGCAAATCATATTAGAAGGAGACTTTAATTACATCCAGGATCTGAGGAAGGACACTTCTAACAAGAACAAAAAGCAACTAAAACCTAAGACAAAATGTATATTTGAAGCACTTCTATCAGAATACCAATTGCGGGATTCTTGGCGCTCTTGGAATGTTGATAGGGAAGCATATACTTGCTTTTCTGGCAGGTTTCAATCAGCATCCAGAATAGATTTTTTTTTACTTCTAGATCACTTCAAATCGCTAGAACTTTGATAGGATGTAACCCTTTTTCAGATCATGGGAGGGTCAAAGTTGAGTTTATGATAGGAGGAACGGAAGGGGAGCGCCCCAGGTGGCAGCTGGATCGCACCCTTCTTCAGAACAAGGATTGGGTTTCAGGGTTTAAAGAGTGGGTGATCGAATTTTTTTCAGTGAACGAAAATTCAGCCGAACCTTTTTCTGTATGGGGTGCTTTTAAAGCAGCTGCTCGGGGGCAGATCATTGCGTTTTCCAGCAACAAGCAAATGGTCGCAAGCGTAAAATATCCGCTCTTCAGAGTGCTGCCGAGAGGGAATATGCTCTAAAATGTAACCAACAGCCGAATCAATGGGATCAGGCTAAAGCTCTTTTAAGGGATTTTTTCACCTTGGAAGAGATAAATAGTTCAAAGGCTTTTCAGCAAAGGGTCTACGAAGAGAGTCAATTGGCAAGGAAGCTTTTGGCTAATTCTATCAGAAAGAAACAAGAGTCATTCGTTATTTTAAAAATGCGAGATCCTCAAGGTGGAATAGAAACTCAGAGTGAAGGAATTGCTAAAATATTTCTGGATCATTATGAGAGAATTTACTCCACAGAATATCAGGTGGAGGATACAATGATTCAGGAATATTTTACTAACCTAGAAATTCCCAAAATCTCTGAATCCTGAAGTAATCAAATCGGGGGGGGGGGGAATAAGCTCTATTGAAATTCACGACAGCATAAAGGCAACATCGGGAGCAAAGGCTTCCGGACAGGATGGGTTCCCAATCGAATTTTATAAGGTGTTTACTAAGGAACTTGAAGAACCTCTTAGAAATGTATTTAATTACATTAGATTAGGTGGAAAGGTCCCTACAGAATTCAAAGAATCTACAATTATTAGCTTCATTAAAAAAGATAAAAATCCTGAAGATGTGAATTCTTATAGACCAATCAGCCTTCTTAAATCTGATTACAAGTTACTGATGAAAATCTGGGCGCAAAGATTTGTACTAGCAGCTCAGGAGGTAATCCATCACGATCAGACAGGTTTTATTGTGGGTCGGTATATGGCAGCTAATACAGAATTTCTGATTCAGGCTCTAGATTATTTTAATATAAATTCGACAGCTGTGTGTATTTTAATGATTGATGCAGAAAAGGCATTCGATCTAGTTAATTGGTCAGCACTTTTTTTCTCTCTAGGTCATTTTGGATTCCCTGTTTCTATTATACAAATGATAAATAATATCTATGAAGGGGCATCAGCCCAGATAATTATCAATGCTAAACAAGCTGAAAAGATTAAAATAAATCGTGGAACAAGGCAAGGTTGCCCATTGTCCCCCTTGCCTTTTACTTTTTTACTGAACCTTTAGTAACAAGAATAAGGAATAATATTGCTATTTTACCCCCCATCGTCGGGATGTCTAAGTTAAAATTGTTCGCCGACGATATTATCCTCTATCTGGCTCCTGAAAAAGAAAACATCATACGTCTTATGAAAGAGCTCAAGGATTATGAAAAGATCGGGGGCATAAGGTTAATGAAAAAAAAAACGGACGTTCTTGTATTAAACACAAGTATAGATTTTCTTCCGATTTATCTTCAGCCCCAAGCAGTAAAAAGGGAGCCGATTAGATACTTAGGTATTTACGTGACTGGAGAGTATGAAAAACTCTTTGCCTTGAACTATATTAAAACGAAGAATAAAATAGGGAATCTGCTAGATCAATGGTGTTTGCTCCCATTGTCATTGATTGGTAGAGTGTCACTAGTCAAAATGAATGTATTGCCATTGCTTATATTTTTGTTTAGCAATATTCCAATTAAAGTTAATATTGCTTTTTTAATGAACTTGAATCCGTGTTGAGAGATTTTATTTGGAACAAAAAGGCCTCAAGAGTTAAGCTTTCGGTGGTCCAACTGGCGGTTGATCAAGGTGGTTTGGCTCTCCCCCATTTTAAGGCATATTATGAAGCAACCTTTTTTGATATTGTGGCAGGATTATTAAGGACTAGGCAGACAAGAGATAATTTCTTTCTAGAAAAAAATGATACAGGAAGCAGGTTCTCAAATTCCTATCTTTTTAAAAACTGCTAAGCTCCCTAAAAAATCAAGATATAAGACGCTAAAAGTGTATACAGTGAGATTACTGCTCCTTTTTTAAAAAACATGGCTCTGATGGCTCTATCTATTTGAGCTCTTGTCTGAATGTGCCAAAATGGGTCTTAAGATATCCTTGAATCATCTGAAAGATTGGGAACTTTCCGGGTTTAGGGAATTAAGACATCTGTCTGTACAAAATAAGGTAATAAGCTGGCAGGAGATTTTAGTCAGAATGAATATTTCCAGGCGACTTATGTTTTTAGAGTATTTACAATTGGTCTATTTTATTAGAAAAGAGATGCCTGTTCATCTCTCCTACTGCCTTGATAGCAGCCTTGTACGGGGATAAAAATTAAGGTATAGGATTTTGGTATAAAAAGCTCTACTTGGCTAGTTCTTCTCCTGTAATTGATCGTCATCTAGAGAAAATAAGCCTCTCAACACTATGTGTTCTTACAGATAAGGATTGGGAGCTATTGTGCCACCTGGGCAATAATATTTACAAAAAGGGGTGGTGAGGGACAGAGTCTCTGAATTAAGCAGAAAGCTCTCACCCAGTCAAAAGATCAGGGCTAGATCCAACACCGTTTTTTAGCTCACTGCACCATCCCAGTTTCAGAACCTGGCTGTATGCAAATTAGTCTGTTCCTGTCCCAGTGCATGATGGGAACAGGACAAACCAAACTACAGAAGCCAATTCATACACTGGGAAGGAAACAAGCTCCCGGGGACCGGTTTCTGGCATTACAGCCGTCTTCGGCCCGGTTCGCTTGAATCCTGATGGTGCAATGAGCAAGGGTCTCACATCTGAGAATACCCTTCCACGCTTAGGGTGGACAAAAATATTTACAAAAAGGGGTGGTGAGGGACAGAGTCTCTGAATTAAGCAGAAAGCTCTCACCCAGTCAAAAGATCAGGGCTAGATCCAACACCGTTTTTTAGCTCACTGCACCATCCCAGTTTCAGAACCTGGCTGTATGCAAATTAGTCTGTTCCTGTCCCAGTGCATGATGGGAACAGGACAAACCAAACTACAGAAGCCAATTCATACACTGGGAAGGAAACAAGCTCCCGGGGACCGGTTTCTGGCATTACAGCCGTCTTCGGCCCGGTTCGCTTGAATCCTGATGGTGCAATGAGCAAGGGTCTCACATCTGAGAATACCCTTCCACGCTTAGGGTGGACAAAAATATTTACAAAAAGGGGTGGTGAGGGACAGAGTCTCTGAATTAAGCAGAAAGCTCTCACCCAGTCAAAAGATCAGGGCTAGATCCAACACCGTTTTTTAGCTCACTGCACCATCCCAGTTTCAGAACCTGGCTGTATGCAAATTAGTCTGTTCCTGTCCCAGTGCATGATGGGAACAGGACAAACCAAACTACAGAAGCCAATTCATACACTGGGAAGGAAACAAGCTCCCGGGGACCGGTTTCTGGCATTACAGCCGTCTTCGGCCCGGTTCGCTTGAATCCTGATGGTGCAATGAGCAAGGGTCTCACATCTGAGAATACCCTTCCACGCTTAGGGTGGACAAAAATATTTACAAAAAGGGGTGGTGAGGGACAGAGTCTCTGAATTAAGCAGAAAGCTCTCACCCAGTCAAAAGATCAGGGCTAGATCCAACACCGTTTTTTAGCTCACTGCACCATCCCAGTTTCAGAACCTGGCTGTATGCAAATTAGTCTGTTCCTGTCCCAGTGCATGATGGGAACAGGACAAACCAAACTACAGAAGCCAATTCATACACTGGGAAGGAAACAAGCTCCCGGGGACCGGTTTCTGGCATTACAGCCGTCTTCGGCCCGGTTCGCTTGAATCCTGATGGTGCAATGAGCAAGGGTCTCACATCTGAGAATACCCTTCCACGCTTAGGGTGGACAAAAATATTTACAAAAAGGGGTGGTGAGGGACAGAGTCTCTGAATTAAGCAGAAAGCTCTCACCCAGTCAAAAGATCAGGGCTAGATCCAACACCGTTTTTTAGCTCACTGCACCATCCCAGTTTCAGAACCTGGCTGTATGCAAATTAGTCTGTTCCTGTCCCAGTGCATGATGGGAACAGGACAAACCAAACTACAGAAGCCAATTCATACACTGGGAAGGAAACAAGCTCCCGGGGACCGGTTTCTGGCATTACAGCCGTCTTCGGCCCGGTTCGCTTGAATCCTGATGGTGCAATGAGCAAGGGTCTCACATCTGAGAATACCCTTCCACGCTTAGGGTGGACAAAAATATTTACAAAAAGGGGTGGTGAGGGACAGAGTCTCTGAATTAAGCAGAAAGCTCTCACCCAGTCAAAAGATCAGGGCTAGATCCAACACCGTTTTTTAGCTCACTGCACCATCCCAGTTTCAGAACCTGGCTGTATGCAAATTAGTCTGTTCCTGTCCCAGTGCATGATGGGAACAGGACAAACCAAACTACAGAAGCCAATTCATACACTGGGAAGGAAACAAGCTCCCGGGGACCGGTTTCTGGCATTACAGCCGTCTTCGGCCCGGTTCGCTTGAATCCTGATGGTGCAATGAGCAAGGGTCTCACATCTGAGAATACCCTTCCACGCTTAGGGTGGACAAAAATATTTACAAAAAGGGGTGGTGAGGGACAGAGTCTCTGAATTAAGCAGAAAGCTCTCACCCAGTCAAAAGATCAGGGCTAGATCCAACACCGTTTTTTAGCTCACTGCACCATCCCAGTTTCAGAACCTGGCTGTATGCAAATTAGTCTGTTCCTGTCCCAGTGCATGATGGGAACAGGACAAACCAAACTACAGAAGCCAATTCATACACTGGGAAGGAAACAAGCTCCCGGGGACCGGTTTCTGGCATTACAGCCGTCTTCGGCCCGGTTCGCTTGAATCCTGATGGTGCAATGAGCAAGGGTCTCACATCTGAGAATACCCTTCCACGCTTAGGGTGGACAAAAATATTTACAAAAAGGGGTGGTGAGGGACAGAGTCTCTGAATTAAGCAGAAAGCTCTCACCCAGTCAAAAGATCAGGGCTAGATCCAACACCGTTTTTTAGCTCACTGCACCATCCCAGTTTCAGAACCTGGCTGTATGCAAATTAGTCTGTTCCTGTCCCAGTGCATGATGGGAACAGGACAAACCAAACTACAGAAGCCAATTCATACACTGGGAAGGAAACAAGCTCCCGGGGACCGGTTTCTGGCATTACAGCCGTCTTCGGCCCGGTTCGCTTGAATCCTGATGGTGCAATGAGCAAGGGTCTCACATCTGAGAATACCCTTCCACGCTTAGGGTGGACAAAAATATTTACAAAAAGGGGTGGTGAGGGACAGAGTCTCTGAATTAAGCAGAAAGCTCTCACCCAGTCAAAAGATCAGGGCTAGATCCAACACCGTTTTTTAGCTCACTGCACCATCCCAGTTTCAGAACCTGGCTGTATGCAAATTAGTCTGTTCCTGTCCCAGTGCATGATGGGAACAGGACAAACCAAACTACAGAAGCCAATTCATACACTGGGAAGGAAACAAGCTCCCGGGGACCGGTTTCTGGCATTACAGCCGTCTTCGGCCCGGTTCGCTTGAATCCTGATGGTGCAATGAGCAAGGGTCTCACATCTGAGAATACCCTTCCACGCTTAGGGTGGACAAAAATATTTACAAAAAGGGGTGGTGAGGGACAGAGTCTCTGAATTAAGCAGAAAGCTCTCACCCAGTCAAAAGATCAGGGCTAGATCCAACACCGTTTTTTAGCTCACTGCACCATCCCAGTTTCAGAACCTGGCTGTATGCAAATTAGTCTGTTCCTGTCCCAGTGCATGATGGGAACAGGACAAACCAAACTACAGAAGCCAATTCATACACTGGGAAGGAAACAAGCTCCCGGGGACCGGTTTCTGGCATTACAGCCGTCTTCGGCCCGGTTCGCTTGAATCCTGATGGTGCAATGAGCAAGGGTCTCACATCTGAGAATACCCTTCCACGCTTAGGGTGGACAAAAATATTTACAAAAAGGGGTGGTGAGGGACAGAGTCTCTGAATTAAGCAGAAAGCTCTCACCCAGTCAAAAGATCAGGGCTAGATCCAACACCGTTTTTTAGCTCACTGCACCATCCCAGTTTCAGAACCTGGCTGTATGCAAATTAGTCTGTTCCTGTCCCAGTGCATGATGGGAACAGGACAAACCAAACTACAGAAGCCAATTCATACACTGGGAAGGAAACAAGCTCCCGGGGACCGGTTTCTGGCATTACAGCCGTCTTCGGCCCGGTTCGCTTGAATCCTGATGGTGCAATGAGCAAGGGTCTCACATCTGAGAATACCCTTCCACGCTTAGGGTGGACAAAAATATTTACAAAAAGGGGTGGTGAGGGACAGAGTCTCTGAATTAAGCAGAAAGCTCTCACCCAGTCAAAAGATCAGGGCTAGATCCAACACCGTTTTTTAGCTCACTGCACCATCCCAGTTTCAGAACCTGGCTGTATGCAAATTAGTCTGTTCCTGTCCCAGTGCATGATGGGAACAGGACAAACCAAACTACAGAAGCCAATTCATACACTGGGAAGGAAACAAGCTCCCGGGGACCGGTTTCTGGCATTACAGCCGTCTTCGGCCCGGTTCGCTTGAATCCTGATGGTGCAATGAGCAAGGGTCTCACATCTGAGAATACCCTTCCACGCTTAGGGTGGACAAAAATATTTACAAAAAGGGGTGGTGAGGGACAGAGTCTCTGAATTAAGCAGAAAGCTCTCACCCAGTCAAAAGATCAGGGCTAGATCCAACACCGTTTTTTAGCTCACTGCACCATCCCAGTTTCAGAACCTGGCTGTATGCAAATTAGTCTGTTCCTGTCCCAGTGCATGATGGGAACAGGACAAACCAAACTACAGAAGCCAATTCATAAACTGGGAAGGAAACAAGCTCCCGGGGACCGGTTTCTGGCATTACAGCCGTCTTCGGCCCGGTTCGCTTGAATCCTGATGGTGCAATGAGCAAGGGTCTCACATCTGAGAATACCCTTCCACGCTTAGGGTGGACAAAAATATTTACAAAAAGGGGTGGTGAGGGACAGAGTCTCTGAATTAAGCAGAAAGCTCTCACCCAGTCAAAAGATCAGGGCTAGATCCAACACCGTTTTTTAGCTCACTGCACCATCCCAGTTTCAGAACCTGGCTGTATGCAAATTAGTCTGTTCCTGTCCCAGTGCATGATGGGAACAGGACAAACCAAACTACAGAAGCCAATTCATACACTGGGAAGGAAACAAGCTCCCGGGGACCGGTTTCTGGCATTACAGCCGTCTTCGGCCCGGTTCGCTTGAATCCTGATGGTGCAATGAGCAAGGGTCTCACATCTGAGAATACCCTTCCACGCTTAGGGTGGACAAAAATATTTACAAAAAGGGGTGGTGAGGGACAGAGTCTCTGAATTAAGCAGAAAGCTCTCACCCAGTCAAAAGATCAGGGCTAGATCCAACACCGTTTTTTAGCTCACTGCACCATCCCAGTTTCAGAACCTGGCTGTATGCAAATTAGTCTGTTCCTGTCCCAGTGCATGATGGGAACAGGACAAACCAAACTACAGAAGCCAATTCATACACTGGGAAGGAAACAAGCTCCCGGGGACCGGTTTCTGGCATTACAGCCGTCTTCGGCCCGGTTCGCTTGAATCCTGATGGTGCAATGAGCAAGGGTCTCACATCTGAGAATACCCTTCCACGCTTAGGGTGGACAAAAATATTTACAAAAAGGGGTGGTGAGGGACAGAGTCTCTGAATTAAGCAGAAAGCTCTCACCCAGTCAAAAGATCAGGGCTAGATCCAACACCGTTTTTTAGCTCACTGCACCATCCCAGTTTCAGAACCTGGCTGTATGCAAATTAGTCTGTTCCTGTCCCAGTGCATGATGGGAACAGGACAAACCAAACTACAGAAGCCAATTCATACACTGGGAAGGAAACAAGCTCCCGGGGACCGGTTTCTGGCATTACAGCCGTCTTCGGCCCGGTTCGCTTGAATCCTGATGGTGCAATGAGCAAGGGTCTCACATCTGAGAATACCCTTCCACGCTTAGGGTGGACAAAAATATTTACAAAAAGGGGTGGTGAGGGACAGAGTCTCTGAATTAAGCAGAAAGCTCTCACCCAGTCAAAAGATCAGGGCTAGATCCAACACCGTTTTTTAGCTCACTGCACCATCCCAGTTTCAGAACCTGGCTGTATGCAAATTAGTCTGTTCCTGTCCCAGTGCATGATGGGAACAGGACAAACCAAACTACAGAAGCCAATTCATACACTGGGAAGGAAACAAGCTCCCGGGGACCGGTTTCTGGCATTACAGCCGTCTTCGGCCCGGTTCGCTTGAATCCTGATGGTGCAATGAGCAAGGGTCTCACATCTGAGAATACCCTTCCACGCTTAGGGTGGACAAAAATATTTACAAAAAGGGGTGGTGAGGGACAGAGTCTCTGAATTAAGCAGAAAGCTCTCACCCAGTCAAAAGATCAGGGCTAGATCCAACACCGTTTTTTAGCTCACTGCACCATCCCAGTTTCAGAACCTGGCTGTATGCAAATTAGTCTGTTCCTGTCCCAGTGCATGATGGGAACAGGACAAACCAAACTACAGAAGCCAATTCATACACTGGGAAGGAAACAAGCTCCCGGGGACCGGTTTCTGGCATTACAGCCGTCTTCGGCCCGGTTCGCTTGAATCCTGATGGTGCAATGAGCAAGGGTCTCACATCTGAGAATACCCTTCCACGCTTAGAGTGGACAAAAATATTTACAAAAAGGGGTGGTGAGGGACAGAGTCTCTGAATTAAGCAGAAAGCTCTCACCCAGTCAAAAGATCAGGGCTAGATCCAACACCGTTTTTTAGCTCACTGCACCATCCCAGTTTCAGAACCTGGCTGTATGCAAATTAGTCTGTTCCTGTCCCAGTGCAAGCCCTGATCTTTGGACTGGGTAAGAGTGGTCTGCTCAATTCAGACACTCTGTTCATCACCACCCCCTTTTGTAAATCGATTTTGGCCACTATAGGTGTGGCAGGGTATACTCAGACATGAGTCCCTTTCTCACTGCTCCATCAGGATTCAAGCAAGCCGGGCCGAAGAGGCTGAAATGCCAGAAACCGGTCCCCGGTAGCTTGTCTCCTTTCTGGTAAAGAATTGGCTTGGTAGTTTAGTCTGCCCTGTTCCCATGATGCACTGGGCCAGGGACAGACTGATTTGCATATAGCCAGGTTCTGAGCTGGGATGGGGCAGTGAGATAAATAACGGTGATGGATCAAGCCCTGATCTTTGGACTGGGTAAGAGTGGTCTGCTCAATTCAGACACTCTGTTCATCACCACCCCCTTTTGTAAATCGATTTTGGCCACTATAGGTGTGGCAGGGTATACTCAGACATGAGTCCCTTTCTCACTGCTCCATCAGGATTCAAGCAAGCCGGGCCGAAGAGGCTGAAATGCCAGAAACCGGTCCCCGGTAGCTTGTCTCCTTTCTGGTAAAGAATTGGCTTGGTAGTTTAGTCTGCCCTGTTCCCATGATGCACTGGGCCAGGGACAGACTGATTTGCATATAGCCAGGTTCTGAGCTGGGATGGGGCAGTGAGATAAATAACGGTGATGGATCAAGCCCTGATCTTTGGACTGGGTAAGAGTGGTCTGCTCAATTCAGACACTCTGTTCATCACCACCCCCTTTTGTAAATCGATTTTGGCCACTATAGGTGTGGCAGGGTATACTCAGACATGAGTCCCTTTCTCACTGCTCCATCAGGATTCAAGCAAGCCGGGCCGAAGAGGCTGAAATGCCAGAAACCGGTCCCCGGTAGCTTGTCTCCTTTCTGGTAAAGAATTGGCTTGGTAGTTTAGTCTGCCCTGTTCCCATGATGCACTGGGCCAGGGACAGACTGATTTGCATATAGCCAGGTTCTGAGCTGGGATGGGGCAGTGAGATAAATAACGGTGATGGATCAAGCCCTGATCTTTGGACTGGGTAAGAGTGGTCTGCTCAATTCAGACACTCTGTTCATCACCACCCCCTTTTGTAAATCGATTTTGGCCACTATAGGTGTGGCAGGGTATACTCAGACATGAGTCCCTTTCTCACTGCTCCATCAGGATTCAAGCAAGCCGGGCCGAAGAGGCTGAAATGCCAGAAACCGGTCCCCGGTAGCTTGTCTCCTTTCTGGTAAAGAATTGGCTTGGTAGTTTAGTCTGCCCTGTTCCCATGATGCACTGGGCCAGGGACAGACTGATTTGCATATAGCCAGGTTCTGAGCTGGGATGGGGCAGTGAGATAAATAACGGTGATGGATCAAGCCCTGATCTTTGGACTGGGTAAGAGTGGTCTGCTCAATTCAGACACTCTGTTCATCACCACCCCCTTTTGTAAATCGATTTTGGCCACTATAGGTGTGGCAGGGTATACTCAGACATGAGTCCCTTTCTCACTGCTCCATCAGGATTCAAGCAAGCCGGGCCGAAGAGGCTGAAATGCCAGAAACCGGTCCCCGGTAGCTTGTCTCCTTTCTGGTAAAGAATTGGCTTGGTAGTTTAGTCTGCCCTGTTCCCATGATGCACTGGGCCAGGGACAGACTGATTTGCATATAGCCAGGTTCTGAGCTGGGATGGGGCAGTGAGATAAATAACGGTGATGGATCAAGCCCTGATCTTTGGACTGGGTAAGAGTGGTCTGCTCAATTCAGACACTCTGTTCATCACCACCCCCTTTTGTAAATCGATTTTGGCCACTATAGGTGTGGCAGGGTATACTCAGACATGAGTCCCTTTCTCACTGCTCCATCAGGATTCAAGCAAGCCGGGCCGAAGAGGCTGAAATGCCAGAAACCGGTCCCCGGTAGCTTGTCTCCTTTCTGGTAAAGAATTGGCTTGGTAGTTTAGTCTGCCCTGTTCCCATGATGCACTGGGCCAGGGACAGACTGATTTGCATATAGCCAGGTTCTGAGCTGGGATGGGGCAGTGAGATAAATAACGGTGATGGATCAAGCCCTGATCTTTGGACTGGGTAAGAGTGGTCTGCTCAATTCAGACACTCTGTTCATCACCACCCCCTTTTGTAAATCGATTTTGGCCACTATAGGTGTGGCAGGGTATACTCAGACATGAGTCCCTTTCTCACTGCTCCATCAGGATTCAAGCAAGCCGGGCCGAAGAGGCTGAAATGCCAGAAACCGGTCCCCGGTAGCTTGTCTCCTTTCTGGTAAAGAATTGGCTTGGTAGTTTAGTCTGCCCTGTTCCCATGATGCACTGGGCCAGGGACAGACTGATTTGCATATAGCCAGGTTCTGAGCTGGGATGGGGCAGTGAGATAAATAACGGTGATGGATCAAGCCCTGATCTTTGGACTGGGTAAGAGTGGTCTGCTCAATTCAGACACTCTGTTCATCACCACCCCCTTTTGTAAATCGATTTTGGCCACTATAGGTGTGGCAGGGTATACTCAGACATGAGTCCCTTTCTCACTGCTCCATCAGGATTCAAGCAAGCCGGGCCGAAGAGGCTGAAATGCCAGAAACCGGTCCCCGGTAGCTTGTCTCCTTTCTGGTAAAGAATTGGCTTGGTAGTTTAGTCTGCCCTGTTCCCATGATGCACTGGGCCAGGGACAGACTGATTTGCATATAGCCAGGTTCTGAGCTGGGATGGGGCAGTGAGATAAATAACGGTGATGGATCAAGCCCTGATCTTTGGACTGGGTAAGAGTGGTCTGCTCAATTCAGACACTCTGTTCATCACCACCCCCTTTTGTAAATCGATTTTGGCCACTATAGGTGTGGCAGGGTATACTCAGACATGAGTCCCTTTCTCACTGCTCCATCAGGATTCAAGCAAGCCGGGCCGAAGAGGCTGAAATGCCAGAAACCGGTCCCCGGTAGCTTGTCTCCTTTCTGGTAAAGAATTGGCTTGGTAGTTTAGTCTGCCCTGTTCCCATGATGCACTGGGCCAGGGACAGACTGATTTGCATATAGCCAGGTTCTGAGCTGGGATGGGGCAGTGAGATAAATAACGGTGATGGATCAAGCCCTGATCTTTGGACTGGGTAAGAGTGGTCTGCTCAATTCAGACACTCTGTTCATCACCACCCCCTTTTGTAAATCGATTTTGGCCACTATAGGTGTGGCAGGGTATACTCAGACATGAGTCCCTTTCTCACTGCTCCATCAGGATTCAAGCAAGCCGGGCCGAAGAGGCTGAAATGCCAGAAACCGGTCCCCGGTAGCTTGTCTCCTTTCTGGTAAAGAATTGGCTTGGTAGTTTAGTCTGCCCTGTTCCCATGATGCACTGGGCCAGGGACAGACTGATTTGCATATAGCCAGGTTCTGAGCTGGGATGGGGCAGTGAGATAAATAACGGTGATGGATCAAGCCCTGATCTTTGGACTGGGTAAGAGTGGTCTGCTCAATTCAGACACTCTGTTCATCACCACCCCCTTTTGTAAATCGATTTTGGCCACTATAGGTGTGGCAGGGTATACTCAGACATGAGTCCCTTTCTCACTGCTCCATCAGGATTCAAGCAAGCCGGGCCGAAGAGGCTGAAATGCCAGAAACCGGTCCCCGGTAGCTTGTCTCCTTTCTGGTAAAGAATTGGCTTGGTAGTTTAGTCTGCCCTGTTCCCATGATGCACTGGGCCAGGGACAGACTGATTTGCATATAGCCAGGTTCTGAGCTGGGATGGGGCAGTGAGATAAATAACGGTGATGGATCAAGCCCTGATCTTTGGACTGGGTAAGAGTGGTCTGCTCAATTCAGACACTCTGTTCATCACCACCCCCCTTTTGTAAATCGATTTTGGCCACTATAGGTGTGGCAGGGTATACTCAGACATGAGTCCCTTTCTCACTGCTCCATCAGGATTCAAGCAAGCCGGGCCGAAGAGGCTGAAATGCCAGAAACCGGTCCCCGGTAGCTTGTCTCCTTTCTGGTAAAGAATTGGCTTGGTAGTTTAGTCTGCCCTGTTCCCATGATGCACTGGGCCAGGGACAGACTGATTTGCATATAGCCAGGTTCTGAGCTGGGATGGGGCAGTGAGATAAATAACGGTGATGGATCAAGCCCTGATCTTTGGACTGGGTAAGAGTGGTCTGCTCAATTCAGACACTCTGTTCATCACCACCCCCTTTTGTAAATCGATTTTGGCCACTATAGGTGTGGCAGGGTATACTCAGACATGAGTCCCTTTCTCACTGCTCCATCAGGATTCAAGCAAGCCGGGCCGAAGAGGCTGAAATGCCAGAAACCGGTCCCCGGTAGCTTGTCTCCTTTCTGGTAAAGAATTGGCTTGGTAGTTTAGTCTGCCCTGTTCCCATGATGCACTGGGCCAGGGACAGACTGATTTGCATATAGCCACGTTCTGAGCTGGGATGGGGCAGTGAGATAAATAACGGTGATGGATCAAGCCCTGATCTTTGGACTGGGTAAGAGTGGTCTGCTCAATTCAGACACTCTGTTCATCACCACCCCCTTTTGTAAATCGATTTTGGCCACTATAGGTGTGGCAGGGTATACTCAGACATGAGTCCCTTTCTCACTGCTCCATCAGGATTCAAGCAAGCCGGGCCGAAGAGGCTGAAATGCCAGAAACCGGTCCCCGGTAGCTTGTCTCCTTTCTGGTAAAGAATTGGCTTGGTAGTTTAGTCTGCCCTGTTCCCATGATGCACTGGGCCAGGGACAGACTGATTTGCATATAGCCAGGTTCTGAGCTGGGATGGGGCAGTGAGATAAATAACGGTGATGGATCAAGCCCTGATCTTTGGACTGGGTAAGAGTGGTCTGCTCAATTCAGACACTCTGTTCATCACCACCCCCTTTTGTAAATCGATTTTGGCCACTATAGGTGTGGCAGGGTATACTCAGACATGAGTCCCTTTCTCACTGCTCCATCAGGATTCAAGCAAGCCGGGCCGAAGAGGCTGAAATGCCAGAAACCGGTCCCCGGTAGCTTGTCTCCTTTCTGGTAAAGAATTGGCTTGGTAGTTTAGTCTGCCCTGTTCCCATGATGCACTGGGCCAGGGACAGACTGATTTGCATATAGCCAGGTTCTGAGCTGGGATGGGGCAGTGAGATAAATAACGGTGATGGATCAAGCCCTGATCTTTGGACTGGGTAAGAGTGGTCTGCTCAATTCAGACACTCTGTTCATCACCACCCCCTTTTGTAAATCGATTTTGGCCACTATAGGTGTGGCAGGGTATACTCAGACATGAGTCCCTTTCTCACTGCTCCATCAGGATTCAAGCAAGCCGGGCCGAAGAGGCTGAAATGCCAGAAACCGGTCCCCGGTAGCTTGTCTCCTTTCTGGTAAAGAATTGGCTTGGTAGTTTAGTCTGCCCTGTTCCCATGATGCACTGGGCCAGGGACAGACTGATTTGCATATAGCCAGGTTCTGAGCTGGGATGGGGCAGTGAGATAAATAACGGTGATGGATCAAGCCCTGATCTTTGGACTGGGTAAGAGTGGTCTGCTCAATTCAGACACTCTGTTCATCACCACCCCCTTTTGTAAATCGACCTGGGCAATAAAGCACTTTGGGCGGCTAATTACAAAAGAATGTCTTTTTTATCACGTTGGCTTGCGTATTATACCCCTGAGGCCTTGGAGAGAATGTTCCCGGAAGTTGTGAATAAGTGTTTTAGATGCAAAGCTATGGGTCAGGGAGGATGGTGCCATATCTTCTTCTCCTGCCCGAAATTGGAATCTTTTTGGAAGGGGATATTCGCAGATATGGAGTTGGCAACGGGGAAAGTATTTTTGCCGGAAGCAGAGGTGGCCCTGTTTGGCATATGTAAAGAGAGGAGCAGGTTTGATAAAACAGAAGAAGTATTTATTTTTATTTCCTGTGTAGTTGCACGGTCTTTAATCCTTCAAAATTGGAAATCCGTGGTGATTCCATCACAGTTACAATGGTTCAATAAAATGAGAAGAACATGTCATTTTGAAAGAGCTTATGCAGGTAGGGTGGGAGCCATTGCAAGATTTGAAAGAAATTGGAAATATTTTTAGAATCTGGAATTGTTGAAAGGAAGATGATAAGGAGGGAGAGGGGAATGTGAACTTTTTGCACTTTTTTTTGTAATGTTGCTGCTTTATAATAGCTGTTTTCGCACTTTATTGCACTAAGCACTTTAAAATTGCACTTTATTGGATTATATCTCCTTTGCAAGTTGCACTTTATTGCAGTTTTTCCACTTTTATGCAGTGATATTGTTCACTGAAAATTGCGTTTTTTTGCACAAGGATTTTGTACGTTTTTATAACGGTCTCTTTCCCTTCTAATCCTCTGTTTTTATTCCAGTTTTATCTCTTGTAAATTGTCTGACATCTGTCTGACTGTTAAAAAACTAGATGTGAATAAGTTCTTTGTTTTTAATTCTGTACCATTGATTTCATTATTTCCTACTGCCTTGTTCAATAAAAAAAAATAAAAAAAATGAGCCTAACTGGTTTGAAGAAGTCTGCATCATCATCATCACATAAAACGGTCCAGACCACCATTAGCAGAATGTTTTGGTTGGATATGCCATTTGAACGCAACCACCCAACGGCAAGGCTGTATAACGCAAAGCTGGCTAAAATGCTAGCGCTGGACCTTCTCCCTTTTTCTTTTGTGGAAGGGGTGGGTTTTCTAGAATTTGTGGCAACAGTCTGCCCTAAATGGAAGGTTCCTAGCCAGTCCTATTTTGCCAGAGTTGCTGTTCCAGCACTACTTCAAGATGTGCTGGAGGTGATTGGCGCAGCTATTCAGACGAGTGCTGTTCACACTATCCACCTGACAACAGACATGTGGACCAGTTGCCAAGCCCTTGATTACATGTGGATCACTGCACACTTTGTCTCTTTTGCAGGGGTTCAAGACAAGTTAAAAGCAGGTGTTGACACGGACACAGTTTTTCAAGCTACTCGGAAACATGCAACAGTAGCCATGTTTGCCATGGAGAAAACTCACACTGCACCTAACCTTTTGGAGGAGTTTGATAGGAAGGTCTATGAATGACTGCATCCAAGAAATCACATGATTGGTTATGTTTCCATGGATAATAACAGTAATATAGTTAAGGCCATGCATCTAGGTGACTATTTCAGAGTGCCTTGTTTGGTGCACAGTATTAACATTGTTGTCCAAGATTTCTTGAAAAAAGAAACCACAGTCAACAAGTTACTGACCACCTGCCGAAGAATCTGCACACATTTCAGCCATTATTTAAGGCCCAGAAGAAGCTGAGGAGCATTCAACATGAATGTAGACTGCCAGTCAAAGGACTCATCCAGGAGGTGCCAACAGGTTGGAACTCAACCTTTTACATGCTTGAGCATCCGTCTGAGGAGTGTGGGTAATCAATGAGTATGTCTATAAAACTGGGTTCTACTATGAAAGACATGAGGCTAGAGTTGGAGGAATGGAAGCTAGTTGCAAGCCTGACATACATAATTCATCCTTTTGAGGTCTTCACGTGTGAAGTCAGCAGGGAGGACTGTTCTTTGGGCAAAGCGATCCCATTGTTGCGCATGCTAGAGCACCAACTGAAGGCGGTGTCTTCAACGTTCCGAGATGATGCTGAAAAGCAAGACGCACATCAGTTGGTGGAGAGGTTATTAAGCCATCTAGTTAACAATGAAAGGCTTAAAAAAATACATACAGAACAACATTACATTTTTGCTACTATTCTGGATCCACGGTACAAAAAGGCCGTGGCCAGCAAAGCATTCATTCCTTTTGATGAAGCAGATGTTTCAAAGTACAAACATTGGCTAGCTGTGTCAGCCACTCGAAAAAGAGCGGCAGAAAATTGAAGGAGCCAGCAGAAGTACAACTGAATCAGCAGGCCATCTGGCGTCAAGTTCCACTTCTGAATCTGTGGCCGAAGGGAGTCACTTTCCCTCACAGCCGTTAACGACACCAGCCGTAATATTGTCGGAAGCGGATTGGCTAACTCATCAAGGGTTTGCTTGTTCCAGTGTTGCAAAGGCCACAGATGGTACGCAAAGTGGAGCAACCCTGGAGAACCTTCAGTCGATGACACAACAGAGGTCTTCGTTAATCAGAACCCATTGCTGTATTGGTATAGGAAACAGGCTTTATGGCCACTGGTCATCAACCTGGCTCTAAATTATTTGTCTTGCCCACTCGCAAGCGTGTCTTCTGAACGTGTTTTCAGTGCTGCTGGTGCCATTGTAACTTCAAAAAGGACCTGCCTCTCACCCAAAAATGTGGAGAGGTTAACATTGATCAGATGAATCAGCACTTCATACTACCAGATTACAAAATACGTGAATGCATGCAGGAAGAAGAGCACACCGACTTAGGTGACAGAAGTTCTTCTCTGTTACCTGACCTACTCCCATCTCAATTCATAGAGTTTGAGGACGAGCTATACTTCCCAGACACCGAGGCCTGAAAATGACTTCCTTTTTTTCGTGCTTATTCACTTTTATTCCTGTGTGTCTTTCTTTGTTTTGAAACTTTTACAACAACAAAACTCTAATCACCTCATCACAACAAGCCCATCAGCAGCACTGTCTTCATTTTATTTCCTTAGTGATTTGAAGGTGACGCAGTCTGCATTCCAGAGGTTCAAAAGTTCACAACTCAATCATGCTACTCTATCCTCCTCCTCCAGACTCCCCCTATCCATTTCCCTCAAGGCAGATGGCTGGATTGTGGTATTGGGTTCTCCAGGCCTACATACTCCGTAGAATACCCTCTACACCATAAGAACAGTTGGCACGGAAACTAGAAAATGCAAAAGACAAGTTTATTAGGACCCCATGGGGTGGTGGTACATTCCTACAGCACCCTTCGGCAATGCAAGAAGTATCACACCGAACATTGGTGTAAGTTCTTCTTTTATACAGTTTTACAGACATTAAAAGATGGGCGGTACATGGTTACAGAGTTTTAGGTACATATATGGTCATTTTTGGAACACAGCCAACTCATGGGAGGGGTTACAACACCACTGGTCAGTTTGGCGGAACATTCCTAAGTGATGACTGGTCAGTCGGAAATGCACATGTGCGGGTTTGACCGTTACTAAAAATAGCCTGTGCTGGGCAAACTCAAGTGGTCAGTGGTACGGAGAAAGTACTAAAGGGCATGCTGACCACGAGGCGACGCATTCTCTAAAATGGCCGCCGTAACATACAAAATGGCGTTTAGGAACTATGGTCAAGATAAGGGAATAATGTGTAGCAAAGCTTAACGCTAACCCAGTCATTGTCAAATTACGACAGACGACCCTTTTAGCGTTCAGCTGAAGCTACCTCATAATGGACATAATCAGGATACTCATCTTCAATATCGATGGACATAATCTGGGCCACTTCCTTATGAATTATTTGTTCATTTTTGTCAAAAGCTCGTCTGGATGGAATACAGGCTGATAGACACATAGAACATAATGCAGGGCCACATTGAATACATAAGCATAAGAAGAATAATATCCCAATTATTATACATAGAATCGTCAGTAACTTCCAGCCCCATGTACTAAGCATTGACCAAAACCACCCCGAAAAGGTCCATGTACCATTGTCAGGATGTATCTCAGCAGCAATTTTATGTAATTTTGATATGGCATCATACACAGATGGTGAATTATCAGGCATGTAAACACAACAACTACTTCCGATAATGCGGCATGCCCCCCCCTCGATCGGCTAGAACTACATCTAGAACCATCCGGTTCTGGAGCATTACAATTCTAGAGATCTGAAGCTCCTCAGTTAAATTCCCTAATGCAAAAGCAGTATCATTGGCAACAGCTTCAACAACACGAGTTAATCGTCGTATTTTCCGACTATTCAGAGCAGCTCCCACAAAAGAAAACAAACCCAAATTGAAGTCAACATATTGTTGCAGTGCGGTATCTGTTTGGTCAATATCGTCAAGAACTACTGCTCGTTTAACTCTGTTCAATATAAAATCGTGGTACAACACGTAATCATTATGATACATGGGCGGAGCAATGAATACAGGGGGCAATACAAAAGAGATGTAGCATGTTCCTAACCATCCTAAAGGGAGACGATGATAACCTGTATTACCACATATGAAGTATGTATTTCGGGAGGCCACAAATGAAATGCCATTTGGGGTATCAAAGGTAAGAGTGGTGTTACATTCACTTCTGCCAACTGGGATTGTACCTTTATTACGTACACAGAGATCAGCCTTTGTATCAATGGCATTAATGACATGTGAATTGGACATATTAACATTTCGATGATTGCTGTAAACTCGTGGTGCAGACACATTATCCGGACGGTACTCTTCCCATTCGAACTTAGTACCTTCAGCTTGTGGATAGCCGTCTCGATCATTGAAACAAATTTTATTTAAACGAAAAAGCAGTCCCCCCTTTGTTGGCCAGCGCAAAGTGAACAGGAGTGTGTACCAGGCATTGCAAGACCCATTATGAGAAAACGGAAGTGGGATAAGCGGTGTGCCTCCTTTCTTTTGATGCCCAGGCAGCATCCCACATACCCAGCAGTTAGAAGTGTTTGTCATATTGTGAGTATGATGCAAAATTTGAATGAAGCTATTGTTCAAGTAAGTCTGTCGGTGCCGTTCTTCATGGTATGGTAGGGTGAAATGAAAATGTTCAGATGGAGCCGGGGTAGTCGGCAGCAAATGTTCTCGCACAGGTACCACAAGTTCTACTACCCAGGCTATCACAGCTATTACCACAATTGTCAACACAAATAATTCAGCACAGAGGATTCTTTTGTCTCGTGCTGCAGAAGACGCCATAGTTCAAAAGTTCACAATGTCTCAAATGTACAACTAAAAATAAAAATGTGAGTGCTGAGCTCCGAGGTAGCCGTTGTTTTCTTCTCCGGGGTCAAGACGGGTGTCGCTACACTTGGCAAAACTGATCCCCCCCTTGAGATTCCCGGCTTCCGTTTCACAAACCTGGAGCGGTAACTCAACCAGTCTCGCACCAAAAAAAAAAATTCTTCTTATCGTGGTCGCAGATTGCATCTTTGTCGTCCAGAAACAGTGTGGTCCGGGAAGGCTCCCTCCGATTCAGCAGATGTTACAGCTGGGCTCTTCTCCTCGTCCAAGATGTCTTGGTAATCAGACAACGCTGTCGGGCTCACCAGATCCAGAGAGACACGACAGCAGTGAGTAGAGTGCACCCACCGCTTCCTGTTGGTAACTCGCACAGCCGTTCGAGTTGCCAGCAATACCTGCTCGGGGCCACGCCACCTCGGTTCCAAGCTGTTCGTCCTTTCAAACGAGCGAATCATCACATGGTCGCCAGGACGAAGATTGTGAGCCTCTCCAATGGAGTTGTCAGGGAGCGCTTCCCGAACCTGTTGATGAATAGAAAGTAAATCATTTGTTAATCGTGCCAAATAGTCGTTCATCATTATACAAGGCACATCATGCAACAATTGAGGCTTAGGAACTCCCCATATGTTCATCGGCCTTCCAAACACCACTTCATAAGGTGTGAGGCCAGTTCGAGAATGGGGCACTGATCTAATAGAGAGTATTGCTAAAGGCAAGGCATCCGGCCACTTCAAAGACGTGGATGCCACAATCTTTGCCAACTTTAGTTTTAAAGTAGCATTGTACCGTTCAACAAGACCTGCTGACTGAGGATGGAACACAGCATGAAACTTCTGCTGGATTCCCAATCCCTTCAGCGCGTACTCACAATTTTCCCAACAAAATGGGGACCATTGTCGCTCCACAAAAATTTGCAAACGCCATATCGAGGGAAGTACTATTTGAGCAAAACCTTAGCTGTTGTCAAAGCTGTATTATCCTTCGTGGGGAAGGCCTCAACCCATTTGCTGAAAGCACACACCACCACTAAGACATACTAAGGTTATTGCAACGCTCAAGCTGGATGTAATCCATTTGTAGAACCTCGAACGGTGCAGTAGGTGGAACGAACCCTCCTTTTGGAGTATGCGTCCCTTTTGCAGGATTGTGCTGTAAACATATCAAACAGGTCTGCACTACTCTCTTGGCTGTATTGGCAATCTCAGGATGCTCCCAAACTCGCGTTAGCAATCGAGTAATTGCAAGAGCTCCAACATGTGCCAACCCATGTGTCATCTGGACCATCGCTTGCAAGTAAGCTGCAGGCAATTTCCATTGTTCCATATCTTTGCTCCTCCAACAACCCTAATCATCCAGTACTCCCTCTGCTGCCCAGGTTGCAAGTTCTGCTTCAGTCGCTGATTTCTGAATGTCTAATATCTCCGCTCTAGCATCATGCCATCGCTCGGCCTGCAACTTCACTACATACATTGGGGAGTCATTTCGTGACATAGCCGTTTGTCTTGCTATACTGTCTGCAAAAGCATTACCTTGTCCCACTTTGTCAGTGACCTTTTTATGTGCACTACATTTGATTATCGCCACTTTCTTTGGACAAAGTAACGCATTTAGAAGATCACGCACTAGCTCTCCATGCATAATGTGTACTCCATGCGAAGTCAAAAACCCACGTTCTCTCCAGAGTAGGCCAAAGTCATGCGCTACTCCGAAGGCGTACCGGCTATCTGTGTAGATATTCACACATAAGCCAGCACTAACCATGGGCGAATTTTGCGGATCTCGCGTTCGCAAATTTTGCGGATTTGCGAACTCGCAATCCGCAAAATCCGCGAATTCCCGCGAATTTGCGGATTTTTTTTTTTGTGTGTTCGCAATTGTTTCTGCCAGTTCGCGAGGATTTGGTACTAGTTCGCAATTGCGAACTTACTTGTCGGCTCGCAACGGTCGCGACTATGTTGTTTCTACGTCTGGTTCATCATCACAGCCTCCCAGCACCCTCTGTTTTACCACTGGCACCCTCTCTTTGACCCATGCCACCCTCTGTTACATCAATGCCACCCTCTGGTTCATCATCACTGTAGAAGATGGGGGGGAAAAGCAAGCCCAGCTGCCCTGCTTGAACTGACATGAATTAATTTGGGGTTAGTTTATTAACAACACCTGCCCTGCCCCAACTGACAATAATGAATTAGGGGCTAATTAATGTGTCACTGAAAGAATTTCAAGTTCCAGCCTGGCACCTGCTTGTCTGCTCCTTTAGCTGTAAATCAGGACCTTTGTGGCATACAGTTAAGGTCAGAGCAGGGTCACACAATAGTTGCAAGCAGGCAACCGAATTCTGGAGGGCCCCCTCAGGAAGCACTACAAAGAATCGTTACAAATCATGAGGTTGACCTTTTGCACCTGCTCATTGCTTTTGCTTTTGCTGAAATCGTTTTTCGGTTTTTTTCGCGCTATTCGCGGGGCGCGGCGTCGTGCGAAACCGACCGCGGAAGCCGCCAATTCGTGCGAATGAGCATTTTATTTTTTTGCGGCTTGTTGTTTCGCGAGTTTTTTTGCAGTATTCGCGAGCCGCTTGCAGCGCAACACGCGAATTTACCCCAAGGTCGAGTACGGGCGCGGCCATTTTGTTTGCGTGACGTATTTCCGTTTCCGCCCGCTATGTATAATCTCGCGCAGTAAGCGCATTGCGAGTAGAGGTTCGCACGAGATCGCGCGGGAAATCTAGAGGTTCGCACGAGATCGCGGGGAAAATCTCGCGCGAACTTACTTTCGCGCTCGTGAACGGGCGCTGGCCATCTTGTTTTTCATTCATTTCCTGTGTCTGGGCATGGTGTTTAATCCTCTTGGTATCTTTGCCATCCTTTGCTTGTTTTCAGTTTTTTTTTTACGATTTTGCTTCTTATCTATCCCTCTCTTTTCCTAGCTGTATATTTTTGTCTTTTCTGCTATTTTTCTTTACTTTTAAACTACTTTTTTAAACTCTTTTCTTTTCTTCTTCCCTATCCTATTCTTTCTTAATTTTCTACTTCTTCCTACCTTACCTGCCCAGACCATGGTCAAGCCAGGCGCCGTGAAGCTGCCCAGGCACTTGAGGGCCGCAGCGGCGGCGGGGAGTAGTGCTGGACCCAGTGCCAGGACAGCATGCGGGAGATTGAGGGGGGAGCAGGTGACGCGACGGGAGATATTCAGCCTGGAGGAAGTGGGCGCGCCGGTCTACTTCGTCCAGCGCCGCCTGCCCAGGACCATCGCGGGAGGCGGCAGGATCGCGGCCGGCGGCTACAACATGCGGGAGCACCGGAAGCGGTGGGAGAAGGTGTGCTGGGCCATATCCCACCTCTACGGGGTCCAGCGCACCTACAGCCAGGTCACCCATCGCTGGACGGACCTCCTGGACCGCGAGCGCGACCTGCTGGACCAGCTCGGCTTGGAGATCCCCGGGCTTGGTGAGTAGTAGTAGCCATTTAATCACTCACTACTATGATGTTTTCTCCTGCTCTGTGTTGTTGTATTGCAAATATTTGTTTTTTACATTGAGCAAGCCAATAATGCCGCTGATGACGATTACATTGTAGTTAAATTATATTTCAAAATCTTCTGTGCATTTCAGGTGCACTGCTCTCCTTCTCAGTGGCGTTGCTACTATGCTTATTTGTTTTCTATTTCGTGGTCTCATTGGCCTGAGTAACTATTATGTATGAGTGTACTTTACAGAACTGCGTAATGCTAGACACTAGGGGGCAGATTACATTTACAAGCCCCTTGCGCCACGTTTACGTTGCCTTGCGTGACGCAACAGCGGTGTAAACGTGCCGCATCCCTGCGAGTCATTTACAGCATGACGCATCTAGGGAGATGCGTCACGTTATAAAGCCATGGGCCTGCACCACAATGGGTGCGTTCCTAGTACGCAGGGTGGGCGGTCCAGCGGCTGTGCGCCTCGCAAAATTGCCTGCGTGAAATCTACAAGATTTAACGCAGGCACTTCTGCGACGCTGCTACGTCAATTCAATTCCTTATGTCTGCTCGAAGCAGGCGAAAGGACTGACACAGCATGTTAAGTATTGGGTGGCCCTGAGCATTACTGGAGTTGCATTGCGTTGGCGACGTGACTCCAGCGATGCGCTGCTCTTACGTGACGAGATGCGTCACGCAAGTGCCTACCCTTGCGCCAGGGCGCGCCGCATTGTAAATGAGGCACATCTGCCGTGTCGCAAGGGTAGTTTTGCGTGACGCATTTGATCTGGCGCATCTCTGGAGATGCGCCAGAACGCGTAAGTAAGTATGCCCCTAAGGGGCAGAATTGCAATTACCGTCGCATCCCTGCAAAGTAGCAGGGATGCGCCATTAATTGTGCGGCCCGCTACCACCACCAAACATGGTGCGCCGTATTTGCAATGCGGCGCACCATGGGCCCAAAACGTCACCGAAGCTTTACTGCTGGAGTTGCGTCGCAACGATGGCGCAGCTCCATCAATGCTCTGGGGTACCCTATCTCCCCAATGCTGGGTCAAGCCGTACGTCTGCTTCAAGCAGGTGCAGGGTTTGTGTGACGCATCATTGTCCTAAAGGTGACTGATTGAAATTTTGTAGATTTCCCTCAGCCACTATTAGGATGTGTTCCAGCGCAGGAATGCCCTCCCTTGCGCCGGAACGCCCCCTGATGGCGCAGGGCTTTATAACGGGATGCATCTCCCAAATGCGTCACGTTGTTATAATATTATACGCCGCACCATGGCGCCCTTTTTTGTTTAGCTGCTGCGTCACAAAAGTCACGCAAGAACGGCGCAAAAGAGCCGCAAGGGCTTAAATCTGCCCCTTCCTTTGTACCCCTGACAACAAGAAAAATAGTGGCGGTGGATTGATAGTTTGACTATTTAAATGACTGGTAATGTAGCAGGCAACTGTTAGTGTTGTCACTGATCTGACTGAAATCACAATGGAGTTTGTCTGTCACTTTGCGTCTTGCCTGCGGACTGCTGCCTGCCAGTCCTAGGTGAACGTTTCAGTACTTTGTTTAGTGAGTTACGTGACTTTCGAAGTCACAGGTCCGCAAATAAATGAAAACTAACCATAATCAATATAATTTCGCGGAAATATTTTGTTATTGTTCTTTTGAAATGTTTGATTTGGTTGACATTGACAAGCAACAATCATCCATGTTTTCTGTTCTTTCTTTCATGTTGTACGTCAGCTCCCCCCAGGGGCGAGAGGAGGACACAGGAGCAGCAGGCGGCGGATGCTGTTCAACAGGGCCAGGATCGGGCAGGCGAGGGCTCCTCTGCTGGCCCCAGTAAGTTTTCATTTTAGACTAGTACCTATTTTTCCTAGCGTTCCTCATTTGACTTTTTTCAAAATTGTCTTTGCTCTTCTTGTAGACTGTATCTAAATTCTTATCCTGCCTCTACTATGACTCCCTGTGGTATTACTAGATTATTCTTATTAGTCTGTCTGTGTAGCTAACTAAGATTGCACGGTTGGCGAAACTCCCATGATTCTAGTCAGCAATAGCTCTATCAACTTAGTGCAGTCCTCTGGGATTGTCCATAATGTCTTTTGAAGTGTTCTATCTGGACTCATGCTTGCAAAAATTGCAAAACCTTTCGCTCAGTCACTCTAGTCTGGACCAAAAAACACAGATTGTATTTAAGTTTAAAAGCTTTATTAAAAGTAAACACATTTATTAAAATGAAGTCATAATAAAACTAAACGTTTAACTGATAATGGAAAAGTGGTTAGTGCTGACGATTAATTGAAGACATTTCTTGTGGTCGAGCCGAGCTCTCACCTGGTTTCAACTTGATCTTGTTGTTAGAAGTCCATCTTCTGTCTGTGTGGAGAAAAATGGTGCGTGTTAAAAAAACAGCCTTCATCAGTTGTGCCAAAAAGTGCACCAAGACAACCTTCCCTGGAAAAAGGGACATTTTTTTTAACTTTAACGTAGACAGTCACAAATTACATTGTTTTCACATGTCTTCATTCCTAGACCAAAGACTAGTGAGTGCTTTATTCTAACATTCTTAAATGTACTTTGTAGGTGGAACATCTGGTGGCGGGGCCAGTGTGGAGGTGGTGGTGCTCGACACGGAGGCGGAGGGCGATTCTTCAGGGGAGGAGGCGGCGGCTGTGAGAGTTGAGACGGTGGTGGTGGCGGCCAGAGGTAAGCTCTTATATATTCCTTACTTATTGAGATTGAAGACTAGCTGGGAAGGCAAGAATATGAGAAGCATGGCTGGGTGAATGATGAAGCAATGATGGGTGGAAGGACAACAGCCTGGGTGGGTGACACAGAAACTGTATGTGTCCATATACCTGGATCATGCTACTATCTGACTCTTAGATAGCATATGTGTATCTAGAGCAGGGGTACTCATAGTACGGCCCGCGGGCCGGTGGTGGCCCGGCAAGCCTTCCTTGGCGGTGCGCAGACCTTGCAGACAATCACTGCTCCCCCGGCCCCCACAGAGCAGAGGCTTTTTTGTATTTCACCTGTTAGCGCCCCTGCATCTCCACTCTGACAATCACTGCTCCCCCGGCCCCCACAGAGCAGAGTGGAGATGCAAGGCCACAAAGAGGTGAAATAGAACAAAGCCTCTGCTCTGTGGGGCCGGGCAAGCAGTGATTGTCAGGGTGGAGAAGCAGGGGCGCTACAACAAACAAAGCCTCAATAATATGTTAATGGTCTTTTAAAGACCTGTTAAGTACTTTGGTGTTGTTGTCTGTGTGTGCGCGTTGAGGAAGCGGTCTCAACCCGGGCTGAAGGCTGACACAGATAGACACACACACAGTGAGATGACAGAGGGGGAGGGAGAGGGAGGGCAGGAGGGAGAGAGAGATGGAGGGAGGGCAGGAGGGAGAGCAGGAGGGAGAGAGATGTATGTAAATGCTGGGTCTGGTGGCTCAGTGGATGAGGGCATCTGCTGCAGGGACCTGTGTGCAACCTCATGGTCACAAGTTATCGTTTTGCTTTAGCCCCGCCCCCTCTGACTCCGCCCCCACCAGTGCGGCCCTCGGCCCCAAACTACACTGTAAATGTAGCCCCTGAGAGAAAGTTTGTGAGTACCCATGATCTAGAGAGAGTAGACGGTCAGTGGATGAACTAAGTGTAACTTTGAAGAGCATGTAACACTGCACCCGCACGTCCGTTCCAGTGTAGGAAAGGCAAGGAAAAGAACTTTTAATTTTGTCCAAATACTACCATAAATAGTAGCAGTAGTTTGTATTGCAAGCACTGCATAGATCCGGTTATTACGGTGGCCACTCCCTACCTCTCTTAATAAGTTTAGTAGTACTCAGTCATTCATGTGTGGATGTATCACTGGTCACTCAATAAAAAGCAAAGCACCTAAAGTCATCCCATATATAAGCAAAAACATCCCATGTGAAGTGATAGATAATCAGATTATTTATCTTCTTCAATTTGTAACAGAGTATTCTCAGTGCCACCCGTAATAGAAAAGTAAGAGCTTCACCACCTGCATGTACTGGACGGGTACAGTAACGCAACGCAAGTCTAGGTCACTCCTCATGGCGTGCGTCTCTTTTTCTCGGGTGCAAGCTCAAACACATGCAATAGAAATACTGCTAACCCTAACGAACCCTAAGTTAAGAATAGTGGCAAAGGCTTTCTTTAACTATGCCAAATCCCCCCTTTCCCACCAGGGATTTTCTTCAAATGACTTGCAACCAAAATTACACATTCTCACGAGTGCTCTAAGACCCCAGAACTCAGTTGGAAAAATCTAGAACACCCCGAAACACATGCAATCCTGCTGCTAGGGCTAACCCTAACGAACCCTAAGTTACAAAAAGTGCCAAAACTAAAGGCTTTTCCGCGCGGATTTTGTCCCAACCACTTCTACCCGGTATTAGACCTTCCCAGGAATGCCCCAAGACCCGGCAACCCACCCGCCAAGAAGCATAACACCCCCAAACAGGCCAAAAGCAAAATCTCATACTTGCAATATTTCTGGGCCTTCGGTCCAAACGCGCTGCGTAGCTAGGCCATAAGTCGGGGTTGGCACGACGGATTTCCTGAAAAGCAAATGCAATCAAGATTAGAGTGTCCCAGCAATGCTCCCAGACCACGAAACTCACCCACAAATAGACGGAACCCCCCCTAAGAGCACACAAAAACACAAAAAAAATTCCGCCTGGGATTTGGTCCAAAACACTTTTATCCGGTATTAGAGCTTCCCAGCAATGGCCCCAGAGCCGTCAACCCAGGAGAAAACGAGTAGAAGACCCCCAAACAGCCAAAGAGCAAAAGTACAAAAATGGGGACTTAGTCAATTTTTCACAAATTTCCCAAATCACTCCGCGCGCGCTCTGCAGCTAGGCCCTAAGTCCCCTCTGCCACCATGGATTTGCTTCAAACCTCTTGCAAAGTAAAGTATATATAGCCAGCAGTGCTCCCAGACCACGAAACTCACCCACAAACACCAGGAAGCCCCCCAAACAGGCCCCCGAAAACGCTACATAGAGCAAAATGTCAGAAATAGCCAAAAAAAAATCGGCCTGGATTTTGTCCCAACCACTTCTACCCGGTATTAGACCTTCCCAGGAATGCCCCAAGACCCGGCAACCCACCCGCCAAGAAGCATAACACCCCCAAACAGGCCAAAAGCAAAATCTCATACTTGCAATATTTCTGGGCCTTCGGTCCAAACGCGCTGCGTAGCTAGGCCATAAGTCGGGGTTGGCACGACGGATTTCCTGAAAAGCAAATGCAATCAAGATTAGAGTGTCCCAGCAATGCTCCCAGACCACGAAACTCACCCACAAACAGACGGAACCCCCCCTAAGAGCACCTCAAAGGCAAGCAAGTCATCAAAAACACAAAAAAAATTCCGCCTGGGATTTGGTCCAAAACACTTTTATCCGGTATTAGAGCTTCCCAGCAATGGCCCCAGAGCCGTCAACCCAGGAGAAAACGAGTAGAAGACCCCCAAACAGCCAAAGAGCAAAAGTACAAAAATGGGGACTTAGTCAATTTTTCACAAATTTCCCAAATCACTCCGCGCGCGCTCTGCAGCTAGGCCCTAAGTCCCCTCTGCCACCATGGATTTGCTTCAAACCTCTTGCAAAGTAAAGTATATATAGCCAGCAGTGCTCCCAGACCACGAAACTCACCCACAAACACCAGGAAGCCCCCCAAACAGGCCCCCGAAAAGGCTACATAGAGCAAAATGTCAGAAATAGCCAAAAAAAAAATCGGCCTGGATTTTGTCCCAACCACTTCTACCCAGTATTAGACCTTCCCAGGAATGCCCCAAGACCCGTCAACCCACCCGCCAAGAAGCATAACACCCCCAAACAGGCCAAAAGCAAAATCTCATACTTGCAATATTTCTGGGCCTTCGGTCCAAACGCACTGCGTAGCTAGGCCATAAGTCGGGGTTACCACGACGGATTTCCTGAAAAGCAAATGCAATCAAGATTAGAGTGTCCCAGCAGTGCTCCCAGACCACGAAACTCACCCACAAACACCAGGAAGCCCCCCAAACAGGCCCCCGAAAACGCTACATAGAGCAAAATGTCAGAAATAGCCCAAAAAAAAATCGGCCTGGATTTTGTCCCAACCACTTCTACCCGGTATTAGACCTTCCCAGGAATGCCCCAAGACCCGGCAACCCACCCGCCAAGAAGCATAACACCCCCAAACAGGCCAAAAGCAAAATCTCATACTTGCAATATTTCTGGGCCTTCGGTCCAAACGCACTGCGTAGCTAGGCCATAAGTCGGGGTTGCCACGACGGATTTCCTGAAAAGCAAATGCAATCAAGATTAGAGTGTCCCAGCAGTGCTCCCAGACAACGAAACTCACCCACAAACACCAGGAAGCCCCCCAAACAGGACCCCCGAAAACGCTACATAGAGCAAAATGTCAGAAATAGCCAAAAAAAAAATCGGCCTGGATTTTGTCCCAACCACTTCTACCCGGTATTAGACCTTCCCAGGAATGCCCCAAGACCCGGCAACCCACCCGCCAAGAAGCATAACACCCCCAAACAGGCCAAAAGCAAAATCTCATACTTGCAATATTTCTGGGCCTTCGGTCCAAACGCGCTGCGTAGCTAGGCCATAAGTCGGGGTTGGCACGACGGATTTCCTGAAAAGCAAATGCAATCAAGATTAGAGTGTCCCAGCAATGCTCCCAGACCACGAAACTCACCCACAAACAGACGGAACCCCCCCTAAGAGCACCTCAAAGGCAAGCAAGTCATCAAAAACACAAAAAATTTTCCGCCTCGGATTTGGTCCAAACCACTTTTAGTGCTTCCCAGCAATGGCCCCAGACCCGTCAACTCACCTGCAAAGAGGTAGAATAACACCCCCACAAGTGCTGAGTCTTTCTTCATTGGGCGTAAACCAGCCCTCTGCTTTGATGGAAATAGGAGTCTGGAGGAGGAGGATAGAGGAGCATGTTCTTCTGAACTTGTGAACCTGAGGAATGCAGACTGCGGCACCTTCAAATCAATTAGCAAACAAGTGAAGACAGTTCTGCTGATGGGCTTGTTTTTGTGATTATCTGATTAAAGTTTGAATTATATTAACTGTGCACAACAAAGAAAGACAGACACACAGGAATAAAAGTGAATAAGGATGAAAAAGAAAGTTATTGATTCGTTGTCTCATTTTCAGGGCTCGAAGTCGGTATCACGGTCCAGGAATAAGAATAAGGCTTCGTCATCATACTCTGCGAATTCAGGCAGGGTGAGCTCAGTGTCACCTGACAGAGTAGAAATTCCCTCATCTATGTTGCTGGCCACCTCCTCTTCATCCGGCACGCTCTCTCGTACTCTGAAATCTGGTGGTATGAGGTGCTGATTCATCTTGATCATTGTTAACCTCTCCACATTTTTGGGCGAGAGGCGGCTCCGTTTGGGAGTTACAATCCCACCAGCCGCACTGAAAACCCGTTCAGAAGACACGCTTGCGAGTGGGCAAGACAAGTAGTTTAAAGCCAGGTTGGTGAGCTGTGGCCACAATTCTTTTTTCCCATGCCAATACGCCAATGGGTCAGAATTAACATAGACCTCTGTTGAGTCATTCAGATAGTCCTTCACCATCGACTCAAGGTCCTCATCCAAGGTTCCTCCACTTTGCTTAGCTCTTGCTGTGCCTCTGACCTTTTGAGAACCAAACCCACGCAGAGCTAGCCAATCCTCTTCAGCCTCCAATGTTTCTGTTGTCTTTTGTGCAGATGATCCGGTTGCCGGTGTCTTTAACGGCTGAGAGGTCACTTGTGCCACAGCCACAGGTGCAGAAGTGGATTGTTTTGACTGGGGATGGCCTGCTGATGTACTGCCATTTCCTTCAATTTCCAGCCGTTCTGTTTCAAACTTCTTGGCTGACAAGGCTAGCCAACGTTTGTACTTTGCAACATGTTCATCATCAAAAGGAAAGAATGCTTGGCCTGCCAGCGCCTTTTTGTAGCGTGGATCCAGAATAGTAGCACAAATGTAATGCTGTTCTGAGTGGATCTTTTTAAGACGTTCATCACCTTGTAGGAGCTCTAATAATTGCTCAGCCAGAAGCAAAGAGTCTTGGTTTTTGTCATCTTTTCCAAACACAGAACACACCTCCTTCAGTTGGTCCTCCAGCATGTACAACAATTAGATAGCTTTTCCCAAATTAGAGTCCTCCTTGCTGACTGCACGCGTGAAGAACTCAAAAGGATGAAGCATGCGTGTCAGGCTTTCAACTATGTTCCATTGCGGCCCACCCATCCTCAGCTCCTCTGTACCCTCTTTAAGGAAATATTGATCGAGTTCCGTATACTGCTCATACAGACACTCAAGCATGTAGAAGGTTGAGTTCCAACGTGTTACCACCTCCTGGATGAGTGCTTTCACTGGCATTTGACGTTGATATAGCAGGCTCCTCAGCTGCTTCCGGGCCTTAAAAGAATGCCTGAAATGCTTGCACATTTTTCGGCAGGTCTCCAATACACTGTACGCTGCACTGCCTTTATTACCCAAGAATTTTTGGACAACCAGGTTTATACAGTGCGCCAAACACGGCACTCTGAAATAGTAACCGTCCCTCATGGCCTTAACTATATTGACGCCATTGTCCGTGGAAACATAACCAACCTTGCGTTTTAGTGGGGACAGCCAGTTAAGGACCTTTGTGTTAAAGACATCCAAAATGTTTTCTGCTGTGTGACGTTTCTCCAAACCAAACATGGCTAGTGTTGCATGTTTCCGAGCACCTTTAAAAACAATGTTTGTGTCAACACCTGCGTTTAGCTTTGCTTTAGCCCCTGAAAAAGAGACCCAGTGTGCAGTGATGCACATGTAATCAGCGCCTGCGCCACTGGTCCACATGTCTGTTGTCAGATGTATAGTGTGAACAGCACTCTTCTGCAAAGCTGCCCCAATCACCTTCAGAACATCTTCATGTAGTGCTGGAACCGCAACTCGGGCAAAATAGAACCGGCTAGGAACCTTCCATTTAGGGCAGAGCGCTGTCACTAATTCTAGAAAACCAACCCCTTCTACAAAAGAAAAAGGGAGAAGGTCCAGAGCTAGCATTTTAGCCAGCTTAGTGTTATACAGACGGGTCATTGGGTGGTTGCGTTCATATTGCGCTTCTGTAAACAACATCTTTTTAATGTTGCCCTGGACCAAGGATTTACGGGATGATGATGATCTCTTCGACCCAGTTACGCTCGCTGATGAACTTTTCCGCATTGATGTCTCACTCTCTCCCACACTCTTAGTGTGGCTCCCATGGGGTGTGCTGCTGACATGGGAACTGGGTGTAAGTGAAGTGTTTGAATCGTCTTCTACCTCCTCGTCATCAGCAGATGAAAAATCAACGTTTTCATTACGTGCAATTCCGGCTTTCTTGACCGCCTCTAGGTGCGGAAACCATTGGACAGGGTGCGCTCTCTCAAGATGACCTCTCTGGCCTCCAGTACCATAGTTAGAACCAAGCTTACCACGACTAAATCGAAGCTTACAAAGGCTACAAATGGCTACGTTTTCCTTTTTTGGGCAAACACTAAAGAAGTCCCAAACTGGAGACTTGAAATGTCTTCGGGGGCCGGAGGAGGCGGCGATACTGGTGGTGGTGGTCCTGCTGCTAATGCCAGATGAAGTGGAGGATGTGGATTGCCGAACTTCAGTACGTTTTGCACTTTCACCACCACGAATTGAGGTCGAGGACGAGGTGGGTACCTTCTTGCGAGGAAGAAATATGGAAGCGGTAGGTTTTGGTGTACTACTTAACTCCAAATCTAATGATTCCATTTCCATTGCCTCCTCGCCGACATCATCATCACGCTCAGCAGCTTCTCGGGATAGGGTCAAAATGTCTCTTTGCTGCATGCCCGGTGGGGCTGCAGTGACCTTTGTGATGACTGGCTCGTCGTCATCGTGAGAGGCTTCATCACCAGCAGTATCTGTCACTTCTTGTTGAGCATCATCACACTCCATAGGTTTGAGTTTTTGGACGACCTTCCTTTTACGCTTAGGTACCGGTGTCAGATCATGGTGTGCCTCACTGTCAGACCGCAGTTGTGGTTCCCAAGACAGATCACTTGCATCAGAAGGAGGTGGGCTTGAAGAAGATGTAGACACCCCCCTTGATCTTTTCCTTGCTAGGGATGTGGAAGACAATGAATGATCATCAGGAGGAGTGGCTTCCAATGATACCTCGGCTTCATTGTCGATTTCCTGATGTGCCCCTACTTCGGGAGGAACAACTATTGTGGGCACTTGTGAACCTCCATGCACCTTTGCTTGCGCATCTCCTTTTGCTGCCTCTCCTTCCACATGTACTTGGGCGTGTACTTGCACATGGTGTTGTTGTTGCGGCTGTGGTTGTTCAACACTTGTCAGATGAGTTACAACAACCTGTGTTGATTCAGGGACATTGCTGCTACTTTCTTGCGATGAGCCAACATCACTGGTCGATGGTGATTGGAGAAGTACACTGACTGCCTCTGAAGCACTCAAGGGCTTTGACTTAAGTTGGCGTGGTGGTGGAGGCACTGAACCCAATGGAGCAGGGGTGCTGCTCCCAGCTTGGTCCCCAGCAGATCCTGCTGCTGCAGGCGTACTTTTTTTTTTGCTCCCAAAAAACGTGGCGGGTGGCACACCAGCCTCCTTGGTAACTTGCTTCTTCTGCTCCTTACTAGCAACTTTCTTGCTAGAGGAGCTACGGAGAACTTTCTTTGGGGCCATCTTCTTCAGAGCAGGTCAGACAGCAGGCCGCAGTTGCACGAATTGTAGAGTTGTCTGAGGCCAGACGTGACGTCGCGTGACGTTATGCTGCACACACACACCGCTGCAGGACTTCTTCCTGGCACTGGTGGTTCTCTTGAGTCTTGTGCACCTAAAAAAAATGGAAGACAGAGGAACATCAGTTCAGTTATAGAGCACAAAAAAATCGAAAAACACTGCAAAATCAGCACAATCCCATTCCATCCATGGCCTCCATGATGTTTAAATTCAAGACAACCCACAGAAAGACTAGGCCCATGCAAGACTCACTACCCCTGGGCATAAATAAAGGTTGAAAAGTAGGCAAAATGGTTGGAGGCCTAACAACAAAGCCTGCATTCAAAATGGCCACTTGCCTCCTAGCACATGGCCAGGGCCTGCCTGTACCAGCACTCAAAATGGCCCCCACCCACATGGCCTGTCCCCATGAACACCCCCAAAAATCGAAAAACACAGCAAAATCAGCACAATCCCATTCCATCCATGCCCTCCATGATGTTTAAGTTCAAGACACCCCACAGAAAGACTAGGCCCATGCACCACTCACTACCCCTGGTCAAGGCCCCAACAACAGGTCAAAAATCGAAAAACACAGAAAAATCAGCACAATCCCATTCCATCCATGCCCTCCATGATGTTTAAGTTCAAGACAGCCCCCAGAAAGACTAGGCCCATGCTAGACTCAAATACCCCTGGTGAAAAGGCCACAAGTACAGGCCCAAAAAACGAAAATCACTGAAAAATCTGCACAATCCCATTCCATCCATGGCCTCCATGATGTTTAAATTCAAGACAACCCACAGAAAGACTAGGCCCATGCAAGACTCACTACCCCTGGGCATAAATAAAGGTTGAAAAGTAGGCAAAATGGTTGGAGGCCTAACAACAAAGCCTGCATTCAAAATGGCCACTTGCCTGCCAGCACATGGCCAGTGCCTGTAGCTGCACTCAAAATGGCCACCAGCCACATGGCATGCCCCTCCCCATGAACACCCCCAAAAATCGAAAAACACTGCAAAATCAGCACAATCCCATTCCATCCATGGCCTCCATGATGTTTAAATTCAAGACAACCCACAGAAAGACTAGGCCCATGCAAGACTCACTACCCCTGGGCATAAATAAAGGTTGAAAAGTAGGCAAAATGGTTGGAGGCCTAACAACAAAGCCTGCATTCAAAATGGCCACTTGCCTCCTAGCACATGGCCAGGGCCTGCCTGTACCAGCACTCAAAATGGCCCCCACCCACATGGCCTGTCCCCATGAACACCCCCAAAAATCGAAAAACACTGCAAAATCAGCACAATCCCATTCCATCCATGCCCTCCATGATGTTTAAATTCAAGACACCCCACAGAAAGACTAGGCCCATGCACCACTCACTACCCCTGGTCAAGGCCCCAACAACAGGTCAAAAATCGAAAAACACAGAAAAATCAGCACAATCCCATTCCATCCATGCCCTCCATGATGTTTAAGTTCAAGACAGCCCACAGAAAGACTAGGCCCATGCTAGACTCAAATACCCCTGGTGAAAAGGCCACAAGTACAGGCCCAAAAAACGAAAATCACTGAAAAATCTGCACAATCCCATTCCATCCATGGCCTCCATGATGTTTAAATTCAAGACAACCCACAGAAAGACTAGGCCCATGCAAGACTCACTACCCCTGGGCATAAATAAAGGTTGAAAAGTAGGCAAAATGGTTGGAGGCCTAACAACAAAGCCTGCATTCAAAATGGCCACTTGCCTGCCAGCACATGGCCAGTGCCTGTAGCTGCACTCAAAATGGCCACCAGCCACATGGCATGCCCCTCCCCATGAACACCCCCAAAAATCGAAAAACACTGCAAAATCAGCACAATCCCATTCCATCCATGGCCTCCATGATGTTTAAATTCAAGACAACCCACAGAAAGACTAGGCCCATGCAAGACTCACTACCCCTGGGCATAAATAAAGGTTGAAAAGTAGGCAAAATGGTTGGAGGCCTAACAACAAAGCCTGCATTCAAAATGGCCACTTGCCTCCTAGCACATGGCCAGGGCCTGCCTGTACCAGCACTCAAAATGGCCCCCACCCACATGGCCTGTCCCCATGAACACCCCCAAAAATCGAAAATCACAGCAAAATCAGCACAATCCCATTCCATCCATGCCCTCCATGATGTTTAAATTCAAGACACCCCACAGAAAGACTAGGCCCATGCACCACTCACTACCCCTGGTCAAGGCCCCAACAACAGGTCAAAAATCGAAAAACACAGAAAAATCAGCACAATCCCATTCCATCCATGCCCTCCATGATGTTTAAGTTCAAGACACCCCACAGAAAGACTAGGCCCATGCACCACTCACTACCCCTGGTCAAGGCCCCAACAACAGGCCAAAAATCGAAAAACACAGAAAAATCAGCACAATCCCATTCCATCCATGCCCTCCATGATGTTTAAGTTCAAGACAGCCCCCAGAAAGACTAGGCCCATGCTAGACTCAAATACCCCTGGTGAAAAGGCCACAAGTACAGGCCCAAAAAACGAAAATCACTGAAAAATCTGCACAATCCCATTCCATCCATGGCCTCCATGATGTTTAAATTCAAGACAACCCACAGAAAGACTAGGCCCATGCAAGACTCACTACCCCTGGGCATAAATAAAGGTTGAAAAGTAGGCAAAATGGTTGGAGGCCTAACAACAAAGCCTGCATTCAAAATGGCCACTTGCCTGCCAGCACATGGCCAGTGCCTGTAGCTGCACTCAAAATGGCCACCAGCCACATGGCATGCCCCTCCCCATGAACACCCCCAAAAATCGAAAAACACTGCAAAATCAGCACAATCCCATTCCATCCATGGCCTCCATGATGTTTAAATTCAAGACAACCCACAGAAAGACTAGGCCCATGCAAGACTCACTACCCCTGGGCATAAATAAAGGTTGAAAAGTAGGCAAAATGGTTGGAGGCCTAACAACAAAGCCTGCATTCAAAATGGCCACTTGCCTCCTAGCACATGGCCAGGGCCTGCCTGTACCAGCACTCAAAATGGCCCCCACCCACATGGCCTGTCCCCATGAACACCCCCAAAAATCGAAAAACACTGCAAAATCAGCACAATCCCATTCCATCCATGCCCTCCATGATGTTTAAATTCAAGACACCCCACAGAAAGACTAGGCCCATGCACCACTCACTACCCCTGGTCAAGGCCCCAACAACAGGTCAAAAATCGAAAAACACAGAAAAATCAGCACAATCCCATTCCATCCATGCCCTCCATGATGTTTAAGTTCAAGACAGCCCACAGAAAGACTAGGCCCATGCTAGACTCAAATACCCCTGGTGAAAAGGCCACAAGTACAGGCCCAAAAAACGAAAATCACTGAAAAATCTGCACAATCCCATTCCATCCATGGCCTCCATGATGTTTAAATTCAAGACAACCCACAGAAAGACTAGGCCCATGCAAGACTCACTACCCCTGGGCATAAATAAAGGTTGAAAAGTAGGCAAAATGGTTGGAGGCCTAACAACAAAGCCTGCATTCAAAATGGCCACTTGCCTGCCAGCACATGGCCAGTGCCTGTAGCTGCACTCAAAATGGCCACCAGCCACATGGCATGCCCCTCCCCATGAACACCCCCAAAAATCGAAAAACACTGCAAAATCAGCACAATCCCATTCCATCCATGGCCTCCATGATGTTTAAATTCAAGACAACCCACAGAAAGACTAGGCCCATGCAAGACTCACTACCCCTGGGCATAAATAAAGGTTGAAAAGTAGGCAAAATGGTTGGAGGCCTAACAACAAAGCCTGCATTCAAAATGGCCACTTGCCTCCTAGCACATGGCCAGGGCCTGCCTGTACCAGCACTCAAAATGGCCCCACCCACATGGCCTGTCCCCATGAACACCCCCAAAAATCGAAAATCACAGCAAAATCAGCACAATCCCATTCCATCCATGCCCTCCATGATGTTTAAATTCAAGACACCCCACAGAAAGACTAGGCCCATGCACCACTCACTACCCCTGGTCAAGGCCCCAACAACAGGTCAAAAATCGAAAAACACAGAAAAATCAGCACAATCCCATTCCATCCATGCCCTCCATGATGTTTAAGTTCAAGACAGCCCACAGAAAGACTAGGCCCATGCACCACTCACTACCCCTGGTCAAGGCCCCAACAACAGGTCAAAAATCGAAAAACACAGAAAAATCAGCACAATCCCAATTCATCCATGGCCTCCATGATGTTTAAGTTCAAGACAACCCACAGAAAGACTCAGTCCACCCACCACTGAGTACCCCTGGGCAAAAGGCCCCAAAACAGCCCAAAAATCGAAAATTCCAAAATTTTAATTGCAGCAACTGTAATGCCCCAAACAAACTTACTTGTAAAACTTCTAATCCAACAGTGATCCAAAGAAAGTCAAAAAGGCCTCAAATCCAAATATCCAGCAGCATCCACAAAAAGTAATCCTTCCAGCTCCAGACCCAAATGAAAAGTGACCAGGAGATGGACAAAGCACTGGGAGGAGCCTGCTGAACAGGAACAGGAAGTTGAAGACTGTGGGGCACTTCCTTCCTCCCACCCCCCTGCCCCCCTCCCCAAAATGGACTCCTCGCTAAAAAAGTGCAGGCAAATGTCAAACTAAGGAGTTATTCAGATAAAAATCATCATTTCTAGAAGGTTTATGCTGCTTGCTGGTGGATTTCTTGTGCAGAATTGCAAATTTATATTTTCGCTCGCCGCATCTCAAATCTCGCAATTGCGAAGTACCGCGAGACGTGATCTCACCGTACTCGCGTTGACAAACTATCGCTGGCAAGCCGCGATGACGTAATCGCGCTCGCCAATTCCCGCGGGATCACACAGCAAGATCCAAAATGGCGCAGCACTCGCAAACTATCGAAAAAAACAACTCGGCAAAAGATGATAAACGCCGCGCGCCGCAAAAATTGTATCACCAACGCCGCGCGCCGCCAAAAAAATCCGCTGCGTGCGAATTTGCGGATTTTGCGGGAAATTCGCAAATCTCGCGGATTGCGAATTTCCCAAAAATCCGCAAAATCCGCGAGCGTAACGGATTTTCCGCCCACACCTAGCCAGCACTCAATTCGCAGGCTCTTGTCAAAGCTATCAGTTCCGCTGCTTGGGCCGATTTCTGTGGTATTCGTGCTGTTTCTACCACTGTCTTAAGTGTCGTGATCGCATATGCTGCAGAAGTTGTGCCATCTGGCAGCCTTAAACACGATCCATCAACCCACAGTTCTCCATCCACATCTGGAAGTGGCGTATCCTGTAAGTCGACACGACCCTTTGTTTGTTCTTCGGTCAGGAAAACACAATCATGGTGTTCTTCCTCCTGGCCCTCAGCAACCGGATACGTCAATAAAGTGGCAGGGTTCAGGGTAGCGCATCTTTTTAGTGTGATATGTGGCGCCAGAAGTGTAAGCTCATATCCTGTTAAACGTGCGCTCGTAAGATACTGGGTTTTCGTTTGATTTAGCAGAGCGTCAACTGCATAGGGAACTAACACCAACAGTTTGTGTGACAAAACTATTCCCTCACTCTGCCGTATAGCTACTGCTGTTGCTGCAACTGTTCGGAAACACCCAGGTAACCCTCGTGCTACAGGATCAAGAATGGCCGAAAAGTACGCACATGGTCTCTGCTTATCCCCGTGTGTCTGCACTAACACTGATAATGCGCACGCATCTTTCTCGTGCACATACAACGTGAAAATCTTTGTGTAATCTGGTGTGCCTAACACGGGTGCAGAGCAAAGGGTCTGTCTCAATTGTTCAAAAGCATTTTGACATTCATCTGTCCATTCAAGGGGCATTGGTGTAGTTTTGGACAGTAACGCTAATAAAGGTTTTATAATGTGCGAAAACCCCATTATCCACTGTCTACAAAAGGACGTTAATCCTATGAAGGCGCGTACATCTCTCTGAGTGCGGGGGACTGGTGTATCTAAAATCGCTTGAATTCGATCAGATGTTAATGCACGTCCCTCCTTAGACAAAAGATGACCGAGGTAGGTCACCTTTGGTCTACAATATTGCAACTTTTTCCTAGAGACTTTGTGATTATTCTGAGCCAAAAAGGAAAGCAAGGCAAGAGTACTCTCCTCACATTGTGCATAGGTGTCTGCAGCCAATAGGCGATCATCAACATATTGAATAAGAGCTACTCCAGATCGCAATTCAAAAGAGTCGAGCTGTCTTTTAACGTTAAGCCAAATAGATATCTGCTATCGGGATGGATGGGAATGGAGAAGAACACATTTTTGAGATCAATAACAGAGAAAGTAGTGGCAGTGGGGGGGACCAAAGTAAGTAAGGTGGTGATGTCAGACACCACCGGGTACTGGGGTACTACAATTTTGTTTATTTCTCTCAAATCAATAATAAATGGATAGACTTTGTCATCAGTATCTTTCTTAAGGATCGGAAGAATAGGGCTGTTACAGACATTGTAGGGAACTTCCTCCACTACTCCTGCAATAATCAAATCCTGAACGATGTGCGTCAGGGCAATCTCACCTTCTCTGGATATCTTATACTGCGGTACACGTGGCAAAGATACTCCCTCCTTGACAGTAATTCGAATAGGCGGAATAAGCATCTGTCCCACATCCGTATCTGATGTCGCCCATAACGTGTGTGGGAGAGAGGCTAACGCTTCAATTTCTTGCATGGTACATAGTCTGCCTGTATCTGGATAATTGTCATTTAAAATAACCCGCACTCCTTCAGGAGCGCAGCGTATCGTTGCTCGAAAATATTTGAGCAAATCTATGCCCATAATATTGTCTGGGGTATGAGGCGACAACAAAAATGGGCACAGACCAAAAAATGTATCAATACAAAATGCAAGAGGTTGTGATAATGGGCTTGGAGAGGATGTGCCATCGAACCCTATACATGTAATCGTTTCGCCAGACAGGGGAGCCCTTGGAACCAAGTTTTTAGACAGAGCACTACGAGTAGCCCCTGTGTCAACTAAAAACTGATCAGTAGAACCCAAAACGCCCGCTGATACATATGGACCTCTTTGATCTACTGGCACTTCAACCGATTCCACACCCCATCCTACGCAATCCTATGCATGCACATAATCCTGACTCTCCACATTCTCGCCCTCCGATATCTGATACTGATTTCGCCGATCAAAAGTATTTCGTTCATCCTGACCACGACCACTCACCTCAAACCTACCACGATCACCTCCACCACCCCTCGCTCCTGAATAACTATTCCGTGACCTTCCACCACCTCGACCACGCTGACTACGTTGCTCACGAAGCACCGGACAGTCTTCGGCCCAATGCCCAAACTCTTTACAATATGCACATTGGTCCTCAGCAATATTGGTACGACCATATGACGCATTACCCCCTCCTCGCCTGCCTCTGTCATTCCCTCTAGATTGCGCACCGCGAACCTGTGCCAACATCACCTTTGTCTTCATCTCCTTTGCTTTCTTATCAACACTTTCTTTAGCCTCTAATTCCTGCAGCTCATAATACTGAGCCATAGTTAACAAAGACGCAGGGGTCGCCGTGGTCCAAGAACTTTCACTAGTTTTCCGGCGCTTTGCAATCTCCGGTAGGAGATTAGCCACATACTTGTCGACAAACAGATGCCTACCCGTGTCATCTGTTAACAATTGTCCACTGTAATCATGAAACGCTTCTTCAAAACGTGTGAAGAAGTCAGATACCGACTCGTCTTGTTTCTGTTTGCACGAAGCTAACATAGTCCAATCAATCTTTTTAGGGAGAACAAGCGTTTTCAATTTATTCAAAATAGCTGTTGGAAGATCTAAAATCAACTGACAAGGTTTGCATGCAGGCTCCCTGTCTAAATCAACTTGGCTTATATCTTTCCAAGTTGCTCCGAACATCGTTTGATCATCAAACTTACAAATCGCTCTCCACATATCAGAGGGAGTATTAATCCAAAGAAAAGATCTATATCAAAGAGCGTCATAACACAAGAAGAAATAGCCCCCTCCACTCCTTCATAGAAAGCTGCCGGATTTTTAAGGGGATCGGGTAAAGCGTTTTTCAATGCCATAACATCCGCTCTATTCCAAGGCGTATACACCCAATTATATATAAAATACCCTTTTGCATCCCCGGACATTTTATCATCACTAGTACCTTGCCCTTTAGGGGGAACATACAAAGGTGCAGCTTCTCGCATAGGCATAGCATGCACTTTAGAACTCTTATCTGCTCCAAAGATAGAACACTCTTTGGTTAACTCCGTCGACCCCGGCACGGACTTCTCTGATGCTTTTTGTTTTTCCCGCAATCTGGACGCCTCATCCCGTAGCTGTTCCAATCGTAAGAAAAAGGCATCCGCATCTGAAAGAACAAATAAACCTTTACGCATATTCTCATGATGGAATATTATCTCCTTGGGTTCTAAGTCCTCTGAATTCTTACGAAATCGTTCAATAACTTTGTCTGCAAAGGTATTTAAAAAACACAACTGTTCCCATTCCGACCACTTATTCCTTTCAGCATTAATCTCTGACATAGTTATTCTATTCAAATTCAGTTTTCTGGCGAAACCACGTAATTCCGCGGCTCTATTAGCAGTTAACCTCGTACTCGCACTATCTCGATCTTCATCAGTGAAGTCCTCGTCCGGAGCCGTAGGCTGAACATACGGAGGCGGAGACCGATCTAATAATGAAAAATCATCAACTTCATTAGTAAGGACAGAATAAAGCGGACGTCGAATAGGAAACTGACCGCTCGTTTGCAAATTACGTTCCCGTGCCTCCCTCTCTTTCTTTTCCTGCAACTCCTCCTCCTCCAGCTGTAAAGCTTTATCTCGAGCAGCTTTGCGCTGCTCTTTTTCCGCCAAGGCAATCTCACGCTTCATACGCTCACGCACCGCTTTCTCCCACTTTCGCACACAATCAAACATATCCTGTCTAGACCTACGTTGAAACAAACATTGCTCCACAAACTGAACCTTTCGTAAATCAAACGACCCATGTAGTGGCCATTGCAACTCGGAATCAGACTTGGTGCATTTGTTCCATAATTTACTATACAATATAGGGGGAAGGCCGAATTATATGTACATTTCACGGTTAGAAGTTCCCTCTGGGGGAGCCGGTTGAGATTCGTTTAATCTGTATCTGCTACCATTCCCAAGACAGCACATCCCTCGGAGTGTGCTTAAAACAGGCATGTTCAAAAAAGTACCACGGAAACGTGATACCGAAAAAATGGCACTTACTATACTTCACAAAAATGTGCCGCTCAAAATACAAACAAAGTTAGAGAAACATCTCTACATGCCTGCCTATGTGAAGTGCACTACTCATATAGGATCAAATTCATAAACTCAAATGTTAGCTAACTCAAAACATATTCATATTCATAGAACCACAGTAAGCGTCCGCAGACTACCTTACCAATCACAATTCTTACCCAAATCTCAAATATCCAGGTTCCAACTGCCAAGGTCTTTGATCAAATCAGCCAAACAGGCACTGTACAGCAACGCAGATGAGCAGGATCTCAGTCGGGGACCGGCGCCACCTGGAAGGTCAGATCAGAAGGAAGGGAAGAAAACACCGTGGGTGCCAAGACTCGGGTCACTCAGTGGCAGCGTACGCGTCCATGGCGATTTTCCAATTCTTCGTCACGACCTCTCCTTCGGGCATCCGAGTCGCCGATGAGTCCCTTCGTGGTCGCCAATTTGTGGTATTGGGTTCTCCAGGCCTACATACTCCGTAGAATACCCTCTACACCATAAGAACAGTTGGCACGGAAACTAGAAAATGCAAAAGACAAGTTTATTAAGACCCCATGGGGTGGTGGTACATTCCTACAGCACCCTTCGGCAATGCAAGAAGTATCACACCGAACATCGGTGTAAGTCCTTCTTTTATACAGTTTTACAGACATTAAAAGATGGGCGGTACATGGTTACAGAGTTTTAGGTACATATATGGTCATTTTTGGAACACAGCCAACTCATGGGAGGGGTTACAACACCACTGGTCAGTTTGGCGGAACATTCCTAAGTGATGACTGCTCAGTCGGAAATGCGCATGTGCGGGTTTGACCGTTACTAAAAATAGCCTGTTGCTGGGCAAACTCAAGTGGTCAGTGGTACGGAGAAAGGACTAAAGGGCATGCTGACCACGAGGCGACGCATTCTCTAAAATGGCCGCCGTAACTTACAAAATGGCGTTTAGGAACTATGGTCAAGATAAGGGAATAATGTGTAGCAAAGCTTAACGCTAACCCAGTCATTGTCAAATTACGACAGGATTACGCAGAATAAAGAAACGTTGTCTCGTAGACGAGTCCCCTCAAGTGGGACTAGAATTACTGACTACATGCTTGCTGATTGCTGACAGTTACTTCTGAAATTGACAGGAGAGGCTGCCCTGTGATCCCTCACTTTCAGAAGAAGATGCGGACAAAAAGTGGAACAGGTAATGAATAATGAGAAGAAGATGGCATGCAGTGGACAGCATTGGCTGTCTGGCTCTGATGAAAGCAATTGCTGTTTGTTTGTTGTGCATGAAATGAATCATGTCTTCTGTTATTATTTAATCTTTTACACACTAAATGTAACTCAAGTCTACTCTGCTTTTTTTTACCTTGTTTAATTCAAATTGTACTTCAAATGCAGGGGCCACTACGTTTCTTTTTCCAATATGCAAAATGTCCTTGGACTTACTGTTTACCAATATACCATGAGGATTGATTAAATAATATATCTTTCTTTTTTACAGTCACTCACTGGGATGGATGGATCATCAGCGTCGGTTTACGGAAGAACTGTGGCCAATTCGTGAGTGGCAAACAGGTAAACCAGTCTACAACAACTACTACAGCAGAACTACATGTCTGTCTAGTCGAGGTATGAAGTGGTGGAGGCAGTGTAGAGTTCTTATGCCAGGCAGAGTACAGAGTACAGCAGTTCATGTAAAATTTGTCCGTCTGCATGGCCCTGCCGCAAGCATGGGCCAAAAATCTGTTACGCTAAAGAATTTGCGAAATTTCGGCAACTTTGCGAGATTCGCGGATTGCAAATTTGCCGCCGAAAAAGAGCAAATTTTACGAGCGGAACTTATTCTCTACCCATGTTTGCGGCAGGGCCATGCAGACGGTCAAGACAGGCACCACTGAGTGAAGCAACCTGGTGTAGCATACCTAGGCTCTTTGACACAGACAGATAAAGCATATCTAAGGTTTAGGGTTCAGTGCTGTTTACTAGGGTTTTTGGGTTTAATTAATAATTTGGTAGGGTTCCCGGAGTCTAGGGCACAGGGCTCTATGCAGGTTCGTTCATAATGATGTTGGCAAGGTTTTAGGGGGGGTTGGCGTTTTTTCAGAATTGGACGAATTTTTGGCCTTTTCTTGGTGTTTTGCAGGCGCGTTTATTTGGGTGAACTAGTCGTACACCTTCCAGTGGATCAATTTTGTTCTGGCTTGCTGAGATTCTTGGGAATCACTGGAACAAGTGTCCTGGTAAGTTTCAAGAGGATCGAAGTAGTGGAAGTGCTGAAAACAGCAATTTTTTGTCAAGGCGCGATTTGCCATGTTTTGGGGATAGTAGTATTGCATGTTTTTGGGGGGCTGCTTGGGGAGGTTCTGAATCTTTGGGATGTGTTGAGGGGTCTGGGAGCACTGCTGGGAAGGTCTAATTTTGATTGCAAGTGGTTTGAAGAAAATCCATGGTGGAAAAGTTTTTTTTTTAGCAGTATTGCATGTTTTTGGGGGGCTGCTTGGGGGTGTTCTAAATTTTTGGGGGTGGGTTGAGGGGTCTGGGAACACTGCTAGGAAAGTCTAATTTTGATTGCAAGTGGTTAGGAGAAAATCCATAGTGGGAAAGGGGTTTGGGCCTAGTTGCAGACAGCGTTTTGGCACGATTTTAAGTTAGGCCAAGAAGTATTGCATATTTTTGGGGGGCTGCTTGGGGGGGTTCTAGATTTTTGGGTTGGGTTGAGGGGCCTGGGAGCACTGCTGGGAAGGTCTAACTTTGATTGCAATTGGTTTGAAGAAAATCCATGGTGGGAAAGGGGGGTTTGGGCCTAGTTGCAGACAGCGTTTTGGCACGATTTTAAGTTAGGCCTAGCAGTATTGCATGTTTTTGGGGGGCTGCTTGGGGGGGTTCTAGATTTTTGGGGGTGGGTTGAGGGGTCTGGGAGCACTGCTGGGAAGGTCTAATTTTGATTGCAAGTGGTTTGAAGAAAATCCATGGTGGGAAAGGGGGTTTTGGGCCTCGTTGCAGGCAGCGTTTTGGCACGATTTAAACTGAGGCCTAGCAGTATTGCATGTTTTTGGGGGGCTTCTTGGAGGGTTCTAGATCTTTGGGGGTGGGTTGAGGGGTCTGGGGGCACTGCTGGAAAGGTCTAATTTTGATTGCATGTAGTTTGAAGAAAATCCATGGTGGAAAAGTTTTTTTTTAGCAGTATTGCATGTTTTTCGGGGGCTGTTTGGGGGGGTTCTAGATTTTTGGGGGTGGGTTGGGGAGTCTGGGAGCACTGCTGGGAAGGTCTAATTTTGATTGCAAGTGGTTTGAAGAAAATCCATGGTGGGAAAGGGGGTTTTGGTCCTAGTTGCTGACAGCGTTTTGGCACGATTTTAAGTTAGGCCTAGCAGTATTGCATGTTTTTGTGGGGCTGCTTGGGGGGGTTCTAGATTTTTGAGGGTGGGTTGAGGGGTCCGGGAGCACTGCTGGGAAGGTCTAATTTTGATTGCAAGTGGTTTGAAGAAAATCCATGGTGGGAAAAGGGGGTTTGGGCCTGAATGCAGACAGCGTTTTAGCACGATCCGCAAAAATCGCCCATAGTTACTAAATACTATCCTTGAAAAGGAGACTCAGAGTATGCACTTTCAAACTGATGATTATAAGTAATACTGTCACCTCTGAAACTGAAAGTGTTATTTTTGCACTACACAGCATACCTTATATTTGTTTCACTGTGGTGTTTTAATATCACTTCCTGTTTTTCCATCAACAATTACAGGCCGGCTTTTACCCTGTGCCATGGAACAAACGATTAACTCAGGCTTACCATTAGCGATCCGCAATTTCACATCAGGCAGGCAGTGGACAGTGTGTCTGGTCACAAAGCTTGATCGACGGTGCGTCAGATAGAATGGAGAAGTACCGTGAATAAGAGGAATGGCTGGATGCATGCAACTTCACAAATTCAACAGGACAACTACAACATACATTTACAGTATCCTCTTAACTTCTCCTTATCTTTTAAATGTTATTGTTGTGAACTTGAACTTCTACGAGTGTGACTCTGCGTTTGTTTTCTCTCTGCTTCAAATTCATCCCTCCAGCTATTTGATGAGTTTCTTTGCTATTTTTAATTTAATGTACTATAAGTGTTTATTCTCTCTGAGGGCAGAGAGGCAAGTGAAATTGTGTAATTATAATTATTACTGCAGCCCTGTACTGTCAAATTGTTTCTTCATAGTTACTAGTAAGTTGTAGTAAGTACTACTTTTCAGTAACCTAAACATCCATTTAGTAAACAACTTCATGCATGCAATAGTGCACTTCCTTTATGTCCCTTAAAAGATTTATGGATATCTTCAAATCCAAAGATTTGTTTTTCTTCATTTGTTGTTTGTCCATGCTGTGTTTTTTTCCTCTCTCCACAAAACTTTCCCAAAAACCTCCATTCCCATCCAATTTTCAAACCTTATCCCTCTTCCCCCGGGATGTGTGGTTTTTCATTGAGGTGTGACTAAATGACAACAATAAATTCCACACACTTGCTGGGGAGGATAAGGTCAAAGCAACTGAAAAATCATTCTAATCAGAATTTCATGTGCGTCATTGTGGATTGATCATCAACAACATCCTCCTCCTAGCAAAGACATCCCTGACACAACTTGGGCGCTGCTCGTGCGCCGGGCCCGCAACAGTACGAGAAATGCGAGATTCCAGATTATCCACTACTATATACTACATAGGGCGTATATGACCCGGGGAGGATTAAGAGATATTTTGGAGCGGTAGAAGCGGCATGCCCCCGCTGCCTGGAGGAGGGAGCTGAATTGGTACACATGATGTGGGCGTGCCCGGCCCTTCGGGACTACTGGCAGGCCATAGGAGAGACCCTGAATGAGGTGACGGACAGAACCGTCGACTTCGATCCGGCGGCGTGTATACTGCACTGGTTCCCTCATACCCCCAAAAACAAACTCACGAGCAAATTCATTGATATGGGGTTGATAGTTGCTAAGCGGGAGATAACCAGGCACTGGAAAGCGAGGGCGGGCCCGACCCCCAGACGATGGCTTAACGAATTCTTGAAATGGGCGGCCTGCGACAGCACACACAGGTACCAGTTGGTGCGCAGGACTCCTAACCCATGGGCGCTTGAGGCAGCAACAGCATGGGAGGTGATGGTACAGGCCCTCAGAGATAGTGGAGTGGAAGAGGTGGAAGAGACCCTCAACACGGGCAGGGAAGGCAGGATACGCTAAGTGACCGACACATAAGCATTGGCTATTGGTGACCAGGGAACATACCCTAGGCGGACAGGAACAGACATTGCTGGAGACCCTCGGGCAGATGGTGGGGGGGAGGGGGTGGAGGAGTTTCGTTAGTTTGGGGGGGTGGGTGGGGCATTTACACCAGTTAGGCGAGGGACAAAAAGTAGTCATGCACACACTTCTATGGAATGGTACTCCTGCAGCATTGGCATCTGGCATGGAGGGGCTGGAACTTATTGCCGCCCGACCCCCGGGTTGTGGGCTTACAGGCTGTGTGTGATGGGACAAGAAATGGTAAGCAGCAGCGCCCTGATTAATGCGATACATGTATGAGCTTTGGCCTGAGCTATGTGTGACTATAATAAAAATTACTTTAAAAAAAAAAACAACATCCTCCTCCTACACGTGAAAAATCGAATGCTTAATGCTTATGTTGCTTTGTCCTGTGCCTTGATACTATTTCTTATAGTAGCCATACTCCACACAACTAGAACTTAGTTATCTTTTGAATACTTTAGCACTGCTTAGGCTACAATGTATGGCACTGTTCTCTACCGTACTATCTATCATACTGTTTCTAATGCTACGCACAGGCCACTCAATGTTTCATTTCCTTTTTTTTCATATGCTGCTGCTGCCAGTGTGTACCGATACTACTACCAGCACAACAATGATATTTCAACAATCCAGAATTCAAGTCAACTCGCCATTTGCCATGCAGCCCGCCCTGTGCTTAGCCCTATTCTCAAACACGAATCACAGGTAAGATAAGCATTTTGGGGAGGTAGAATAATGGGCTAGGACTTGGAGGAGAGGAGAGACTGACAGTGTCACAGTAGTACTAGTAAAGTACTAGTAGGGCAATTGAATTCACTAAATATGTTAGTGGCACTTTTGTACATGTTTGGACATTTAGATAATTCATGCTGGTAAGTTTGAAGAAAGCAAACGTACAGTAACCCCCACCCACCACCACACAAAATAATATGAACGCATATACTATGTTTAAATATGTAAAATAAATGAATATATTTCCCCTAACAAAAATAAACTAACCCAACTCACCCCATACCTAACCACAACCAATGTCCAAATGTCCTTCAAGTCCCTTTCCCCAACGCCCAATTCCCACCCCCCCAACAGTCTTTAAAAATTGGGCAAGAGAAAGTCACTTCCTCTGGCGGTGTCTTCCTTTGGACAGGTCCCGCACCTCTTTGTGGAGGTCCCGTAGCTGCCGCTGTTGCTTCTGTGCCAATCGCTCCAGGTAGTCCACTCGCTTTCGGAGGCGGCGCAGATGTGCCATCCAGGCTCTGGGGGGGGCAGCTGTTGTTCTTGCTGCTGTGCGGCAGCGGCGGGAGGCTGTCGGGCCACGGCGCCGATTTGCTGGAGGCTGGTGGACCAGGGGGCACTGGAGGAGGATGCAGTAGTTGCCATCTCCTCCTGTTCCCGAGCCCATAGCAACCGATATTCAATGCAAATGGCCTCCAGCTTACGTGCCCTGGCCCGGACAGCCATCTCCTTGCGGGTGAGCTTTTTTGGAGCATCTATATGAAGAAAGAAAGAAAAGTACTGTAGCCAATAGTCTTTAACATTAAGTCAAAATAATTCAACAGAAAGTTGTCTCACAGTAACACTAGCAACTTGGAAGCACAGTATAGCATTTTGGCATGTATCTTTCCGCAGTCTTTGTAGGCCTGTGACATTAGTGGGAGTTTCAGGAATTCTACTAGCAGCACTATGGACTCACTACTACATAGTCAGAGAGTCAGAGACTACACCAGTCTACTTCTTTTTTTCTCTTGTTTTGCAAAATAAATTACTTGTATGTGGACTTGTGGTAGCCGGCATAATGCCAGCTCAGTCAGCTTGCACCCAAGAAAAACAGACACAAGCCATGATGACGCAGACTCGTATTACTTTAAGCAGTATATGCAGGTGGGGATAGGAAGCTCTTACTTTTCTATAGGGGTGGCACTGGCCATACTCGGTTACATCAAGGGCTACTGCTCAATGTAATTTATATTTCGCACTGCCCCCCCAGGCCTTGACTACTAAAGGAAAATGAAGATTAATCCTTTCTGATCATATATCCTGCCGATCACATGATCTTTGTTTATATGATGGATGACTTTAGGTGCTTTGTTTTGATAGATTGAGTGAACAACAGCAATAGTCCACCCATGACACAGCTGAAAGAAAATTGTTAACATAGGGAGTGAGTGTGGTACCCATATTTGCCGGAGGAAGGGACTTGACTTGATATAATGTCAACTATACAATACATCCACAATATATGCTATGCTTGCAAAGTAAACTACTGTACTGTTAGTCAAGGCAGTATTTAAATTTTATGAACAATCACAACTTCTAGTATTTGGATTTCCTCAGCTTTGCTACACAGGCACGGACATACCGTTCAAAGTAACACTGTTCATCCGTGGAGCATCTGCTCTGCTACATACACCTCTGCTCTCTATGAGGAAAAAGAAGATACCATCCAGGCTTCCAAAGTAAAAGTCTATCATTCTTCTTAATGTCTCAAGTTGTACCAAGTTTACTTTTTCTAAACAACCAACTAACACCCTTTTAATTTTATTTGGTAAACCACCACCTTGACTTGCATTTGAGGTTGACCCAAATGATATATTGAAATGCACACCACACATGCATTTTCTGATTCACCCACACAGGCAGTCATCTTTTCTTTCTCCTCCAACCATCCTTGCTTCAAGCAGCCATGCATCTGATTCCTTCCTATCAGCCACCTCTGCCTGCATTCAAAAAACGTATCGTTCTTTACAGTAATAAATGTTACGACTCGCTCGTCCTTCCTTTCACCCTTCTTTCCATTTTCATTCTTCACATCCCTCAAGATCATCTGTTATGACTTGCATTCACGATAAAAGTTTCCCAGCTGAGTTGAAGTCAAATAGAGGGGGCCATTGCTTACCCGAGAACTACAGCCGCTAATGCTATTACTAAGTCAAGGTTGACTGTCTTCTCCGTGATTGGCAAAAATGTAGTTCTAAATTAGTAACTGTTCTTAGCAGTACAGTGTACTTGTACTAGTGTACTGTCTACTGTACAGTACATCATACACTCCTCTGCGAGCCTATTCTAAAATGTCAATAATTAAGCAGTATAATAACTTACCACTGTCTGCCGCTGCTGAGCCATCCCCCTCAGCTCCTCCTGGTGGCACTTGTGGCGCCAACGCATCTGCCCCTGGAGTGGACCCCGCTGCACTGCTGGCCCCGGAACTGGTGGTGGGTAGTGCCGCATCCGTTGTTGTGACGCCTAGAAAAAACATGTCATATTTTTAGATGCCATACACCACCGTCTCGTAATGGAAGAGAAAACGTTAATACATATACAATTTTTAATTATTGGGACAGAAGAAAAGTCACGGTTTTGGGGAGGGTGTTACCTTATAAGCTTAGCCATAACATGCAACACTTTTTGGCACAACTGATGAATGCTTGCTTTTTAACGTGCAACATTTTTCCAATTACAGACAGAACCAACTACTCCTCGTCACCACCAAGAGGACTTGAAGTTCCAACAAGGTGAGGGCTCCTGAGTCCCGCAGAGCTACTTCTGACTGAGGTATGTGAAAAGTCGAACTGCACCTATCATCAACAATGTCTTATTTCTCTTGTCCATACTTCTGTACGTGCAGAATAGTCCCTGAAACACTGGCGGTATGGTATGTGCTGCTATCAAATCAAAAAGCCAACTACTAGCTTATTCTTGGTTGACATTGACATTTTGTTGTTGGAAATTGTCAAAGCACTAACATTAAGAAGACTGGAATACACAGCAAGGGCAACCCAGAGGACTGCACTCAGTGCCTCTCGAGCTATTGCTGGATCAGAGTTTTGTTTAACACCGTTTGCCGACTGGGCAAGCTTAGCTACCTACAAAGACCGACTCATAATAATAGTAAATAGTAGTAGCACAGAGAGTGATGGTAGAGAGGCAGGATAAGAATGTAGAAACAGTCTACAAGAAGATCAAAGACTATTTTGTAAAAAATAGAATTAGGAAACAGTTTGGAATGAGTAGGAGCTGTAAAAGTTAGGGAAGTATAATTATATTAACAAAAGAACAACTTACTGGGGCCAACAGAAGAGGCTGCAGAGGACCGTTCCTGCTCACTTTCTTCCGCCGTAGTCTGGGGTGTACTCTTCTTGCCCCTGGGAGGTGCTGAATGTGAACATGAAATAAAAACAAACATGGATGATTGTTTTTTCAAACATTTGATTTCTTTTACCACAATCTAAAATTATCTCGGGGAAACAAATTACCAACAATTGCACTACATGTATTGGCCTATCTGATCTGGTCAACTAGGAGGATACTAGTACAGTATTGCTTTCTTCGCAGACCGTCTACTTGGAAAGTTATGTAAATCACTAACTAAACCAACAACAAAAAGGTTCTACTACAACTGCCAGCACTCAGCAGCATGCGACATGACAGACACAGTCCGTCATCATGATTGCAGACAACTAATAACAAGTCATAATATACTCAACCTATCAATCCACCACTATCTCTTCTTCTTAGTGGCAGCAAGAGTACAAAGGAAGGACTAGACTTGAGTCTCGAGTCTCTCTAGCATTACGCAGTTCTATAAAGTACTACACTCATACATATTCAGGCCAAATGAGCACAAAGTTGTAAACAAGTAAGCATAGTAGCAATGCCACTGAGGAGGCGAGCACCTGCAATCGCAGAAGCTATTTAAACATTATTTTACCTGCAATGTAATCGAATCGGCAGCATTCTTGCTCTTCGGGAAAAACATATATTAGCAATATAACACAGAGCAGAAGAAAACAAAGTAGTTATTAAATAGCTACTCACCAAGTCCAGGGATCTCCACGCCTAGCAGGTCGAGCAGGTCCTGCTCCCGGTCAAGGACGTCAGTCCACCGGTGCGTCGCTTGGTCATAGGTGCGCCGGACCCCCGACTCCCTACGCATGGCCCGGCACACCTTATCCCACAGCTGGCGACTCTCCCGGAGGCCATACCCTTGACCCGGCCTGCCCCCTGCTGCCACGGTCTTCGGGAGGTGGCGCAGAACATAAAATATAAGTGCGGCCACCTCCATCACGTTGAAAAGCTCCCTGGCCACCACATCCTCACCCCTCAATCGCCCGCAAGGGAGCCGGGTACGGAGTGCGGTACCCTTCCCCTTGCTCTTCCTGGCTCCCTTTGCCATGGTCCTGGACAGCTGAAAAAAAAATAGGAAAGAACAGGGAAAAAGTAAAGAAAAGAAAAGAGTTTAAAAAAGTAGCTATAAAGTAACCAAAAGTAGAAAAAAAACACACAAATTATAGATGTAGAAAAATGAGAGGGATTGATAATGAGTAAAAAATATCTAAAAAAAGTTCAAAGAAACAAAGGATTGCAAAGATTAGGGGAGGATTGCAAAAGCATGCCCAGAACCATAGCAATGAATGAAAAATAAGATGGCCGCGCCCATTGAGGACCGCGTGGGTAAGTTTCCGTGATATTTCCCCCGCGAGCACGCAAAAACGCACGCGAACACGTAATCGCGACCAGCGCACAACGCGAGCTTGCAAATAGCGCCGGAAACGGAAATACGCAACGCTGACAAGATGGCCACGCCCATGTAGGACCGCATGGCTAACTTCGCGGTCGGTGCGCTGCAAGAGGTCCGCGAACACGCAAAAAGCCCAGTGAACACGCAAAAAAAATAAAATCGCACAAATTCACAGATTATGCGAAACGCGAATTCTCTTTCGTGCGAATTTGTGTGCCGCGAATTCGCGCATTGTGCCCATACTTACTGGAAAGGAAGGGCAAGATTGAAATTCGCTTTGTGTTCTTTGCGCCTTTTAGTGTGCAGCGGAATGTCCCTAATCCAAAAGCTGCTACATTGACTTTCATCGACATGCAAATTATTCATCAAGCGACAAGCCCCATATTAGCGCACTTTGAAGAAAAGAGTCTTTCAAGGTATCAGAGCTGAGAAAAAAGATCTTTTTTTTTTAAGTAAGGATGACTATACGAGGAGTACAAATATTGTTAAATTGCATTTGCTTGCATCGGGTGCCCACCGAAACGACATGTTTATGTTGGTTTTCATAAAGTCAAAGAAAATAGCAGCTGAGCATTACCTGCTTTTTTTGGCAAAAGACAGTCATTCAGTTATCACAGAAGCGTGGGGTATTGTGCTAATTTGCAATACTGGTGGTCACATTCCTTAACAAACTGTATGAATCGACTGCACGTCACATTCCAGCTGGTTATCTCAGCCAGGTACACTGAAGGGACTCTTTACTTTCAGGAGATGTCAAGGCATATGCTGTTTGAAAATGTGTCGGCAAAATGCAAAGCCTTCAATTAGAACTAGTGCAGAGTCAATATCGGTAATTCCGAAATTACAAATAGCGCAGGGTTCTTTGATTCAAGGATAAAGGCTTGTTTCTCTTGCCTCAAATGAGTTCCAACTCATTTATAGCAAACATACACCCGGCTGTAACTATTCATACAATTGGACTCTTTTTACCACGAAAATCACGCGTGATTAGACCTCGTGAACTCGCATTATCAGCAGGTTGTGATCAGAAGGTCACAGTTCGAATCTAGGCGGAGCACTTTCATCCTTCAGTCATTATACGTTATGTATAGCGCTTAGATGAGCAGAACTGTGTATGCAGCGCAAACAACAATGTATCACTAGAGAGAGTATCGTCGAATGGTATAGCACAGGGGTGTAGGAGACACTAAAATTCTGGGGGGGGACAGGGACAACCTTGTGGACTTTCCAGTGACCCTATACAAATCACCGCCCGTTAAACAAATACAATTGCATACTTTCGAAGTGAAATATTAAGAAAAGCAGGCATGTTGTCACAATTTTCATTTATGCTTTATTGTTATTTACATTCATATAGTAATCAGACCAAATGTTAGAAAAACATGTATATGAATCATCTTGATGCATTAAGCAAACATAGGTTGCTGACTTAGGATGGGGGCGTCGTGTTTGCAAGTGCATTATGATTTGAAAAGTACCTGCTGCTGCATTCCTGGGGCCTTATTTATGAAGCACTTGCGCCGCCGATGCGTCACTTTTTCCCATGTTAAAAGTGACGCACCGGCGGCGCAAGTCCTTCATAAATAAGGCCCCTGGTCTCCAGCAATTTTCACACCATAAAATTGTGAAGATAACTTTGGTGATTAATGTTCTTTATTGAGAGAGATCGGAGGTTTGTCTAGTGGAAGTTTTGACTCTTGGTGAGGTAGACACAGTGGGCTAATATGCATGCTGCAAATAATGTGTACCACGCAGATCACAAAATGCATATCATGTAAATTGGTCGGTGAGTTACTGCTTTTGTCTAAGAGATTCTGTTGATATTTGCAGTTTATAAGTTAAAATCCTAACATTGAACAGTGAGCTATTAACCGTCATCAGAGAGCTGCATGAAAACTTCAAGGTATAGATTAGAACATTATGATTTTTTCCCAGTATTTCCTTATCCTAATGTTGGAAAATGGGTTAATTAGGATAGAAATCAATTCTGATTATTAAAGAGAACCCCCCAACCATGGTGTTATGTTTTGAATTCTGAGTGTGTGCTTCTTTAGTGTTGCAAAGCCATCCTGTGCCCTGGGCACTCCCCAACGTTTTGCTAACTGGTACTGGTGGTACCTGACTGACCCTGGCCTCTGCCTGAACAGGCACAGGGCCAGTGCTATTCTGAAAGAGACACGTAAAGATACTGTGAAAACACCTACATACACTAGGGTGCACTATGGGTTAGGGTACCCCTTTGATTGGCATGACCTCTCCTATAAGGCCCTAGTTCATAATAGGGCAGGGAGATTAGAACTACCTTTAAGTCCCGAGAATATATTAGGGCATGGCAGTTTAAAGGCCAGCAGCCCTTTCTGTGTTTGCATGTGTGCAAAGCTGAAGCCTGAGGTCAGTTTAAAAGTAGTCCTATGTTGTAGGACTGCTTTTAAAATGCAAATTGTGCCCAAACTCGACTTTTAGGTTTGGGGAACTTATAAATTGATCAACTACAATGCTGGGGCAAAATTAAGTTAAGTGGAAAAAATATTCTACTTAACTATGGCTGTATCATATTTGCCACATAATATATCATCTGCTGCATAATCTAACGATTTGACGCAAAACAATTTTGTAGCTCAAACGGTTAAAAAATTACTAAAAGAAATGTGACTTATGTTGCTGTGAAGTGTAGGGCCCTTTGCAAAGGTTGACTTGTCACCTTTCCCTGTGTTGCATTTGATTGTTACACAGGTACTAATGAGGCAAAAGCTTTGCAGAGGTTGTTAGTATGTATAAATATGTTAAAATAATAAAGTATCATAAAATGCACCGCATTACGCTGCAGCCTTTTTATTGTTGCATCATTTAGTCAACACTGCAACATAATTTTGGCCTCCATTGCTGCATAACTCCAGTGGCCCGAAAGAAGGTTGCACATGTTAAAAGTGTTTGTGCATGAAGCAGAGACCATGAAGTTTTCAAACTTAGGGGCTGATTACGAAGGCAGGCGGACTTCAGTCCGTCTGCCATCGAATCCGGGAATGGGACCGCTGGCCTTCAAGGTGGCGGCCTGACGATAGGCATTGCAATGCAACCGCCACTATGGCGTTCGCAGTGCCTATCTTTTACATTGCAGCAGGTGCTGCTGGTTGCATCATCTGCTGCAATGTAAAAACTGACATGTCAATCAATCAATCATAGCATTTGTAAAGCGCACTACATACCGGTGAGGGTCTCAAGGCGCTAGAGGGGGGAACTGCTACTGTTCGAAGAGCCAGGTCTTGAGGAGTCTCCTGAAGGTTAGAAGGTCTTTGGTTTGTCGTAGGTGGATGGGGAGGGTGTTCCATGTCTTGGTGCGAGGTGGGAGAATGATTTGGCACCGGTGGTCCCTCTTCGGATGCAGGGGACAATGGCAAGGGCGTGGTCTGCGGAGCGGAGCTGACGGGGGGGGTGTAGAAGCCGAGTCGTCTGTTGAGGTACGCCGGTCCGGAGTTGTGGAGTGCCTTGTGTGCATGGGTGAGGAGCTTGAAGGTTATCCTCTTGTTGATGGGGAGCCAATGCAGGTCTTTCAGGTGGGGTGTGATGTGGCTGCGGCGGGGTATGTTGAGGATCAGTCGTGCAGAGGCATTCTGGATGCGTTGCAGTCGTGACAGGAGTTTGGCCGTTGCTCCTGCATAGAGTGCGTTGCTGTAGTCCAGTCTACTGCTGACGAGGGCTTGGGTGACCGTCCTAGTTCAGCCAGGCCCGTGGAGGGAGTTTCGGTGGGGCAGAGAGGCGGGGTGGGGGAGGGGCAGGGTGGTGGGTGCTAAAAACCGGAGTATGGATAATTGAAGGTAAGTAAACAATTTAATTAATAAAACGAATTTCGTAGCACGCCCTGTATCACATTTTGCGATGCAGGACTGACCTCAAGGATCTTGTGACCTCAGTGACAGTCATTGACGATCTAGGGTGTGCCTCTCTGTATGCCTGCTCGCAAGACTGGAATTGAACTGCAGTATGGATTGTGGTGGACAGGCCTTTCAGGTTAACTCACACTTGCCACCGTTGGGGTCCACCTGCGGGTGCTAAGACACCAGGGCTTCAAAGGTCTATCGGGCCTTCAAAGGTGTAGCATCGGAATGAGCTCTGTCAGGAGTGCGGTCTGGTGGACTGGTCATGAAGGCTGAAAATTGTGCTCCAGTTCTGAATTCAGCAGCTCTGGCCAGAGTGCCACATTCTCCCCCACACTGAACACCATAGTGCCCCACTGAGAGAAACTTGCACTGCCTTCAGCTACAACTCAATTGTGCTGCAACTAAATTCAAATTATGCACTAGACAACAGTAAAATGCTGCCCGAAAAAAATAATGAATAACACCCTGAAAAAAGCAAACACTCATAAGGAATGCAAGAATAAGCAAATCAGGTGAAATGTATTCAGGAACAACATGGTTACCGTAACAATTTTAAACTCATTATTCAGAAATCAGTAAGTGATTTTGCCTGAAAAATTCAGGACATGGCTACAGGGCCAGGAAGGGACACGTTTCAATGTCCATTGCTTATATCCTTTCAAAATGTAAGCGGTTTGGTTAAAAAAAAAAATTCACATACCCGAACACAGAGCCACAGTACACATTTTATAAGCTAAAATAATTAAAACAGTTAAAAATGATCATATTAAACATTTCCACTCCACTTATCAACCAGGCATTGCAGTCCCTTTAGGAATGGTGCTCTTCCCGTGGGAAAACATTGTTGTTCAAAGAAAGAAGAAAAAAAGAAAGTAGCGCTTTCACTGGCAAACTCTGTAAAGTGGTTCTAATGTGTGTGGGTGTAAATAACAATCTTGCCTGCCTGCTGACCACTCTGTATTGCTTAATTTAAGTATTTAATTTTTTTTCTCTCCGGCCCGAGGTTTTTCTTTGGAATTATAAAACGGTCAGTAAATGAGGAAATATCCAGCCAGTGTCCGCCTATTGTAAATCCATTTCACAGAGAAACACATGAAGAAAAGGAGATGCAAGAGAGAGTAATAAGAGCTCTTGAAATCAGAACTTAAGACAAAGACGGAAATGGGTATGAAGGAAAAGAGACTGTTTTTTTCCCCCCTTCTCTGCCCTTCCCAGGCCTCCGAGCCTTCCTGCAGCATAACCAAGGGCAGAGGGCGGGTGGCCTCTTTAACTCCTGGCAGGGCAAGTGCAGGGCCATTAGGTTGTGCTTTCGAGTGCTAATGGCCCTGCAAATAACAGAAGGGAGAGGGGAAATTCTTTTGTCCCCTCGTCCCCCTTCACCCCCACCCTTGTCCCCCGTGTCCCCCCCACTCTAAAATCTGGGGGGGACATATCCCCCGCGTCCCCCACACTTCCTACGCCCATGGTATAGCACAAACTGCAGGCAACGCTTGCCTTCTATGTATACACAAGGGGGGTGTATACAGAAAAAAAGACCAAACCCAGATTCCCAAAGGGCAAATTGCTCAATTTGGAAAACTGCCCTCACTCACATACCGAAGTATGTGACATGCTTCATCATCGGGCCTGCTTACAATACGCCCTGGTGTATCCACACTCAGGGCGGAGCATAAGGGAGGGGGGAAAAATGCTTGCCTTCTACAAGAATAATTATTTTGCGTACACCCGCATCAGACCTCATATTTCTGTTACACGTTTTCTATAAATGTATACCTACAGCCTGCAGGTTTATTGCTATACTACAGATCGAATTGGCACATTTTATACATCAGATGCCCTGACTCCACGAATTAGGGGCTGGTGTCAAGGGAGAGCTGTAAGGGTCCGGGGCTGACCGGCATGGGATGTCAGTTTTACTTCCAGGAATAAACACAAACCATGAGCCGTTTCTAAAACAATTGCATTTAAAGTATTCAACACACGTAGAAGTTCTTTCATTCTTTTTTCTAGGATGTGATTGACTGCAAGCCGTGTATAAACTCTTGACTAGAGCCATGCCAAAATTTTTTAGGTCGAGCGTAGTGAAGCTAGCGAAGGACCTTTTGTCGGCGTGTTCGGAGGAATCTGAGACAGCGTTCGGGGACGCGCCTCTGCTGTCTCAGATTCCTCCTCGAGGGCGTGCACGGCGCCGTGCACATCCCCTGCCTGCCATTCACATGCTCTTGCAATCACACACATTCCCACGCGCACACACTCACCCCCCTCCCCCCCAGGCATACACACACACAGGCAGGCATGCACGCACGCACACACACACACACACACACACGCATGCACCCCTCTCCCCCACCACTCACGGGCTCACGCGCACACACACGCACACATACACACACACGTACATTGCCCCACTCCCCACTCACCGCATCGGCGCCGCCACTTCTGCAGCCATCGCAGGGCTCTCCCTTGGGCATGGGAGCCCCGTGTCAGTACTGCTTCTCTGCCAATCCCTCCGTGGGCGCGGGCTTCCCATGGAAAATGGAAGTCCCGCCCCACGAGAGTCGTAACGCACCCTAACTTCCGGCTGCACATCCCGACATCACTAGTATTTTTGTATAGCAATCATTGACGTCCCACGCGCCTGCAGACAGCATCTATGTACTGATTGCTTGTTTTATTTACATGTCTCTGCAGACGCGTGTAATTCATTTTCATGCGAGTTGTTAAGCCGAGCTGTGGGCTCACGGACAGCTGGGTGAAAACAGGCGCATTGATTAGGCACGAGTCCAAAGACAGACGTGGAGGCACGGCCGCTCTCTCTCGCGGTTTATTAAAGAGAGCCACACCTGACCAGCCGGCTGCTGCCGCGAACCGGCGGAGCGCGAGGCGCGCCAGAGCCCGGTTTTACTATATAGGTTGCTATGTGGTTCTCTACTTTCCAAACAAAACTGTATTATCTATGTAATTTTAATGCTCAGTACAATGTCATTGTCATCTACATGGGCATAGTAAAGCAGCGCTGGGAGATTGGCATGCCGCCTTCGTGTTTAATAGTATTGAAGTATTGAACAACACGCTTTATAGTTTCAATATCTGAAATATGCAGCCAAGATTTTTCTTTTAACTCCCAGTTTCCATACCAGCATGTCAAACTAGCAATTTTCTTGCATTCACTTTCTAAAACTGATAAAAACGTAGGGAAATACAGTTTGCAAGAAGTCTTTATCTGAACTCCCCAAAACATTCCATACATGTTGATAACGTGTAAGCGCGGAGATGTGGTTTTCACGAGGTCCAATGTTCACTGAACTCCCAACGTGTATCAAAGCCTAATCTAGCAGGAAGTGCGACACCGCGGCATTCCTCACTGATGACTCACTCAAGCGGAATGTAAAATGTCAGTCATACGGTAATCTATCCGGGGAATTGACCTTTATAGTAAACAAAATGCACAATGTGGCAAATTCTGAAGTCACTCAGTGGTGCTCACCATGCAGGCTTTTATTACCCAGGCTGGGACATAACCTTCCGAACAAGTTCCCACCAATATCACATGCCTGAGAAAAACTATTCTTAGAACGAGATCCGCCAAGTGGCGGGAAAAACATATCTACCTTGTGGGTCTCGCATGTAAAGCAGATATTTCTGTGGTATTTACTCACGTGCAAGTAAGTAATGCTTTCAGGTGATCTGCAAATGCAGTGGTTTACAAATCCCAAACATATTTGTGCAAACAAAGCGATTAGTTTGGTTCTAAACCTAAATCAAATATTCAAAATGCAAATCCTCACCCCAAGTACTGAATTCATGCAAGTGGCAAACTATTCAACAGAAAAAGGAGATTCCCCAAAAAGACACGTAACACCTGAAGGGCCAGAAGACCTCACCAAAGCTAATCAGGGTGCACAACTGCACCCAGCTCTACATGTCATTCAGAGGAAATCACCAAAAGAGGCTTCGCACGGGGCACCGGTATTTACAAACAATCCGCTCGAAATGTTCGGGCTATCTCACATTTATCTCAAACTCTACCCATCGTGTTAAAAGGAATGTTCTGGTGGATGTTTATTTACAGCTTACAACTTCAAGTGTGTGAACTACAACAGCGCCTTTCCTAGCATGCAAGTGAAAGTGAAGCTCCGATGGCCCTCAGTTTTGTTTCAGCGCTGTGTATTTATGTGAACTCCATGTACAATTTCATGCAGCTGGGATTTACTCTGCAGCCCTTTCACTGAAAAGATTTACTTGACAATGCAGGCAGGTTCACCGCGCATTAAAACCCCATCATTACCCTGAACCAAGGTAATCTGTTGTCTGCAATGTAAACCAATGCCACAAACAGCCAAGTCTATTTTAACAGGCCCGGGACGAGCTTTAACTGCTATTGCCCACTGGTACCTACGGTTTTAGTTTATTCTATTACTAACAGCAGCAAATGTATGAAAAGGCAACTTGATAAATACAACTCTATGAGGAATAACTTTCTGGAATTACAGAGTGGAATCACTTAGTATATACAATCCAGAAGTTTATGTATATATTGCATCAACGTCTTGCTTCATTCTGGTTCAATATCTTGATTTACATGGGTTGTTATGAAAACGGGATTCTGCTTTAATTATTTTCAAAAGATGGTACGTATGTCTATGTACGTATGTGGTTCTTAAGCCAAATTTTATAAGGTAACATTTGGAATGCCCAATTGCTTCCACCACATCCACATCCACCACCACCACCATGTCCACCACCACCATGTCCACCACCACCTCACCTACCTCCACCACCACCACATCCACCACCACCACCACCCTCATATCCACTACCACCACCACCACATCTACCACCACCACATCCACCACCACCACCACCATGTCCACCACCAGTATGTCCACCACCACCACGTCCATCACCACCACGTCCACCACCACCACCACCACACCCACCTCTTCCACCACCACGTCCACCAACACCCTACCACCACCACTTCCACCACTACCACCACCACGTCCACCACCACTACCACGTCCACCACCACCATGTCCATCACATCCACCACCACGTCCACCACAACCACCACCACCACGTCCACCATATCCACCACCACCATGTCTACCACATCCACCACCATGTCCACCACCACAGCCACCACCACCACAAGGCCACTACCACGTCCGCCACCACCACGTCTTCATCCACCACCAAGTCCACCACCAAGTCCACCACCACGTCCACCACCAGGTCCACCACCACGTCCACCACCACGTTCACCACCACGCCCACCACTACCACATCCACCACCACGCCCACCACCACATCCACCACCACCACCACCATGTCCACCACCACATCCACTACCACACCCATCACCACCTCCACCACCACGTCCACCACATCCACTACTACTACCTCCACCACCACCATGTCCACCACCACTACGTTCTCCACCACCACCACGTCCACCACCACCACACCCACGTCCACCACCACCACGTCCACCACCACCACCACATCCACCACCACCACATCCAATACCACCAAGTCCACCACCACGTCCACCACAAGGCCACCTCACTCTATCTATCTAACGCCCTTACTATCTATCTGTCACACTCACTCTATCTATCTCTCGCCCTCAATCTATCTGTCGCCCTGAATCTATCTGTCGCCTTCACTATATCTATCTGTCGCCTTCACTATATCTATCTGTCGCCCTCACTCTATCTATTGGTCACCCTCACTCTATCTGTACCCTCACTCTATCGCCTTCACTATATCTATCTGTCGCCCTCACTCTATCTATCTATCGCCTTCACTATATCTATCTGTCGCCCTCACTCTATCTATTGGTCACCTTCACTCTATTTGTCGCCCTCACTCTATCTGTCGCCCTCACTCTATCTGTCGCCCTCACTCTATCTGACGCCCTCACTCTATCTGTCGCCCTCACTCTATCTGTCGACCTCACTCTATCTGTCGCCCTCACTCTATCTGTCGCCCTCACTCTATCTGTCGCCCTCACTCTATCTATGTCGCCCTCACTCTATCTATGTCGCACTCACTCTATCTATGTCACCCTCACTCTATCTATCGCCCTCACTCTATCGCCCTCACTCTATCTATCTATCGCCCTCACTCTATCGATCGCCCTCAATCTATCGATCGCCCTCACTCTATCGATCGCCCTCACTCTATCTATCGCCCTCACTCTATCTATCGCCATCACTCTATCTATCGCCATCACTCTATCTATCGCCCCTCACTCTATCTATCACCCTCACTCTATCTATCTATCTATCGCCCTCTCTATCTATCGCCCTCACTCTATCTATCGCCTTCCCTCTATCTTTCTATCGCCCTCCCTCTATCTATCTATCGCACACACTCTATCTAAAGCATTACCACGGCATCACTCAGCACCACCACAGCATCACACAGGTACACCACGACATCACTATGCGCCGACACAGCATCGCTGAACGCCACAGCATCACTCTTTGCCACCACATCACTCAGCACCACAACAGCATCAATCTGTGCAACCATTCAACAACAACTGGTTCAAATATGTTCTCTCAATGTTTCAAGCTTCATGAAAAATGTCACAAAAAGATGTTAATATTTCACATTTGTTATTGGCTTTTCGTCACAATAAAATACACTGAACATAATCTTCACAAAAGTTATTTCCAAAAGTGTAAACTATTGCCATAATAAATTGCAATAGCTTTTATTTAAGTATTAATTATTTAAAAAAGCCATTGTTATTTGTAATATCAATACATCCAAGTCACATAAATAAAACACATATTGCATTACAAATGCTATAGGTGTCACATTCACGAAAGTTAAAACTATTGGCATTGTAAATGACAAAGCTATTAATTACGCTATTATCAAAACCAACACATAAATAAAAAACGTGTCATTTACAATACCAGTAGCTCAAACTTTTCTAATGCGAGACCTATTGCATTGCAAATGCTTGTTTTCCAAGGCGAAGGGCTGGCTGTCTGCGCCCCTCCAACGCAGACCGTCATTGTCAGGCACCTCACATCCAGTTTTGCTAGTGTCGTGGTATACAAGCAGGGTCACTAGACTTAGTCGACAAGGAACAATCACAGTATGCAGCGGGGCTGACTATATTATGCTGCAAAAATAGTCATATCCCACGTTTTGTGATAGTATCCCGTCATTATTATATTGTTTTTCTGCTCGCGTTAACACTGTTTGGGAAAATATTTCACCTCATTAATACCAGGTTAACACCCAAACACATCAATAAGAAACGTATAGGTGACTGGTCACTCTTTGCGAATGGCCTTCCATTGCCAGCAACACCTGGTGCTGCATTGTAGTAATTATTGATCCGTTTGAGTTAGATTTTTTTTTTTAATGTGCACTTTATGCAGAAAATAGCGGATAAGTGGCAACATTGATAATTATGCGGAAAGTGCCACAGAATAAGAGAAGTTTCGCAGTTTGTGGCCCTGATGTCTTCATCAGTGGAATGGAATGAGCCCATCCCGGCACAATTAATCCAGAAAAGAGGGTGCCCTCCCTGTCAATGTTCTTATCTCCAGAAGCTTTTCACAAGCGAAGCCTGGGTTGTTACCGAAAGACAAATACCCTAAAATGAGCCGCAGGTTTACACCAGCGTCAGCGGGACACAAGGCTTGCCACTGCTGCGCTGTCTACCACCTCTACTGACCTGTCCTCTGATAGTAACACCAGTACCTTCCTCTAACCTACTGAGTCTGGTTCACTATTTCTTCCTTGGGTTTTAAAGTTTTAAGATTGTCCTGAGTTTGTCCTTTGTTTAAAACTCAGGCTGCAAGTTTCTGGGATAAAGCACTCGATAGCCTGTCTTTGGCCATGGTAAAAGTTTAATAAAGTAGGTTCATGGTCTGTAAGACAGAGCTCCTCTGACCATGGACATGACAGGGATGTCTCATGACCTCTCCATCCTTGGATGTCACTGTCAGCACTCCCTTCCCACACCCAAAAATTCACGAGGCAGCCCACTTTTACTGCAGCCTCATACACAGAAACGAGAATTGTCTTCTGTGAGTTGAACCTCCCCCCCCCCCCACCACCACCCCCGACCTAGGGACGCATGTTCTTGCAGGGCTATGGCTGTTACTGACCCTACCCCAGCCCTTCCACACTTGGGGGCAGATTTATGTTAACTGGCGCATCCCCAGGGATGCGGCAGTTAACATGCGCCACAGTGCGCCACTGCTCCGCCACCCATGGTGCGCCGCATTTATGATGCGGCGCACCATGGTGCAAGTTTGTGAAGATGCGTGACGCATCTCTCGGCGTACGGGCGGCGCATTGCAGGAGTCATGTCGCAAGTGCGACTTGACTCCTGCAATGTACAGGAGCCACCTCTTCAATGCATGGTGCGTCACCCTTATGCCTGCTTCAAGCAGGCGTAAGGAATTGACGTAGAAAGTGACTGAGTGAAATCTCATAGATTTCACTCAGCCACTTTTAGGAGGTGTTCCTGCGCAGGAACGCCCCCCCCTGCGCAAGAACGCCTCCTCATGGCGCAGGGCTTTCCAATGTGACGCATCTCCTAGATGCGTCACGTTGTAAATAGGGCGCATTGTTTGCGCCGCCGTTGCGTCACATTAAGTGATGCAATTGCGACGCAAGGAGGCGCAAGGGCCTCATAAATCTGCCCCTTGGTGCAACAAATAATTTAAACGGAGGCTCCTCTTGCATGTTAAACCTCTTATGCAGCACGGGCGCGTGCTCACTTTCCATCAGAGCCAGGCAGGCAAAAAGAAACCGAGTTTCACAGGTTCATGAAATTACAGGCTGGGGCCGGACGAGGCTAAAAGGGGGTCAGATAGTTTGCCCTGGACGCGCTCTTAGGCCAGACACGTCTCCTACACATGCGCGTAAACAGCGAACACCGCGTTCCACAGACGGAAACTAATTTATGTCCTGTTAATTTTCTATGCTCGGCCTCGGACAAAACCCTGCAGTCCGATCACGATGCGGCATCAGCCTCTTGGGAACTTCTGCACACGACCTTCTTCTCAATGCTTGGAGACTGATATGTAAAAGGGTACGTAGACAACCAGTGACCAAAGACCCTTTTATGTTGCCCGGCGGTGTCGCCTCTATTACCCACAAAAATATTAATCAATGAAGAAGCAGGCGCTGGAGACTGAAAGGCAGGAAACAAGGGTTTATTCTCTCCGGAGGAGAACACATCAATTCGGACAGCAAGTATCGTCACGAGGTGCTCTAACCGCATCTCTGAGGCCTGGCCTCTTATACTCAGGTTTATTGCTTTATTACATGGAACACATATCTGTCAATACTTTGATGTTCGGAAAGGCATCCTAGGAATCCCCGCTTCAAGCCCGTTCCCACACGTTTACGGTTGAAATCCCCACCCTGGTCACAACAGGTGATGATCATCGCGCAGCTGGACATTCCGCCGATTCACGGAATGTGTGGAGTTGATCGGATCTCATGGGGTGAAGGGTGTTCGATCGACCCGAGGGTCCTTTGATAGGGGGAAGCTTCCTACTGTACGGGGGTGTGATAAACAGTATCCGCAGGGCCAGGTGGCGGCCTGGGAACAAGGGAGACAAACGGGCACACACAGGAAAAAGGGGTCTGTATCAAAGGACTCGGGACCATGAAAGGGATGAAGGGAGGTGTCGCGCTGGGAACAGGATGGGATTCCGAGGTGGAGCTGCGCTGAAGGGGGGTTTATGACCTGAGGCAAATGGGAGCGGGAGGGGGTTGTCAGCGTGCGAGGGATGCCTGCGAGGTTAGGAGAGAGAGAGAGAGAGGCGCGCTGGCTATCAGCGAGGGCAGGGAGGCCATGGTGCTTAAAATGGCTGCCGCTTACGCGCATGAATGGGCTCGAAAAAGAGCAAGATGGCGCCGATAATGTTGACGTTTGCAGCCTAACTTTTAACAGTCCTCCCTTTTCAACATATCTAGCCAACTTGCCTACTCAATGTCAATTTTCATCAAATTCCTAACCTCGGCATCATATAAGGCTCTCATGCGTTCGTTTCCAAAGTCCACAGTCTTAGGGCAAATACAGTTTGCACATAATGAACACAGAGGTGGCAGACATTGAATTCCTAAGCATAGACCGCATATTACAATTACAGGAATCAGGATAATGGTGAACAGTCTCCAGCCCCAGTTCTTAACGGTGTTCCAGAACCAACCACCAAGCGACCATTCTTCTTGTTCTTGGTGGACTTCTGAAGAGAGTCTGTGAAGATGTTTGATGGCTTTGTACACTGAGGGTGAGTTGTCCGGTATGTATGTACAGCAGCTAGACCCAATGATGCGGCATGCTCCACCACGGTCCGCAAGAACCACATCTAGGACAAGGCGGTTCTGGAGGGCTACCAAGCGGACCGCTTGAAGCTCGGCGGTGTTATTAGCAAGGATCCCAGCTGTGATGTTCATTGTTGTCTCAACTGCCTGGGTCAGATGTCGGATGGCACGGCTGTTCGCCATCGGGCCCCAGAGTGGGACGAGTCCCTTCATTGCATCGAGGAACTGTGCTCCTGTCGAGTCGGCTTGTTCAATGTCCTTGGCTCGTTTTTGTCTATGATGATTCGCTGGAGCCACATAAGTCGGAGGAAGGATGAAGGAGATGAAACAAGTGCCCCCCCAGCCCTTGGGGAGCCAGGTGTAAGCCTTCGTGCCACAAACGAAATACATATTCGGAGAGGATACAAAGGAAGGCGGATCTGTGGAGTCCAAAGTTCTGGTGAAGCGGCAGGCGCTGCGGCCTACCAGCTGTGTCCCAAGTCCTTCTATGCACATGTGGCCTGTGACGTTGATGACTGATAGGGCCACAGTCAGGGTGGCAGCCGTTCGTTTCCGCAGGTAGGAGAAGGTGGGTCTGGTTGGATTGTTGAACACCTGCATTTCAATTCGCTCTTTAGCAGGAATGTCCATGTGGATTGAGTCGTTGGAGGTCTGCGGGCAGAAGTGTGTCTTCGTTTTGTTTCGCCAGACCCCGTGGTAGTAATGCGTTACAGTTTTGCTGGAGGTGGCATTGTCCTTAAAGCTTTCTTGCAGAAGGATCAGCCAAGCAAGGCAGGAGCCGTGAACTGAGAAAGGTGAAGGGATGAATGGTATCGAGTGTCCAGTGGCGTGGGGTAGCAACCCACAGATCCAACAGTTAGTGGCATTGGTGGCAAGGTTGTGCTGGTGAAGTAGCTGTACGAAAGAGTTATTCCAGAACTCCTTTCGCCTCTCTCTGAGTTGAGGAGAGAGCGAAATCAGATAATGTTCCTTCATGGTGGTAGGCTGAGTAGTGGTCAGGAATGTTTTGTGAGCAGGTGCATTTTCTTCCATAATCCAGAGTGTGGTCATGAGGAGAAAGCAGAAAAGGATTGTGATGAAGAGTGCAATTGTCTTTGAGCTGTGGAGTCTGTCTGCTCTTGGGTTTCTGTAGTGGGTATTTCCTGTTGCTTCCATCATCTTCTTATTTGGCGCTTCCATCATCTTCTTATCTGGCGCTTCCATCATCTTCAAGGTGCTCGGTGGTGGGCAGAACCACAGACTTCGTTTAGCTTCTCTCCCGGTAACCCTTGGTTGTGTTTAGGTCACCGTTCGGAGATTCAACTTAGTCCGTGGTCTACTTAGCCGGAGCTCCCTCCCTTCGGCGCAGGAAATACCCTTCTCTGGATGGTACAGTGGGATCAGAGAATTTGGAAAGTTCAAGTGCTTCGGTATCAGGATAGCAGGTCAGTGACGGTCGGTCCTTGTTCAGGAGCTCTTCTTGGTTGTCGATGTTTTCTGTTGTGGCCAGGGTCGAGGAGATTTTCTTACAGTGGTGCGCATGCACCCAGTTGCGTTTTCCCTCCACTCGAAGTGCTGTTCGGGTGGTGATGAGGACTTGCCAGGGGCCCGTCCACCTGGGTTCCAGACTCTTGGCACGCTGGAAGTTCCGGATCAGAACGAACTCTCCAGGTTGGATGGTGTGTCCGGGACCCCTGGAAGTGTCAGGGATGGCACCTGTTGATGGATAACAGACAGTGTTTTAGTCAACTGGCATAAGTAATCAGACATTAGGACGTCCAGGACGTCATGAATGGAAGTTGGTTTTGGTGCAGACCAGACATTCATAGGCCGGCCGAATACAACCTCGTATGGGGTCAAGTGGTGTTTGGTAGGGGTGGAACGCATTGAGAGCAATGCCAGTGGGAGTGCGTCTGGCCATTTCAGTCCTGTGGTAGCCACTATTTTGGCCAATTTTAGTTTCAGTGTGGCATTATGTCGTTCAACTAGTCCAGCAGATTGGGGGTGGAAAACTGCGTGGAATTTTTGTTTTACACCCAACCCCTTCAAAATGAGTTGGATAACTTCGGCTACGAAGTGGGGGCCATTGTCGCTCCACAAAATTCGGCAAAGGCCGTAACGGGGGAAAAACTCTTTTAACAGAACTTTTGCTGTGGCCATAGCAGTGTTGTCACGGGTTGGGTATGCTTCCACCCATTTGCTAAATGCGCATACCACAACAAGTACATATTTCAGGCCTTGACATCTGTATAGTTGGATGTAGTCCATCTGCAGGACTTCAAACGGGTGATTTGGGACCCCAAACCCTCCCCGGGGTACTACAGTTCCTTTCCCGGGGTTGTATTGCAGGCATATCAAGCATTGCTGGACCAGACGTTTGGCAGAGTCTGTGATTTTATCATTGTGCCAAACTCTGGAGACAAGTTCAATCATGGGGGCTGACCCTATGTGGGCAGGGGAGTGTGCCATAGTCAGTATGGGAATCAGGTACAAGTCAGGTAGCAACCATTTGTTTGTGTCTTTTGTCCGCCAGCAGCCTTCGTCATCTTTTAATCCCACCCGTGTCCATTCAGTGAGTTTGTGTTGTGTGCTAGCCATTTGAATGTCTCTAATAGTGTCCCTCGCATCAGTCCATTTTTCAGCTTGTGACCTGGTCACGTACATATGTGTTGTCGTCCTACTTTCAGCTGTCGTTCGGGCAGTGATGTCAGCTAGTGCATTTCCCTGTCCTATAATGTCTGTCACCTTCTTGTGTGCCTGGCATTTGATGACTGCAAGTTTTTTGGGGAGAAGGACGGCTTCGATCAAGGCGGAGACTAAGTCCCCGTGCAAAATGGGGGTGCCGTGTGAGGTCAAGAATCCCCTCTCCCTCCAAAGGAGCCCAAAATGGTGAACCACCCCGAAGGCATACTGGCTGTCGGTGTAAATGTTCGTTGTGGTTCCTGCTGCTAGAATACAGGCTCGTGTTAGGGCAATCAGTTCCGCTGCCTGGGCAGATCGTTGCGTGATGCGGGCTGTTTCGACTACAGTTCGAGCCGTGGTGACTGCATAGGCAGCTGAAGTGGTGCCATCAGGGAGTTTGATGCAGGAACCGTCCACCCACAGCTCTCCGTCAGGGTCAGGAAAAGCCGTGTCCCTGAGGTCAACCCTACTTCTAGTCTGTTCGTCCGTAAGGGTCACGCAGTCATGCACAGGGTGCACATTGGGATCGTTTTCTGGTAAGGGTAGCAGAGTTGCCGGGTTCAGTGTGGTGCATCTTTTCAGGGTGATATGGGGTGCGAGCAAAGTCAGTTCGTATCCAGTCAGTCGTGCGCTCGTCAGGTGTTGCGTCTTGGTTTGGTTTAGGAGGGTGTCAACTGCGTGGGGTACCAGTACTGTGAGGGAATTCGAGAGCACGATCCCCTCACTCTGTCGGATAGAGATCGCAGCAGCAGCTACAGCTCGAAGGCAGGCAGGCAAGGCTCTGGCTACAGGGTCAAGAGTGGCGGAGAAGTAAGCGCACGGTCGTTGCTTCGGGCCGATGGACTGGGTCAGGACAGATAAAGCGCACCCCTCCCTTTCGTGAGTGTAAAGGGAGAAGGGCTTTGTGTAATCGGGGGTACCTAGGACAGGGGCCGAACAAAGGGCATCTCGTAGTTCCGTGAAGGAGGTTTGACACTCAGGGGTCCAAGGGAGTGGGGAAGGGACGTCTTTAGCTAGCAGAGAAAGCAGTGGTTTCACAATGAGGCTAAAGTTGGGTAACCACTGTCGACAGAAGGAGGTGAGGCCTAGTAGGGAGCAAACCTGTTTCTGAGTCTTAGGGATAGGAGTTTCGAGAATGGTTTGGATCCGGTCGGGAGTGAGTTTCCTTCCGTCTTTGGACAAAAGGTGGCCTAGGTAAGTGACCTGGGGTTGGCAGAATTGCAACTTTTTCTTGGAGACCTTGTGGCCATTTTCTGCAAGGAAGTGCAGGAGTTGAATGGTGGCTGTGACAACTAATGGAGTGGTGTCGGCTGCCAAAAGGATGTCATCAACATATTGCACTAACACCACTCCATCGGGTAACTGGACTTGATCCAGTTGTCTCTTGAGGGCCTGGCTGTAGATGCTAGGGCTTTCTGTGTAGCCCTGGGGTGCTCGGCAGAACCTATATGAGCGGGCTTTGAGGGTGAAGCCGAAGAGATATCGGCTGTCTGGGTGGATGGGGATGGAAAAGAATGCGTTTTTAAGGTCGATGACAGTGAAGGTGGTGGCAGTAGAGGGAATCAAAGTCAGGATGGTGGTGATGTCTGAGACCACGGGGTACTGGGGTACCACCACTTTGTTGATCTCTCGAAGGTCAATGATAAAGCGGTATGCTTTCTCATCTCCCTCTCCCTGCTTTTTGATGATGGGCAAGATTGGGCTGTTGCAAACGTTGCTGACCACTTCCTCTACCACTCCTGCGTCTATCAGTGACTGAATAATCTTTACCAATGCCTTCTCGCCCTCGGGCGATATCCGATATTGTGGAAGTTTTGGGAGTGTTGCATCTGGTCGGACAGTAATGTGCACTGGGTCAATCATCATGCGCCCTACGTCCGAATCCGTTTTGGCCCACAGATACGGAGGCAGAGTGTCAAGCAGGGATGCGTCAGCGTCGGTGATGGAAAACATGCGTCTGGGAGGGCAATGCCTAAGCAGGACGGGGTTGTCGTAGAGAAAAACTCGAACTCCGTCTTGAGAACATCTAATTGTCGCTCGGAAGTGTTTCAATAAGTCAAGTCCCATAATTGCGTCAGGGCTATTGGAGGAAAGCAAAAACGTGGTGTCATTGGTGTTGTTTTCTAAGTCGAAGAGGATCGGGGCGGACAAAGGGTTAGTGGAGGGCGTTCCATCGAAACCTGTCGACGTTATTAGTGAGCCAGACAAGGGTGCCCTTGGAATCAGTCATTTAGATAACGCACTACGTGTTGCGCCAGTGTCTACCAGAAATGGAGACTTTGTACCCAAGACCTTAGCAGTGACGTAAGGGCCTTGCTGGTCAACATAGAGCTCGACTGGATCCCTCCCTTGCCCTTGGCAGTCCTATGCAAAGTCGTGGGCGTCGTCGTAGTCAGATTGTTGGCATTGGTTTTGTCTGGGTCGGTCAAATGTATTTGGCCTGCCTGATCTATCGTTAGTCGTGTCACTTGGGGGCCCACGCTGCTGTCCCCTATTTCTCGGCCCACTTGCTATGTCCCTAGGGTCTTTATTTCTGATGATTTCCAAAAGAACTAGGCACTGAGATTTCCAATGGCCCGTTCCTTTACAGAAAGCACACTGGTCCTCTCTAATGTCTGTACGTCCAATGTGGGGAGTCGAAGTGCGGTCCCTGGGAGGTGCATTTTTAGGGACGTTCGTCTGATAGTTTCCCCGGTATTGGTCTCGTCCTATAGTCACCCCTTGCAGTTGAGCGATCATCACCCTCTCTTTTAAGTCCTTCTTCTTTTTCTCTGTTGCTCTATCGTTTTCGTTTTTCTGATGTTCATAATATTGGGCCATCTGGAGGATAGCCGTAGGTTTGGAGGCTGCCCAACTACTCTCGCTGGCCTGTAGTTTCTGGGAGACCTCTGGTGACAGACCCTTAACGTAACTCTGGACAAAAAGATGGTGTCCGGTTGCAGTGGTCAAGTCCTGGCCGCTGTAATCGGAGAACACCGTTTCAAACCGGGAGAAGTAGTCCGATACATCCTCCTGAGGTTTCTGGCGACAGGCCGTTACTATCGACCAGTCCACTTTCTTTTCTGGGATCAGGGTTTTTAATTTCTGTACGATTTTGTCTGGGAGTTCTAAAATGGCTTTCAAAGGCTTTTGTCCGGGTTCTCGTTGCTTATCTATGCCATCGAGTTGTGACCAGTTATGTCCAAACAGCTCGAGGTGGTCGACTTTCCGGATTTGCTTCCACACATCAGCTGGTAGACATAACCCGAAAAACAAGTCGATGTCAGCCAGGGTCATAATCGTTGATCCTAGGGCTGTATCCAACTCAGTATAGAAGGCAGTGGGGTTTTTACGTAGGTCAGGCAGAGATTTCCGGAATGTCAGAATCTCTTGCCGGTCCCATGGTTGGTAGACCCAATTGTACACTACCCTTCCTTTTGCATCTTTGTGGTTTGCGTCATCGTGAGTTCCTTCACCTCGTGGAGGAACCCAGTAAGGGGCAGCCTCTCGTATCGGCATCATGGCGTTAGATTGTTCAGTTTGTGGTTCGGTCACTACAGATGTCGCAGGTTCAGTCGCCGGTTTTCGTTCAGCGAGGTGGCGGAAAACCTCAAGCGTGCGCGTAAGGAGGTCCGTCACATCACGTTCACCCTCATCCCCGATATCGACCTTCCGGTACAGAGTCGTTAGGCTCTGGGGACCTTTGTCTCGATATCGGTCCTCGTATGCGTTCAAGACATGGTAACACAGTTGTACAGTAAAGTGTCGTCTGTGACTCCCTGTATACGAGTTAAACACATCCGTGATGTACTCTACATCTTCCCTCCTTTCTACCAGTGTCCTTGCTATCTTATCAACACCTGCTCGCTCATCTTTGCTTAGTCTGCTTGTTCTTGCAGAACCAACCCTTCGGGCCTCGGGGTCGCCTAACGTTGTTGTTTGCGTAGTATCTAATGCAAGGGGTTCGGCCGGCACAGAGGCCATGGGGGCCGAAGCTGTGGCGCTACTCTCGCTGGTACCTGGGGGTGGTGGGCGCTGTGCAAAGGGTTGGGAAGGGGCATATGGAGGGGGCATGTAGATGATCGGAGGACCTAGCAGCAGATCATCGTTGGCTCGTTGTTTCGAGGGTAATTCAGGGTAGAGCGTGGAGGATGTTCTAACGGGACACTGGCTTGACGTTTCTATTTCTAGTTTCAGTTTGGCTTCCTCTCTTTCTTTTATCTCTTCTTCTAGTTTCTGAGCCGCTAGGTGGGCTGCTTTCCACAGTTCTTTTCCCAACCTACTCTCAGTTCTCTTTTTACGTTGCTCAGTTTCTTTGCGCCACATGCCGAAACTATCAAGCATAGTGGGCGTCGTCTTGTTTTTACCAAGGGCTGTTTCTAGTGCGTTTATTTTATCATCATAGAAGGATCCTATCAGTGGCCACTGACTTTCTCGATCCTTTTTCGTATATTTATGCCACAGCTTGCTATAGGCTATAGCGATCAATCCATGCTTCATGAACATGTCCTTATTAGGGGTGCCTTCCAGTGGAGCCGGATGGTTCATCTCTAATAAGCGGTCCGGGCTAAACAGGCTACCAATCAGTGGGGAGAAGACAGGCATGACGGATCACAATGGGGATAATAGTCAGCACTACCTATCTTATCACCGCGTGCAAAGACTAGACAGAATATTTCTATTCTACGTTGTTTGCAGGCAGTGAATACCTCATGAATCAATATCGGGCAGTTAATGTTTGGTCAAATAAAATGGTCAATGGGGAGAATAAGTAGGCCCGCAAAGGTCTGCGTTACCTACTCTTTCACTATCTGCAAAGAGGGAACCTATTCTTTCCTGTTTGCAGACAGAGAATCTCCAGAAAAACAATCCGTAACAGTTAATCAATGGGGAGGGGCAATTGATCAGTGGGGGAGAAAGATAGGCACGACGGATGCGTTACCTATCCTTCACTGTTTGTAAAGGGAGAGCCTGTTTTTTCTCCGTTCGCAGACAGTGAATCTCCAAATAAATAACAAAGAGTAATACTAGTATTTTTTCAATCAATCAAACAATTTCTTAATTCGTCGTGTCTTCACGACCTTACCCAGACCGCAAGGACAATTTCTTGTCTTCCGAATCCAGCGCCCGATCGTCCTCTTTTCTTCGTAATCCTCGCGGCACTCCTGATGGTTCCCAGTCAGGACCGTAGATCACTCGAGAGAGGTCTGTTCGGAACCAGTGAAGTTCGGATGATCGGCTGTCAGACGAGGGTCTATCGGACAGGGTACCTCCCGATCGTTGCAGTCGTTCACTCTGTCGTCAGGACCTCTCCCACTGGATCCACGAGTCGCTGATGGGCCCCACGCTTGGGACGCCAATTGTAAAAGGGTACGTAGACAACCAGTGACCAAAGACCCTTTTATGTTGCCCGGCGGTGTCGCCTCTATTACCCACAAAAATATTAATCAATGAAGAAGCAGGCGCTGGAGACTGAAAGGCAGGAAACGAGGGATTATTCTCTCCGGAGGAGAACACATCAATTCGGACAGCAAGTATCGTCACGAGGTGCTCTAACCGCATCTCTGAGGCCTGGCCTCTTATACTCAGGTTTATTGCTTTATTACATGGAACACATATCTGTCAATACTTTGATGTTCGGAAAGGCATCCTAGGAATCCCCGCTTCAAGCCCGTTCCCCACACGTTTACGGTTGAAATCCCCACCCTGGTCACAACAGGTGATGATCATCGCGCAGCTGGACATTCCGCCGATTCACGGAATGTGTGGAGTTGATCGGATCTCATGGGGTGAAGGGTGTTCGATCGACCCGAGGGTCCTTTGATAGGGGGAAGCTTCCTACTGTACGGGGGTGTGATAAACAGTATCCGCAGGGCCAGGTGGCGGCCTGGGAACAAGGGAGACAAACGGGCACACACAGGAAAAAGGGGTCTGTATCAAAGGACTCGGGACCATGAAAGGGATGAAGGGAGGTGTCGCGCTGGGAACAGGATGGGATTCCGAGGTGGAGCTGCGCTGAAGGGGGGTTTATGACCTGAGGCAAATGGGAGCGGGAGGGGGTTGTCAGCGTGCGAGGGATGCCTGCGAGGTTAGGAGAGAGAGAGAGAGAGGCGCGCTGGCTATCAGCGAGGGCAGGGAGGCCATGGTGCTTAAAATGGCTGCCGCTTACGCGCATGAATGGGCTCGAAAAAGAGCAAGGTGGCGCCGATAATGTTGACGTTTGCAGCCTAACTTTTAACAGATATTTAGAATAAGATTGTATAGTTTCAAATGTTCCCCCCAAAAGTCGCTACTATGGTCTACCCTTATTGCTATAACTTTTATTTTTCTTCATCTGTTATTGCTATTTTTTAAATAAAAAAAAAAGCTACTTGCAATTTATGAGTTTTTTTTCTTGTCAGTTTGAGTCATGGCAAGGCAAAATCCACCTTTTATCCTTCCAAGTTTGGCTGAGTAGTACGAAATTGGTTCATAGTAACGACTGTTACTTACAGCTCATAGAAACTGCAGATGGGAGCTGTGGAGCGCCTCTTAGATCCTATTATTACTACTAATCATTTGCCTGTGATGTCACAACTCATCTAAAAGCTGGGACAAGTGACCCATGCTACCCCTGGGCCCACTGCCCTCCCGAACCCTTACCTTTAGGTTCCTCAGAATAAAATATAGTTGGTAGCATATTGGGCCCGATTCACAGAATGAACTTACTACTTTTGGCATTCACAGAATGCACTTACTACTTTTGGTATTCACAGAATGAACTTACTCATTTCGGTATTCACAGAAGTTAGGACTACTAACTTTAGGACTCCTAAATGCCTTCTGTGAATACCGAAAGTCTTAAAATTAGGATTTTTCTCAATTTAGTTGTAGTAAAGTTAGGACTCCTAACTTTACTACTACTAAATTAAGAAAAATCGTAATTTTAAGACTTTCGGTATTCACAGAAGGCATTTAGGCATCCTAAAGTTAGTAGTCCTAACTTTACTACTACTAAATTGAGAAAAATCGTAATTTTAAGACTTTCGGTATTCACAGAAGGCATTTAGGCGTCCTAAAGTTAGTAGTCCTAACTTCTGTGAATACCGAAATGAGTAAGTTCATTGTGTGAATACCAAAAGTAGTAAGTGCATTCTGTGAATGCCAAAAGTAGTAAGTTCATTCTGTGAATCGGGCCCATTATTCTGTATATTGGAGGTAAGGTTATAGTGCTTGCATCTGCGCTGTGATTTTAGGTACTTCATGTATTCCATTTGTTAGCAGGTGCGCTTTTTACATTTATTTTGCGAGTATAAAATAGTGGCTAATAACCTGCTGTGAATGCACAAAGTTGCATGTGAAAGGCTGTGGCGCCGTTTTTGAACCCTCCCTGCTTCCCAGTGCCTGGTGTGTTAATTACAGCTCCTGTTTTCCATATACTTTCCGTGCCGTGGTTAAGCCCGGGAGCATTCATTACTTCCGCCCTGTCACTCCACTGCCTCTCCGGGGGCCTGGTGCCTGCACGCATGACAATGGCGGAATTCAGGGCCAGGCTTAGTGGTTTCCACGAACTGCCTGCTCGCTGCACCTGAGAGGGGCCACCCGCTCAAGTAGACGAGCACAGGTCTCCCAGCCTTCCACTCGTGGCCGCCATTTCCTGCTTTGGAAAACATGTTTAAAATGAAAAGGGGGGGCTTTTGGCCCCCCCGTCCGCATGGCGGTGCGGCGACCGCCCCCTCCTCCGTGCCTCTCGTTGGTGGGGCGTGTCCTCCCCGGCACGCCCCACCTCCAATTGGTTGGCGCCCTCCCTGACCCGGATGGCATTGTAGGACATCCGGGTCAGGGGGGCGGGCCGCAGGAGGGGCTGGGTGGGGGGCGTAGCCACCCCCCCCACCGGGTCCTTCGCGGATAAAGAAGCAGGGAGCACCCAGGAGACCCTCTTGTTCCCTGGACGCTCCCCCACACCGTGTCGTGCCCCGCGCTCGGGGCGTCTTGTTTTTAGTGACCTTTTGTGTTTTTGTTCTGCAGGCCGTCGGATCCAGGAAGAAGCTGAGATCGGCCGGCGCTTCGAGAAGCAGTGTCGGCGTGTTGTTTTTTCGTGTCCTGCAGGCCATCGGATCTTCAAACGAACCGGAGGGAGCAGAGGTCGTCCTGCGTTTAGCAAGCAGAGTCGGCGTTGACCAGGTTTCAAGATTTTGGAGCGCGAGCACGAGTCGAAAGGGTGCGGAGCTCGGAGGAAGTCTGCGCATCGGAGGAGCGGGTCGATGAGTGATTTAAGAACGAAAGTTAAGTGGAGAGCACAGCTGTTAAAAATGTGCGGTTATGAAGCCGATTATTTTATAATTACCGAGGTGTAATATAGCAAAGCAGAGGCAGGTTTGCTGAGACGTGAGATACATGGATGGAGATTATGTGCTTCTTCGGTGCGATTTACAATCACGTAAGCTAAAAGTGTGAGCTTAGTATACCCTGCCGCCCGACTGGTATTTTGAGTTTCTGCCATTGCAGCCAGATGTATGATACAACAAGTAACATCAGAGGCCCGTTGCAAATCTGTTAATGTGTATTTATAATATTTCTTAGGGTCATAGAAATAGGTGGTTTGAGCCTCTCCCCGGTTTCTCCTCGCTAGCCCCCGGCCCTGCTTTGTTCGTGCTCAGACACGGATTTCCAGTAAGGGTGGTCGCTTCCTGGCTCTTCTTATGGTTTTTAGAGCTGAATTGTAGCCCAAGGGATAAGCGATGCTTGTCCCGACGTGCTTGTCGCTGGTGAAACAAGCCTAGCCGAGGGGGCATCACCGTGAAAGTGCAAGACGCAGACCCTTTGCCACTCAAAGTTAATCATATAATGTGCCCTGTCTAGCATTATTATTAAGAATGGTGACCATGGGCAGCGGTTTGTTTATCTCTCCTTCTAGGCACTCACATGAGGGTTTCTCGGACAACCCTGGGATCCCTGCCCGGGGCGGGAAGAACGAGAGTGCGTGGCCTGTGGCCCCAGAGAGAGTTATTTGCCATGTGACACTGGAATGAATGTCTGCTCTTTGAATACGATAGTTGTAAAGTATGGAATGTTTCTGTTAGTGTGTTGATGTTGTGCTGGAATTCGTCTATGCGAATGTTCTGTCGACTAGGTGTTTGCTTGTACTTTTCTGTGTGATTGTGAAAGTGTTATTTTCACGGCAGGTAAAATCAATCGTTATTTTGCAAATATGCCTGACAGAGTTACGTTGGTAAATCTTTGCTATAATTCGTCTGGCACTCCTAGTTTTTCCTTTTACTGTTAATTCACAAGTTCATTTATGTGCTACTCACTCCTTTAGTGCTTTGTCTAAGGGCACTTTTTCTTCAATGAATTGAAATAGAGAAAATGGAAATTCCACTTGCAGGTGGAGGTGTGCACAATGTTAACATGACCTCAGTGGTCTCATATTGATCCTTTCACCATTTGTATGAAAAAACTCTTGATAACTTCCAGTTTAAGATTTTTCATCATTATATTTTATTTTCTTCATTTTTCAAAATCAGTATGAATTAATCCATTCATTCATGACGATTTATTGCTTAAACATTTAACTTCTACCCAATGCATTTCGGGTCGAGGTTGACCCTTCCTCGGGGGTCTGGTTCTCCCTGTCTGCAACGCTAGGCTTGATATAGACCACAAGGTCAGTATTGTGTAATACTAGCATTCTTGAGTTTTTGAGTGGCAAGAGACTCTGAAGAGTGAGAGGATGGATACAGAATTCCTAGTATATGTATGCAGGGAAGCCTGCAGAAATCGTGCCTTTGCCAAAACGGATTGCTGCCGCTTTACAGCGCCATAGGAAGGACTGCGCCAGGAGCTCTGCCCGCCCGCCTCCCGCTGCCTGACCCCTCTTACCAACTCGGGGTCTGGCCGCCGAGCGGAGCGTGGGTGGACCACAAGCCCCACAACTCCTAGCGGCAAATACCGCGAGAGTAGCGCGACAGGAGGCGCTTAAATCAAACAGCACCCCGGTCGAAGGGGGGCAGAAACGCTAGGCTTGATATAGACCACAAGGTCAGTATTGTGTAATACTAGCATTCTTGAGTTTTTGAGTGGCAAGAGACTCTGAAGAGTGAGAGGATGGATACAGAATTCCTAGTATATGTATGCAGGGAAGCCTGCAGAAATCGTGCCTTTGCCAAAACGGATTGCTGCCACGTTACAGCGCCATAGGAAGGACTGCGCCAGGAGCTCTGCCCGCCCACCTCCCGCCGCCTGACCCCTCTTACCAACTCGGGGTATGGCCGCCGAGCGGAGCGTGGGTGGACCACAAGCCCCACAACCCCTAGCGGCAAATACTGCGAGAGTAGCGCGACAGGAGGTGCTTAAATCAAACAGCATTTCGATCGAAGGGGGGAAGCCTGCAGAAATCATGCCTTTGCCAAAACGGATTGCTGCCGCTTTACAGCGCCATAGGAAGGACTGCGCCAGGAGCTCTGCCCGCCCGCCTCCCGCCGCCTGACCCCTCTTACAAACTCGGGGTCTGGCCGCCGAGCGGAGCGTGGGTGGACCACAAGCCCCACAACCCCTAGCGGCAAATACCGCGAGAGTAGCGCGACAGGAGGCGCTTAAATAAAACAGCACCCCCATCTCGCGGGACGCCCGGGGCTAAGCCCGGGCAAAGGGGGGGCCCTCTACGGCCCTCATCGGCAGGAATCGACAGTGACAGGGCCAGAAACGCTGCCGGACGCTTGAGGAAAACCCTAACAACCAAGTAAGACTTTTTTTGTATTTGATATATCACCTATACTTAAGGCTGAGATGATAGTCTTCTGGCTATAGTGGCAGGCGTTGTTACTACAACCAACACTATGGAAAATTACCTGGTCCAAACTGTGCAAAAAATAAATATACAGAGGAGAGACTCTTTGGGGTTGAGTCAATCTCCAGACCTACGATGCCTGAGCCCTACCATACTTCCTCCCACTGATGACATTATATCTTTGGAGACTGATTCCGTGGACCGTCCTATCCTTCCTACTAATCAGGGCAGGAGCAATTTATTTGAGAATGTAGTGCCAGCCCCCGAGGTACTTATTGCGGACCCTGAGAACGATATAGACTCTGAACAGGAGATACAGGCGTGTCTTTCAGACGAAGATCAGCCCACCTCAGACCACGCCCCTCGGCCAGAACGTTCTAGTGTAAAAAATCAACCAAAACGGGGAGGGTTGCGGTCGGGGACAATGAGGAAGAGGGCAATTACCCCAAAGGCTAAAGTAAAGGACATTGGAGAGGGGAAAGTAAAACATAATGCTGATGATGACTTGTTTTTAAAAAATTGCTGAGCTGATTGAATGTAAAATTAAAACCATCATTAAACCTCTAGTAGCTAAAATAGATAAACTTCAAACCGAGGTTAAAAAGCTGGGAGGAAAGCAGAACAAGGTAGTGGAGGGAGTTGAAAATATTACTACGTTGGTTGTTTATTTGGGCAATAATACTGGAGGGAATGCTGCTGGTGAAGGAATAGATGAACTGTTGCACAATAATTCCCCAACGCAGTTACCGGTTTTAAATGCTAATGAAACAGTTGGTAAAGGGGATGGTTCACCAACAGTTGATATCCCACCAGCACAAGCCCAGACAACGGACCCTTTACAATTTATAGTTGAAGCTTCACCTGTTGTACTAGTATTAGCCAACGTTCCCCCCCTAGAAGGTGGTATAGTAGAATCTCCCACCTCTTTGTCAAATAAGGCATTACAATGGCTCACAAATAACATGAAGCTAGCCCCGGGGGGGGCAGCAACTGGCTCGGGAGATTAAGACCGCAAAAAGTGTTCCCTGGTTAGGAAATCGTCCCAAAAAATTTAAAGGGGATTGTGTGGCAGTGAGCTTTTCACATCCAGGCGTTTTGCCAAACATCCTCACCAACTTACTCCCGCCCCAACGTAGGCAGGGTACCGTTGTCCCATTAACCCTAAAATTTTTCTATGGAGAACAACAGAATGTCACCTACCCTAGGACCCCTGCATTCGGGTGGGACAATAATTGGGATACGAATAACAGATGGGGCCAAGATCAAAACCGTAATATCGTAAACCATCCAGCTCATTCAGTTCACTAAAATCCTTTTGCACAACCTCTTTTGCTGTCTAATCGTTATGCTCCTTTATCCTTTTTGGACCAAAATGATTGACTTTTGCCCAAACAAAATAGCCAAGAAGAGAAATATGTACCTGTTTTTAGTATGCTTACTTGGAATATCGCAGGAATTAAGGCAAAAGTAGGAAACGCCGCATGGTCAGATTTTATGTCTAAGTTCGACATTATTGCATTACAAGAAACCTGGGACACAAAAAATAGTTTTTCATTGGATGGCTATAGTCATTTCTGTATTCCAGCAGTGTCCAGCGTTGCAGGAAGAGCCAAGGGAGGCCTGTTATGTCTTATTAAATTAGATATTAAAGGTCGCCTGAAGAAATGTGATTCGGGCTCCGAGCATTGTTTAATTGTTGAACTTTCCTGAGCAGAATATCCCAATATTTTATTTATAAACTTTTATAATGCCAACGCATCTGACTGTACTTTATATAGTCTAGATAGATTGGATCAGTTTTTGTCAGTCTACAGTGAAAATGTAAATTCTTTTGAAATCATTTTCTTGGGGGACTTTAATATACACCTGTGTTTACTAATGTGTGCTTGCGATGAAGAAGAATCCCCTCCTAATTGGTCGCCTATCCACCTTGAACATAACAAACAGGGTGAATGTCTAGAAATATTTTTAGCAAGATGGAACTTATATGAGTCTGGGTGCGGGGAGGGGGGGGTTAGGGCCCCTACTTTTAAGGGAACAGACAATGGCTCTATTATTGATTATATATTCATTTCATTGTGTTTCTTAGGTAAGGCTTTAATGTACAAAACTGTGGTCTCTGTTTTTAGCGATCATAATCCTGTCTCCTTGGACCTAGCAACTACTGATCTCATAGGGCGAAAAGATGGTCCTTGCGACAACAGGCCAGTACTTAAAGTCAAAGACCAGGGTCGCAGATTGAAATGGGATAGCATAACTCCTGAATCCTTTGTACAAGAGGTACTCTCTGATGCTGAGGACGAGGTTGCTGTGTGCCTATCTAGTGTGCTCACAATAGGGAAGTGATATTTGCCTTTGGTAGCATCTGCAGTAAGATTAATCACAGACTGCTTGTTGGCCCTAACCTGAAGACATTGCCCATCAAAAGATAGTTTGATCACAGATGCTCAAAAGCACACTCTGCACTGTTAAATGCTTTGAAGGCTGTTCCGAAAGTCCCTGCGCTTATCATGACCTGTAGAGCCCAGTAAAAAAAAGCCATAGCAGATAGGAAAAAAGAGATTAAAGATGAAGCTTGGACCCAGCTATCAGATCCAGCAATATTGAAAAACAGTGGAGAATTTTGGAAGATTTTTAACCAACCTTTATTTACAGGGGAGGAGAATTCCCCCCTTGAAACCAACATACCTGATGAAGGTTGGATAAAATATTTTAGTGATATTTACTCTGACCACAGTAGCGGAGACCCTATGGCTCAGGATGGCAGTATAGCAATGGGAACCAATTGCACTTTGAGGTAACAGAAGTTTTACAAGCAATAGACTGTACTCTGAAGAAAAAGGCACCAGGACCCGATGGTGTTCCTGCAGACGCCTTTAAATGGTTCCCTAATTTTTGGTCTAGACTACTCTGCAGGGTCTTTAATGCATTAAGCCATGATAATATCCCAGAGTCATGGAAAACTTCTATATTTATCCCTGTGTTTAAAAAGGGAAACAGGCAGGATCCTGCATGTTATAGACCAATCTCATTGATTGACTCATCAGTTAAGATTTTAGGAAGAGTCATACTAGCAAAATTAAATGAGTGGGCTACTGAGAACAGTATTTTGACAAATGTGCAATATGGATTTAGACCTAAAAGAAGCACTCAGGACCAATGTCTTAATCTCCACCTGTTGATAGAGAAATATACCAAGGCTAAGGAGGGGTCCATGTACCTCGGTTTCATGGACCTCTCCTCTGCTTTTGACCTGGTTAACAGATCAAAGCTTTGGTCAAAATTGCTGGAAATGGGCTTGGATAGGACAATAGTCAATCTACTGGCTGACCTGCACTCTGGCCTTACAGCCAAAATTAGAGTTACCACGGGTGGAAGGTGTACCGATGTCTTTGCTTCAGAAAAAGGGGTCAGACAGGGGTGCATTTTGGCACCCCTACTGTTTACATTATATGTGAATGCTTTGGAGCCTGCCCTTAGGGGCGTGACCCCCGATATTCCGCGTGCAGGGGAACAGGGGATCCCTGTTCTCCTTTACGCGGATGACGCGGTTCTTCTTGCGCGTACCGGGGTGGGGCTCCAACGCCTTCTGGACGCCTTTGAAACCTTTATGGGTTCACTTGATCTGAAAATAAATGCGAAGAAATCCCAAATTATGCTTATGGGCAGTGTAGCAAGGAAAAATTGTCACAAAACTTTTTTTTGCGGACAGGAGAAGCTTGCTCAAGTAACTTCCTTCCACTATTAAGGGATCACATTTGATGAAAAGGGAAACTGGGACCCCAGGTAACGAACAGAGTAACCTCGCTAGCAAGAACATCTTCAGCTCTTGAGGGGTTCTCTAAGAAACTGGGGTCCAGGCCAATTGCAGCCATAATGAAAATTTATAAGGCTAAATGTATCTCAGTGTATCGTATCGTATCGTAAGGGGTTCTTGTATAGCGCACTGACACCATGGGTTTCCTGGCGCTGGTTGGAAATAGAGGGGACAGAGAGACTAACCAGATTGAGGGAAAAGCCAAGTTTTTAGAGATTTACGAAAGAGGATCAGAGAGTTAGAAATTTTAAGAGAAAGGGGGAGAGAATTCCAGAACTTGGGGGCCAGGTATGCAAATCTCCGGCCTCCAGATCTGCAGAGCTTGTAGGAAGGGACAGTCAAGAAATGAAGATGGGAGGATCTCAAGTTGCGGGACGGGCAGTATGGTCGGATAAGAGATTTTACAAAGATGGGACAGGGGCCAGCCAGGGATTTGAAGATAAGGCAGCCGATCTTGAAGGCTGCCCTGGAGGCGACAGGGAGCCAGTGGAGTTTGACGAGGAGGGGCCTGGCAGATTGCCACTTCGGAATCCCTAAGGCCAATCTTGCCGCCTGATTTTGGACCGCCTGTAGTCTGCCCATCGATGTTTTAGGCAGACCATGGTAGATCGAGTTGGAAAAATCTAGGCGGGAGAGGACGAGGGCCATGATGACCTGCAGGAGGGCATCAGGTGTAAGGAGATATGCCACTTTCCTGATCCTGCGCAGTTGGTAAATGCAGGACGAGACCACGGTCCCCACCTGCGGCCCTAGGGATAGAGCGGAGTCAATAGTGACCCCTAAGCTCTTCACCGAAGCCACGGGAGTGGGAGACGGGCCCAGTTCCGCCGGCCAGAATTGTGGCCCCCAGAAGGTGGGTCTCCTACCAGGAAGGAGGAGCTCCGTCTTACCGAGGTTCAGCTTTAACTGGTTGTGGCCCATCCACTGGAGAATGTGGGACATGGCAGACTGAAAGTTAGGAATAGCAGAAGGGGAATTAAGAGAGAAGATGAGCTGCAGGTCGTCCGCGTAGTTAAACACGGTGACATCCCACAGCCTCAGGGAAAGTAGAAGGGGACGAAGATAAAGGTTGAAAAGAAGAGGGGACAGAGAAGAACCCTGGGGGACCCCACAGAGCGAGTGCTCTCTAGGAGCCCTGAAGGCACCCAGGCTTAGGGTCTGAGACCTGCCCGTCAGGAAGGATCTGACCCAGGCCAGAGCCGGGCCCTGGATGCCAGCCTGCTCGACACGGCGGAGAAGGATGTTATGATCCACTGTGTCGAAGGCGGCTGACAGGTCTAGTAATACCAGGGCCTGGGGGGTACCTTTGTCAACACCGTCTCTCAGGGCGTCCAGCACGGCCAAGATCACTGTCTCCGTTGAGTGGCCGGGTCTCAAGCCAGCTTGGTTGCCCTCGAGGAAGTTGGAACTCTCGATAAACTGTGAGAGACAGGTGGTGACGTGGGCTTCCAGGATTTTTGAAAAGAAAGGTAAGAGAGAGATGGGGCGGTAGTTTGCCGGAACAGCGGGGTCAGCCCCCGGCTTCTTCAGAAGAGGCACCAACACGGCCTCCTTGAAGGAGCCCGGCACCGTCCCAGAGGAAAGAGAAGAATTTAGCAGGGGGAGAATACAGTCAGGTAGAGTGTGGCAGATGTCCCTAAGAATGGAGGGGGGGCAGCAATCATCTGGGGATCCCGACTTAATGCGGGTGGCAAGGGTAGCCAGAAAGGTGGAGTCAAGAAGAGGGAATTGTGTGAAAGAAGAAGTACTGTGGGGGGGGAAACAGGTCCAGCGCCAGGAAATGTAACAGGAATGGTGTTCTTGATCGATACAATTTTTTCAATAAAGAAAGTGCTGAGGGCATTACATGCTTCCTGTGTAGGGGCCTGAGTAGGGAGCGTCCTGGGATCGGAGGTAAATTCATTAAGGACTTTAAAAATTTCCTTAGGCTGGCAAGGGGCAGATAACATTTTACCAGAGGCATAGGTTTTTTTGGCAGCCAGAATAGCGAGTTTGTACCCATTGCGGGCAGCCACGTATGCGTCTCTGCTTACAGGGCTGTAGTCTCTCCTCCACTTGCGCTCGAGCTGGTGGAGTTCCAAATGGAGAGCTTTTAGGTGGGGGGTAAACCATTTGTGGGAGTTATTGTGCCGGGATTGAGGGAACTTAGTGAGGGTAGCAAAGATGTCACTGGCTGTAGTAAGCCAGTCTGCCACGAAACCGTGGAGCTCGTCGGTACCAGTGTTGTTGGGTAACAGGGGATAGGTTTGGGACAGATGAGCCAGGAGTTTGGAGGGATCGACAGCCTTCCACTTGCGAGCCGTGCCACCCTCCCGTGAGGGGACCTTGATGTGGCCGACCGCTGAAAAGGTGGTGTCGATCAGGCAATGGTCCGACCACACACAAGGTGTTATTAGTGGGCAGGAGGACGTGACTCCATGGGTCCAAACATGGTCGAGGATGTGGCCACCCTTATGGGTGGCAGACCTAACTAGTTGGATAAAGTTCAGGCTTGAAAGACCCTCGAACAGTTCGGAAGCATGTGGGCCAGCGTCCTCATGTTGAAACCAGTAGTTGAAGTCCTCGATGATGATAATACGGGGGGAGCAGGTAGCAATATTGGTTAGCTGATCGATAAAGGATGAGGGGAAAGACGGCATGGAATGGGGAGGGCGGTATAGTAGCACAAGAGTAACTGCACCAACCTCGGTCCCTAGGCTAAGGACCAGGGTGTCTACATCCGGTAAAGTCATGGCCGCAGAAGCAATATTCTTGAGGTCCTTGCGTATTACAGCTGCCACCCCTCCCCCGGTACGGCCCTCTGATCGGTTGTTGTTCAGCAGAAAGTAGTCAGGGGGTAGCGTAGCCAAGATGTCTGGGAGAGAGTCGTCGGTAAGCCAAGTCTCTGATAGCAATAAGACATCGGGGCTTTCAGACATGAGAAGATGCAGGATATCAACTTGGTGCTTAACCATTGAGCGGGTGTTTAAATATAGGACCCGGATGGACGACTCAGAGGGAGCCGGAGCGATAAGTGATGGTATCGGCGCAAGATTAGGGGTTGAAATACCTGCAATGCCAAGTGAGGTAATGCGGGCCCAGATGTCGGGGGAGAGAGGACAGGCCGAGGCGTGTAAGCGCCTAAGGGCAGAGGTCGAGTGTGATAGAGGAGTAGCAGAACTACTGGCCCCTGGGCCCGTCCGGACGCGGACGGGCGCAGACGGGCTGGACTTAGGCGCGACTTCGGCGCGCTGACGGCGTGCCCGCTGCACCCGTCCGCTGCGCTCCCTGTAGGGGTGCGCCATTTTATGGGCTGAGGTCGTGAGTGGCCGAGCGCTGCACCGCTCGCCTCCTCAGCGTCCTCACCCAATATGGCGGCCAAACAGCGCGACCCGGCGGGAATCGATCTCCTGCGAGGGCGGCTGACCAGAATGAAAAACCAGCACAACAAAAGGGGGTTAGTTGGCTGGCGGCGCAATTAAAACTGTTTTTTTTTTTAAAATAAAGAATTAAACATGCGCGAGTAGCGCGGAAAGGCAGCGCGAGTAAAATACGTCCAGGCGAGTGGCTAGGTCCCACTGGCCGTCTCGTGGCTTCCAACCAGTTGTGGAGGCAAACCCAATGACTTTTATGGGCTGAGGTCGTGAGTGGCCGAGCGCTGCACCGCTCGCCTCCTCAGCGTCCTCACCCAATATGGCGGCCAAACAGCGCGACCCGGCGGGAATCGATCTCCTGCGAGGGCGGCTGACCAGAATGAAAAACCTGCACAACAAAAGGGGGTTAGTTGGCTGGCGGCGCAATTAAAACTGTTTTTTAAAAAAAAATAAAGAATTAAACATGCACGAGTAGCGCGGAAAGGCAGCGCGAGCATCGCGAGTAAAATACGTCCAGGCGAGTGGCTAGGTCCCACTGGCCGTCTCGTGGCTTCCAACCAGTTGTGGAGGCAAACCCAATGACTTTTATGGGCTGAGGTCGTGAGTGGCCGAGCGCTGCACCGCTCGCCTCCTCAGCGTCCTCACCCAATATGGCGGCCAAACAGCGCGACCCGGCGGGAATCGATCTCCTGCGAGGGCGGCTGACCAGAATGAAAGTGGCATCCTATGGCAGTTCAATTCGGGAATATAGGGGACTGGATCCCCTACAGATCATGGGAAATAATTTTTTTAGATCTGTTCTTGGTGTCCCACAATCGACCCCGTCCTACACTGTTCACTTGGAACTAGGGGAAGGCTACATCACAGACCTGATAAAAACAGCACCTTTAGTAGCATGGCTGAGGATGTGGCTTAACAAAGAAATCCCTTTAAACCATACCATTATGAGAGATTGTCTGTGTTTGGACAAAGCTAACAACATTAAGTGGTTGACTTACATTAAGGAAAAATTTTCCAGGTTGGGGAGGCCAGAGTTATATTCTGTAATAGAATCTATAACACCCAAAGATATTGCGCTCACAAAGAGTGCAATGAGAGAGCTTCTATCTTTGGAGAGAGAAGAGTGTGAGTTGAAAAAACCAAGTGTTAGGGCCAGTCTAATATTATCTATACCTGACGGGCCAGAACATTATTTGAATAAGGTGACTCACCCTTACCACAGGTTTATTTTAACCCGTTTTCGTTTTAACTTGTTACATTTTAATCTTGGTTTTTATCCTGTATGGAGCACCCCAGAAAAGGCGTTACCATGCTCTTGTGATCATTTCTCCGAACAAAATACTATGCACCTAGTGATGTTCTGTAGTCATTACATAGATGCAAGGAGAAAGTTCCTTGTGCCCATCCTTAAGGAGGCTGGATTTATTCAAGTTAAACCTGCTCTTATTTATTTACAGCTTCTACAGACTCCTAAGATTATGTTTCATGTGGCTAGTTTCCTGGTGAGTACTATTAGGAGCAGGAATATTAGATTAAAAAATACGGTTACCCCCCATAGTAGCACAAACCGAGCACTTTAAAAGACACTTTGTAATTATAATAGGACTTGTAACAGGGTCATATTTGGTCCTAGTTATGTCTGTCTTTCTGGGGTTTTTAGCATTTTGCACTTTGCACTTTATATTGATATGACATGTAATATGCTGCATGATTTTTATTCTTATTGTATTTTAACTGTTTTTAAAGTATGTATTTTTTGTATATGTATTTTAAACAACTTGTACTTTGCCATTGTCTTTATATGATATTAAGTTATCGCAATAAAGTATTTTGACTGACTCCTAGTATATGTGCAGTAGGCCCAGACGCGATCCTTACAGCACATCTGGTAGTGCCTTTGGTAAATATTTGTTAACTTACTTTTCGTCCTGAGCAGGATATGACAGACTGCTCAGTATCGAGGGAACAGGTTTTGGCTTCCCGCGCTATCGCTGACCACTCCTTGTCATTTCAGAAACTAACTGACAGAAGTGAAAATAATGCAAGTGTTTGTCTTGTTTATTGACATTCTAGGGCTATGATGTTTCGCATTTTGCTAGAAATGTTGCAGATCGCGGTGGGTGAAGGCTTAAAAAGTTAGTAGGTGTTAATATTGACAAAAATGCCGGTTTTAATTGTTGACTCTGATGGTATTACTCTGACATTGTTTTCCCCTGTCTGGGCAAAGGTTGCATCTCATTAGTACGGGCTTTAACACCTAAATATAGAAATAAGCAGCAGAAAGGTCCTTTGACGGCAAGGTAACAGCTATTGCGGCAATTTTGTAACTCTTGAACGGTTTGAGCTAGACACAATTTGCTTTTGTAAAAATCTGCAGACTACCAGCAGAGGCTGGATTAGGTGTCAAATGCAGCAAATCTATAAATATCCAGCGGCCCTAATAAAATTTTCTTTATAGAAAAATGGTGGTATCAGGGCAGGAGGACCTACAGTTCTTGACAATATTAAGGTTACGGTAAAGCCTAGGCGATGCGCTCGCAATATGATATACTGCCCTGGCTACTGTAGGAGGTGATAACACAGGTTAAAGACCCAATCCTTAAGGCTATCTGTTACTTTCCCGAGAATATCCTATGGCCCCGATGCCATCCTGGTAAGAGCATCTGCAATTAGGGTGACTTTCTGAAGTCACCCTCAATATACAGTCTAGACGGTGAAGGGGTAATTGTCTTTACAAGTTAATATACAGGCTGAGCATGCGGTACAGGTTGAACTGCTCTTGGCTCAAGAGAGAAGCAGAGGATTGATTGCGTCACTACCTGGAGAGATGATTTAACCTAGCAGAAATAGCTAGGAGGGCCTCTGACAATGTCCTTGCAAACTCCCTGGGGGGGATTATAAAGCTGGTCAGGGCAGCCGGGTAAGTGACTGCCCCCTTTTTTACTCCCAGCAGCAGAGTTTGGAGCCAGCAGTGGGTCTTAGACAGTGTGACCCCCTCCCACCAACTGCCTGTGAGGGGGCTCCTCAGCACTTGAGTCCAGACAGAAATTACTCCAGGTCTATTCACTGCCTCCTCTCTGTCAGGAAGGATTCAATATATTATATGGCAATGCCTCCAGTCACACGGTTTCATAGACTTTGTGAGTCCTAGCAAAGAGGCGCAACATACTGTGATTCTGGGCGAATCACTTAATCTCCTCGCGCCTAACAGAAAACGAATGTGTTCTCAGGTAACGCAACTGGTACTCATGTAAAGCTCTCTGATGCCGTCATGGGCCTGTCTCATGGGTTCTTAAACGATATGTGCGGATTGACGTGTTGTAACGTGCAAGGTAACTCACGCCTGGTGTTTTTCTTTTTTTTTTTTTTGCAGTTTCTCAAACCTGTCACGCAGGGGAGGAACTCGCCGCGGGGCATCAGCAGGCTTCAGCAGCTCAGCGAAAGCAGCAAGACGTGCAACGGACACTGGTGACTTGGTTGTGGGCCACTCGTGTGAGGCGTGCCAAACATGTTTCTTTTTCTTGCAAGTGAATGTAGGAGGAGTGCGGAACATAAGGGGTTTCCGTCCCCTTAGGGGAGAAGGGGGCCAACGCCCCAGGCAGTTTAGTAATTAATTTGTCTGAGCTACTCTCCTAACAACCCGCTCCCCGTCAGTGGTGATACTTCACCTGGGGGAGAACGATTTGGCCAAGCTAGGTAGGCGCATCCTTCTTGAGGAAATCATCTCCGCTGTGGGGGGGTGGCCAAGACATGTCTGGGTCAATGTTTTTTCTTTCAGGAGACCGTAGGAAAAGGGCAGCACAAAAGGGGTTTTGATATCTCATTCTTTGGGAGAGGGGGTCTATGCCTCAGCCAGTTAGGAAATCCTTCCAGGGACTCTTAGCTCAGCAGCCCCCCCTCCCCCACCCCCCCTCAGTGGTGATGATTTGGCCAAACTGGGGAGGCGCACCCTTATTGAGGAGATTATCTCAACTGCGGGGTGAGTGGCCAGGATTTGCCCGGGTTGCACAGTAGTATGGTCGCAACTTATCCCTGGTGACAGTGGCGAGGAGGGGGACTCGGTCAGGGCGTTGAATCACTCGGTAAAGAGGATCAACACACAGTTGGATAACCTATTTCAAGCCCCCCGTTTGCAGACGATTCCACATGGGTGTATCTGGGGCACACAGTTCTACCTGGGGGACAGGGATTTTTTTGTTTTGCCTTTATTGTTTCTATGGCCTTTTTTCTCTTTCGTTTTCTTTCCTTTTGCCTTTTCTTTTCTTTCTTCCTTTTTTGGGTCAGCGTAGTGGGTCCACTCTTCTGTCAATTATCGATTTTTTCTTATCTGTGCCTATACTTTTCACGGTATTTCAGTATCATTGGGCGGGCGCTTAACTGGTGCGAACTGTGATTGTATGCTTGATTATCCTTAGCGCCACTGTCCTAATTGAGACCGATCTAACTGTGGAAATCCTACTATTTTGCTCGCCCTTTACGCGACTCTGTTATATTGTATGGCACCTGATCCTTTTATTTTTATATTGTAAAATGGAGCCTTTAGAATCCTGTCATTCGCATGGTATGCTTCATAGCTAGTTTTAACCGAATTTTTGGTACTTTCGCTTCCCGGGTGGCCGAGCCGTGTCCTAACTGACTTGTTGTGATTAGCGGCCGGCCATGGTGGTTGTAGGCCCATATTTGTAACTGGTTGAAGTAACAATAAAGGTTTTCCAAAAACATTCTGCAGCACACATAGCAAGAGCAAAATACCATTAATAATTGTTTATGGGGAGAAAGGTGTACCTTCCTGCCCATAAACAATCATTAAATGATGACGATTAGCCACTTCTATATATGCAGCATTTTGCAGCACAAATAGAAGTAACAATTCACTAATGTGGATTGTTTGTGTGCAGGATGGGACACCATCCTGCACATAAACAATCATTCCTGCAATGCAGGCACCCTTGCACCATGGTGCAAGGGTGCCTGCGTTTGCGCTAGGCAGCACATTTTAGCACCAGCGCTAGGGAAAAAACAGGTGTGCACCTTATTGTTGTAAATATGGCGTATCCCTGCATTTTGGAACTGTCGGAGTGCGGTGCTGTCAAATTGTTTGTAGCTCCATGCTCTGACATTTTGTTGAAAATATGCCCCAGAATCTGTCTGGGGGGTGTGGTCAAGAGAGCTCAGTGCACCTCCTGATTATAATCCTATATTATTCCTGCAATATCACTGTACCAACATCCAAATGCTGAGTCAGGATGTCACAGCGAACCCCATGGGCTTTCTGTCAGAGCTGCCTCGCCACAATACAGGGCATTGGCACCTGCATGGCTTGGATTTGGGGGAGTGCTCTTGGCCTGTGAATGCATCACAGGAAAATTGAGCAGTGGAGAGAGGTGATGGCCTACTTACTTTGCAGAGATTGGCTTCCCTCTCTGGAGATGCAGCCCAGGGGAATTTCCCCTTGGTGAACCGCTGGAGTACTACACAGAAAATAACAAGGCCCTTGTCTGGGATACTGCCCTGAAGCCCCACCACCTGCTTTGGCCTGGGAGTGTGGTAAGTCTGAGAGAAAGGGGCAGCAACTCACCAGGTACCACCTCCATCGACCCGTGTAACCCAGTGTGCAGATCACCAACTTCCTATCCTCTCATCCAGGGCAAACACCACTGGAAATTGGGTAAATCCTCCCCCAGTAGGAGCCGGTGTCATCGACAGACCACAATGAGGAACATCTATGAGGAGTATATCAGGGTCTTAGCTGTGCCTACACAGGTCCTGACAGCTAAGCATGGGCGAATTTTGCGAATCTCTCGTTAGCGAATTTTGCAGATTTGCGAACTCGCAATTCGCAAAATCCGCGAATTCTCGCGAATTTGCGGATTTTTTTTTGTGTTCGCGCGGGTTTCTGCCAGTTCGCGAGGGTTTTGTACAATTTCGCAAACGCGAACTTACCTGTCGGGTCGCAAGTTTTGCGAACTTGTTGTTTCTACGTGTCCAGCCTGTTTGGGACACTCTTCTTCATCACTGCCACTCTCTGTCACCACTGCCACTCTCTGACTACTCATGCCACCCTCTGGCCCACCCATGCCACCCTCTGTTTCATCACAGCACCCTCTGGTTGTCCAGTCAGTGTACATTATTGTGGCAAAGCAAAGTACACCTTCCCTGCCTCAAGTGACCTGAATTAATTTGGGGCTGATTAATGTGTCACAGAATATTTTTTTAGCTGGCACCTGCTTCCTTAGTGCTTCCTGATTAGTGATCTTTTGCACTTGCTAAGTGCTTTCATTGTTGCAAAATTAGTTACAACACCTGCCCTGCCCCAACTGACAATAATGAATTAGGGGCTGATTAATGGATTTGAACTTCCAGCCTGGCTCCTGCTTGTCTCCCTTTGCTGTAATTCAGGACCTTTGTGGCATATGTGTAACTATTCTGAGGTTCAGAGCAGGGTCACATAATAGTTGCAAGTAGGCAACTGAACTCTGGAGGGGCCCCTCAGGAAGCACTACAGGAAATGGCTACTAATGATGAGCCTGAACTTTTGAACCTGGTAAGTAGTTTCAGTTTTGCTAAGATCGTATTTCTGCAATTTAGCGCTTATTCGCGGGGCGCGAAGTTGTACTGGGAAGCCGCAAACTCACGCGAACAGTGCGAGCAAAATCCGCTGCTCGCGGATTTGCGGATTTTGCGGGAGATTCGTGAATCTCGCGGATTGCGAATTTACCGAAAATCCGCAAAATCCGCGAGCGAAACGGATTTTCCGCCCATGCTTACTGACAGCCTGACTAGAACTGGAAGGGGGTGGATGGAAATGTGCATTCCGGAGTTTAACATGGGACAGGAGACACGGAGCGCCCCAGAGGAACACCAACTGGAACCTGAGGCAGAGTGCGTTGGGACAGTCCACACTGGAGAATAATGAGCTGATGGAGCTGGCCTAGGGAGGATCTAGGGGAGGACTACACCTCTCACCTCAACATAGCAGACATAGGACCAGCACCACTAGATCTGTAGCCGTGGCATGAGTGATACACTCTGCTGTACACTGCTGCAAGCCTTCCACTGATCTTGCCCCAAACGCACACACTGCTAGAGGACAATTGAGAAAACCCCCCACTCCACCGGTATCCCGGCTAATGGAACCCACTAAACACAGAAGAAATATTCCCCTCACGGTGATGCTGCATTGGAAAAACAGGCGCTGGAAGAGCAATGCTTCGATTTTGATTGTTTCAAACAGCAAAACAACCTCCAATGGCCCATAACTGGAATTGGCACCACAAAGCAGGTCAGAACTTTAAACAGTGGAGTTAAGGGATGCTGCAGTTGAAGTATTGTGTGTCCTTGAGACTTCTTAACAGGAGGCAAGCACACACAAGCCCTTGGAGAAACTTTGCAAAGCAGGATACGAAGCAAAGTACAGTCCTTTTCCTATCCAAAGCAGAAGCTGCAAATGCAGGCCAACCCAGCAAAGCAGCAAACAGCAAAGGGCCAGTACTCCTCCTCACAGCTTTGCAGCTCTTCTCCTTGGTAGAGTCTCCTTTTGATCCAATCTAAATTTGTTCTAAAAGTCAGGGGTTTTAGATCTGATTCTTATACCCCTTTTGGCCTTTGAAGTAGGCATCCTTCAAAAGAGAGTCTTTGTAGTTCACAAGCTCCTGCCTTGGCTCCAGACTCATTCACGGTGGTGGAGACAGCATTGTGAGTGGATAGGAACAGCCCTATGCAGGTGTCAGTGGCAACTCCTCCCACCACTCCGACTCAGGAAGACCCATCAGCCTGGTGATGGGTCATCAGGATATGCAGGGCACACCTCAGTTCCCTTGTGCGATTGTCTAGAGTAAATGCACAGACAGGCCCCTGTCAGTTTAAACCAGACATGGGTTCCACAGGTAGGCAGAGGCACAGGATGCCTAAACAAGAAAATTCCCACTTTCTTAAAATGGCATTTTCAAACACACAATTTAAAAATCAACTTCACTAAAAGATATATTTTATCAATTTTGAGCTCAGGGAGCCCAAACTCCAAATGTCTATCCCTTCCCAATTGAAAGTTAAATGTGTAAGATGTTTCAAGGGAGATCCAATGATAACCTATGAAAGAGGCAGGCCTTGCCATAGTTAAAAACGAAATTGGCTGTATTCAACTTTCAGAACATGTAGAACGCATCAGCACATGTCCTACCTTTCACATACACTGCACTCTGCCCATGGGGTTACATTGGGCCTTTCTCAGGGGTGCCTTATATGCACAAAAAAGGAAGGATGGGACCTTAAAAGTGGGTGCACTTACCAGGTCAACATGGCAGTTTAAAACTGCACTCACAAACACTGCAACGGCAGGCCTGAGACCAGTTTACAGGGCTAGACATGTGGGTGGCACAGCCCGTGCTGAATGCCCACTAGTAGCATTTGATTTACAGGCCCTGGATGCACTTCACTAGGGACTTACCAATAAATAAACTATGTCAATCATGGATAACTAATCATAATCACAATTTACACAGGAATAAGATGCACTTTAGCACTGATTAGCAGTGGCAAAGTGCCACAGTGCATAAACCAGCAAAAACTGCGTGTAGCATACCTTCAAAAATGCAGGAGGTAGGGGCGTGGCTAGCAGCTGAGAGGAATTGCGGCTCACTATTGAGACACCCGAGCCCTCGCCATTAATCATGCACATAACCAGACATCTACTGACTACAGACCTTAAATCGGGGAGGTCTACTGGTCCCTGAACACATCGGCGGTGAGAGCTGCGAGGAAAAGCTCTGTGGCACGAAGAGAAACGTAAGAAATGATTGGTCGCAGCTGGGAGGCAGTCAACAGGGCTGCGTCATTGTGAGCAGCAGCGGAGGTTCTGGGACCACTGCGGCAGCCGCCAACTCTCCAGCTCTCCTGGTAAGCAAATGCGGAGAGACCGGGACAGAGAGTGACCTGAGCTAGCCTTGCGGACTCCCTGCAAACCCAGCGATGAGTGGACGGAGACGTAGGGGAGAGCGGGGCCCAACAGACTAGCACCGGTAGATTCTGGAAACTGCGGCGTCGGCCTGGCTCACTTCCTCATCGTTCCTTGGTTGTACCCAGAGCACTCGGCGGGAACACCGGCACATTTCTGGGGGCAGGCGGCACAGTAGAGGCCTAAAGACAACAAATGCTGGTCGGGATCCCCCCGGGGGGGCTGAAACAGCCTGAGGCACCTCAGCAACCATCACAGGGTCAAGTGGAGCCCGTGGCAAGGATCAGTGTTCTGGGGACAGTGGTGCTTAGGAATTTAACAGGACTCATAACCTGCAAGCAGTTTGCACTGTTCAATTTAGGTGTGCTCCTCCACTCTTCATATCTCTAACTTAAGATGGTGGAGTCTGGCCAGTGACCCTGATACCTGGGAGGGGTGCTTGCTCGGCAGACCCTGTTCCCCCCGGGAATACCAGCCTTCTCCCTCAGTAAAGGAGCCCTACCAGTCACCGGAGGAGTCACTAAGGATTTAGGCCTATGGAGGGGTGTCTTAAAAAATCAGGAGCCCAACACACAAGGAGGGAGGCTGGAGGTGATGAGGATAGCGGGGACAGTCTCTGGGAAACCTGTCTGGCCGCTAGTGGGACTGACATCCCCCCTGGGCAGGTGGCAGAGACTACTGGGGCTGGTCTAGGCGAGCATACAGGATTCACCGTATCACGGACTGATAATAGCGAGCAGCAAAGGGCCCAAAGCGTTGGCCCAAAACAAGCTGGCCAAATTCGCCTGGAATAAAGCTGGGGAGGAGCAGGACAAGGTACAGATGAAAGCCCCGATATAAACGAAGTAAACCCCAACATCTACAGGCCCTTACGCTCCATGATATAATGGAAGCCATCACTGGGGTAGGTACCTCCTTGGAAGCCCACATTGACTCAGTAAATATAGAAGTGACCCTTCTTTGCACGGATTTCCATAAATGGACACCACAGTAAAGGATCTGTGGGACACAACAGCTGCACTACAGAAAGATATATCAAAGCTCCAACAACAAGTAAGCCAACTTCAAGACCAACACGCTGTGATGGCAAAACAACTGGACGAATGTGAAGGGAGAGCGCGTAAGAACAATATACGCATCCTAGGTGTGCCGGAATGACCTCTATGTGGAGGATCTGATCCTGAAACACCTACAGCCTAAAATGCTATCAAGCTATTTGTCTATTGAGAGGGCTCACCATGTCCCCGGGGAGCGACGAAGGCCAGGAGCCCCCTCACGACCACTCATCGCCTGTCTCTTCAACTACAGGGACCGAGACACGATACTCCATACGGCACGGGCTAATCTCCCGCTCAAACTGGAAAATAGTGTGGTCACAATCTCTTCTCACTTTACTGCCAAGGTCCAGGCCCAACGTCGCAGCTTTCTGGGGGCAAAGAAGGAGCTTTGAGATCGGGAAGTGATATATGACATGCGTTTTTCAGCGAAGATTTGTGTAGAACTGGAGGGTAAGATATGCGCTTCTCCTCACTAGAGGACACCTGGGACTGGTTGGAAGGATGGCGCAGAGTTGGAGGCCCGCGTAAAGTCCGGACTGGTGGACACAGGTCAAACAAATCCACCCAGTGGACGGAGCTGAGCGATGATCCATCCCAGGCGGAGTTGGGAGAGATGACACACAGTTGAGCAAAATGATCCTTGGAACTGAGACAGACACGAACTGGTCGCAGGTGGGTGGCCTCGTTGAGCGGGGCAAGGGGGACTTCCGGGAGTTTTCCCTTAACTAAGGGATAATGACAGGCTGTGGGGTGGGGTTTGAACCATTTGCATGAGTATAGTTGTGTGCCATGGAGATGAACACTGACGCGGGTGGGGGCCGGATGCCAGTCCTTAGACATTTTTTACTAACAATGTAAAGTTTGCTTAAGGCGAGGGCACGAGGGCTGCCAGCCAGCACCTACAAGTATTTTGGGGGGAGGGGTTGCGGAGAGTAGTGGAGGACACTATATTCGGAAAAATGGGGTTGTCACTGTAAACTTGATGATATGCCTATTTCAGGATGTGCTGCAGAATGATCAGAGGGCCGATATTGCCGCATGTATTCAGTGCTTGCGTTGACATGACATGCGAGGAATCTACTACCATGTAACCAGAGAGTAATTGAATCACCACTGTACCACTTAACTGTACCACAGATTTTGATAATGGTTTTGTACTGTTTGCTATGTCGAAAATAATTTTTTAAAAAGTATTTTGGTGAGGGGGGGCATAGGCACTCTGCCTGGTTGGGGTGTGGGTAGTTCGAAATCCACTCAGAGGGGGGCAGGAAGGGGGGATGTGTGGGAGATGTGGGAGGGGTTTTGGGGATGCACAGTTGTTTGATTTTACAAGTCACAGACCATATAGTGTCAAATCTGATCTCAGCCATTGATAATTGCCTTAAAGGGACGACAATTTTGAACCGTGCTGTTGTACATGCAAACTTGATTGGGAGCGGGAGGGCATGGGTGGCCCAGCCCACAAGATATCAGACTCGAGCCCTGGGGAGATGTTGGGTGCTCCGGTCCTTTTACCCAATACATTGATGACGGAGGCTAATATGGAAACGTCGCTCTCCGTGCTCACTTGGAATGTGAATGGGATGGGGGACAAAATTAAACGGGGTATAGTGAAGCAGTATCTAAAACATCAGGCCCCTGATTTGGTGCTGTTACAAGAGACACATATGGTGGGCAACAAATGCAAAGCCCTCTCACGGTGGGGAAATGAGTTACTGATACACGCTGAATTTACCTTTGGGTTCCGTGGGACAGGTATCTTGGTTAAAAAAAAAGATGTCACTCACATCGACATGCACATGGGCGGATCCACGGGGGACATTTGCCGTTTTAGATGCGCAATGGGAGAGGAGGGCACTTAATGTGGTCTCGATATTCATCCCGCCGGCACTTGGTAGGGAGGTATTGGTAGGCCTTGGGAAGATATTAGCAGACCTTCCCATGGGTACCCTGATATTGGGAGGTGTTTTTAATATGACAATGGATGACCGAAGGGATAGACATCCACAACGACCACTGTCACGACTCAATACACCTATGGAGGAGTTCACAACAGATATGGGACTAGCGAATGTGTGGCGAACGTTACAGCCAGATGAAACCCACTATACCTACTATTCCAATGCACACAAGAGCTCATCCCGCTTGGATTATTTCTTAACATACTCTGCATACACGGACCACTTCTGGAATCCCTGCACCCTTCTGAGGGGTATCTCTGATCACTTCCCAGTGGGGTTTGAACTAACATATTTTAGCAGCCAACCACGAACCATCATAGTCCTCAGTCCATGGTCGCTTAAAATCCCTGATATCAAAGAGGAGCTACTCACACAGACCGTTAACTACTTTAAGGAGAACATGGGGTAAGTGGACTCAGCGCAGAAAATATGGGAAGCCTTTAAGGCTGTATTGAAGGGACAGGCCCTGGCACTAAAATTGGGGTATACTGAAAAAATGCAGCAACAGATAGTACAACTAGAAAGTGAACTCCAGCAGCTGGAGGACGAAAGTATCAACACTCCCTCAGAGGCAGCTACGCATCGCCTGACACTCAAACAAAAGGAATATAGGATTTTGGTGAGAGACCAGATGAAGGCCAAACTCTTACACACACAACATAAGCTTTATGAATTGGGGGATAGAGCGGGCAAATTACTGGCATAGTTGGAGAAGAGAGAACAGGGAGAGAGATGGGTGCCCAGGCAGATTCTTAAAGATGGAATGCTGGTCACAGACCCTAAAGACATAGCGGAAGCATTCGCTGACCACCTGGAACAAACCTACACCCCTACCACCACATACACGGTGGAAGACTCCCGCCTGGTCCTATTAAATAGTAACCTGCCAACACTCTCTGATACTGACAGGGACGCTCTTGACGAAGACCTGACCGACGAAGAAATCCAAAAGGCCAATGCAAAATCCAGTCGGGAAAGGCGATGGGGCCCAATGGGATACCCATAGAATTTCTGAAAACAGTTGTCTCCCAGGCGGTGCCTCATTTGCGGGCTATGTATGATGAGAGTTACGAAAAGGGGATTCTGCCGGACGACCAGCAGCTCACATTGATATTCGATATTCGTGAGCTGGGGAAACCTGATGACGACTACGGCTCCTATCGGCCAATTTAGTTAATCAATGCGGAAGCTAAAATCCTTTGCGAAATTACTAGACCTATGCTTGGTAACAGTCATTCCTTTACTGGTCCATCCAGACCAATCGGGCTTCATGCCAGGGAGAAATACGGCGCTAAATATCCGGCGTCTTCACAACGTGCTCACCAGACGGGAGTTTATAGAGAAAGATACAGTGGAACTAGCCCTTGACGCCTCAATGGCGTTCGACTCGATCGATTGACCATATCTATTTGAAGTCCTGAAGCATCTGGGCTTTGGCCCGAAATTTCTGAGCTCAGTGAAGCTGCTATATATGGGCCTACGGGGCCAAGTGCGAGTAAACAACCACACGTCTAGAATATTCTCCTTAAAAAGGGTCACTCGGGAAGGGCTGCCCCTTATCACCCCTAATCTTTTCCTTAATGTTGGAACCGCTGGCCGCCTGGGTGAGACGTGATGCTATGCTGAGTGGGTTGAAATGGGCGGAAGGGCATGATGACCGAATATCGTTATATGCGATGATATCCTGCTGTATCTCGACTCCCCATAACAGTCCATACACGGAGTATTAAATATATTTACAAACTTAGGGAAATACTCAGGGTATGCGATTAATTGGAGCAAGTCGGTACTGTGTGTCCTTCAGGGCCTGGTTCCCCGACTCCCCATAGGTTGCAAAGTGGAGGTGGCCATTGAGGGATTTCAATACCTGGGAGACTTCATATTGCCAGACCCCCAGCTCTTCTACAAGCATAATCTTGCCACTCCTTTGGATCGGCTGCGCACGGATGTTAAGCATTGGAGGTCCCTACCCCTCTCTCTAATCGGCCGAGCCGCTCTCTATAAAATGCTGGCCCTTCCACGCTTCATCTACATCCCTCAGAATTGTCCTCATAGGGTCCCAGATGCGTATTTCTTGGGGGTGGAGAGTGAAGTCAGGACGTTACTATGGGAGGGTGGATTCCCCCGTATAGCGATGAGTAAGTTCATTAAGAGGTGGTGCAACAGGGGCATCACCCTCCCCGACATAAGACTCTATTACTGATCATCACAGCTAATGGTGGTGAATCACTGGGTATACCGCTCTCCTATTGATCCAGCCTATCTCTTGGACAGATATCAAATGGGGAGTGGGGAGTACATGGGGGCGCTGTACTCGAAGGTTCGGAAAGCAAGTTTTTGGGCCTACAGCCTACACAGTTGCAATTTGGCCCCAGGCAAATTCCTGGTTAGGTTGGTTGAATGTACTCACCAAATCCACACCACGGTGGTCTACCCAAAGACTTGGACTACTGTGTAACAGCCCGGGTTTGACTAGTGGAACACCATTGGAATTTCCACTATAGGGGATTTGGTGAGAAAAGGCACAATCCTTAAGTTTGGGGAATTGAGAGAGAAATATGACATGGCCCCAGGAGAGGTATTTCGATACCTGCAAAACCGGCATTCCCTTACCACAGCTCTTCCTGACATGAGCGACATACCAGAGTCGTCCCCCTTGGTGGATTGGCTACTTGACGGGCTGCTGCTTAACAAAGCCATATCATTAACTTACAGAAAACTGTGCAACAACCTACCAGACATGTTCCAAAAACTCAAAGAAAAATGGCGGATAGATCTCGGGCCCATTGACGATGAAGACTGGCAAGCAGCACTAATGTCCGTGAGGGAGGCAGCTATCCCCCTTCGTTTCCGACTAATCCAACTCAAAATTCTGCATAGGTCTTATCTTACCGGGGTCACACTGGCGAAGATAGGCTTGAGGTCAGATGCGTTCTGCCTCTGGGGCTGCCAGAAAGATGCAACTTTTTACCATATGATTTGGGACTGCCCAGTTGTTCGAACCATATGGGAGGGGGCCACGAGTTACATCCAGGATTTATTTATTTAGAAGCTTATAAAGCGCACGGCTACCCCCAACGGGTGTGTACCGGCGCTGCAGACAGCGGCCTAAGAGTAAAGATGGCAGCAAATAGACAGCGAACTATTAATAAAGAAGGCAGCGGCTAGGGACACGAGAACAGCCAAGTTTTCAATTTATTGCGAAACAGTGATTCCAATGAAGCCAACCTAAGCTTTAGTGGGAGGCTGTTCCAGAGTTTAGCAGTCCCTACCGTAAAGGACCTGCCTCCCATTCTGGACCGATGAAACCGAGGGGTGGCAAGCAGACGGAGATTGTAAGATCTGAGATTTCTAATTGAATAACAGGTTTCAGCCTTTTTTGCACCTAGCTCGTAACGCGGGTCCCATGCACTGGGAAAAGGGCTCACTCTTACATCATGAATGGGGATTCTCAATATGTGGTGAACAGACTGACCTCACAGAAGTAGAACAACAACTAACCACATTGGGCTACACTCTAATCAAGGGTGAGATTGTGAAGCAGTGGGGAGTGGCGGATAGACCTTCTCATCGAGCGTGGGTAAGAGAGTTTGATAAATGTATGACAGCGGAAAAGGAGGTATTTAAAAGAAGCGGGTGTCTAAAGAAATGGGAAAAATGGGGCAAATGGATTGTATACAGAGGTAACCTATGTGTTTTCCCATTGGTGGAAATGGAACTGCAATGCATTGGAGAGCGCCATTGGGAAGTACTGTGAATGTACCTGATTTACCTTCCCTAATCGTATATCTGTATAATTCGCTTCAATGATCATCAAAAATGTAAGTGACTTTTATCACTGTGAAATTAATAAACATATATATTTTTTTAAATGCAGGAGGTAGAGGGAAAAAGAGACGGGAACCGCACCAAGGATGCCAGGTCAAACACTCATATGAGGGAATATATACATTATTCCGGCATCCACACGCTATACACTAGAATAGGCATGATCTTCGGCACAGCGGAGGTAGGCACTAGGATGGCAGATGCATCATACCTAGGCCTCACACTGTCTGATTACGACCCCTTACGAATAAGCCCCACATGGAGGAACCCTGCCCTGCGATATCCTTGTTTCCATTTGCAACTGGAGGCTCTGCATGAGCAGGTATTCTAGGGCCGTATAGGGGTGGCAATGGAGCAGTACTTTTTCTGATAATGAAGGGGGTCATTCAGTGACATCAGCGACCGGAGAACCTACCTGCAGGCCTGACACTCGCTCCTGGGTCCCAAACGCTGTGGTCTCGCCGCTGCTGCATCGCACCATCTCGCGGCTGGAGACTACAGCTCCCAGGGAGTCTTGCGGCCACTTACTGCTTCCTGCCCTGAGCGCGCCCGGAGGCGCTACTTAACGAGGACGCTCCTTCGGTGGAGCGGGGGGTCATTCAGTGACATCAGCGACTGGAGAACCTACCTGCAGGCCTGACACTCGCTCCTGGGTCCCAAACGCTGTGGTCTCGCCGCTGCTGCATCGCACCATCTCACGGCTGGAGACTACAGCTCCCAAGGAGCCTTGCAGCCACTTCCTGCTTCCTGCCCTCAGCGCGCCCGGAGGCGCTACTTAACGAGGACGCTCCCTCGGTGAAGCGGGGGTCATTCAGTGACATCAGCGACTGGAGAACCTACCTGCAGGCCTGACACTCGCTCCTGGGTCCCAAACGCTGTGGTCTCGCCGCTGCTGCATCGCACCATCTCGCGGCTGGAGACTACAGCTCCCAGGGAGCCTTGCGGCCACTTCCTGCTTCCTGCCCTCAGCGTGCCCGAAGGCGCTACTTAACGAGGACGCTCCCTCGGTGGAGCGAGGGGTCATTCAGTGACATCAGCGACCGGAGAACCTACCTGCAGGCCTGACACTCGCTCCTGGGTCCCAAGCGCTGTGGTCTCGCCGATGCTGCATCGCACCATCTTGCGGCTGGAGACTACAGCTCCCAGGGAGCCTTGCGGCCACTTCCTGCTTTCTGCCCTCAGCGCGCCTGGAGGCGCTACTTAACGAGGACACTCCCTCGGTGGAGCGGGGGGTCATTCAGTGACATCAGCGACCGGAGAACTTACCTGCAGGCCTGACACTCGCTCCTGGGTCCCAAACGCTGTGGTCTCGCCGCTGCTGCATCGCACCATCTCGCGGCTGGAGACTACAGCTCCCAGGGAGCCTTGCGGCCACTTCCTGCTTCCTCCCCTCAGCGCGCCTGGAGGCGCTACTTAACGAGGACGCTCCCCCCGCGTCGCGGGATGCTTGCGGGCGAACCCCGGGCAAAGGGCGGGCCCTCTTAGGCCCTCAGAGGCCAGAAGAGGCTGGGCTGGGCCACCCCCCTAAGCAGCTGTAATAGGTGAGTCCGATCGACTAATCCCCACAATGGTGAAAAGAAATATTATAAATGTGGTACAAGCTTTCGAAGGATCTCTAGTATCCCAAACCTCCCTGGAAAGCATGTTGGAAAATGCTTTCAACATGGTTACTAACGAAATTGCGAACACCGAGAGGAGGATGTCAAGGGGCCTAGCAAGTACACTCTCTGAAACATCTTTGACAATTCCCAATAACGCCCACCCACTTTCACCTGTGGTCACAGTCTTGAAACAACCACTACCAGCTAGTTCTCTGGAACCACTGTCAGGCGGGAGTAATTCTACCAGCACAATGGAAGCCTTACCAGATTCAGCTGTCCCTCTGACCCCGAGTAACAAACCCGGAGGTGAGAAAAGAAAAAGAGGTGCCTCCAAATCAACGGGAAACAAGAGGAAGCAACCCCCTCGCAACAAGAGCCAGACAACCCCTCAGAGTATGTGGTCCAAAGGGAATAAAGAACTACCGAGGGGTGGTACTGATACCAACGAGTCAATACCACTTGATGACGTGGTTCTTGTTGTACCCCCAGCAACCACGGTAAATGATGGCTAGACCTCTGTCTGCACACAGACTGAGTCATTACTTGACAACATCGGCCAACCAAAGACTAATGGGAATCTTATTGAAACTATTGTAGACACTATTTTTAAGCAAATGGAAAGTCAAATGATCAAGCAATTTAATACTATTTTTAAACGATTAGATAGGCAGGAAAATCTTGTAAAGAAAAAAGATGTAAAAAGGAAGGGACAGATTAGCCTTGACCTATTGAGGGGAGATCGCCTAGTGAAAGATATAGAGTCTATTTGTAAGGTCAACACGGGTAAAGGGCTCAATACTGCCAGTAGTAGTACACCTACACCTACATCTGCACCTACTGCTACACCCAGGAGTAATACTGCTGGGAAAACCCCAACTGTCATGAAATCACAGCACACCCCGGTCATGACAGCTGCACCTCCCAGCTCTACCAGCACTACCAGTATGGCTAGCGGCCCGCTTAAGGATGTCCCCACTCCTGCTGTCCCTAAATCAGGGGCTACAACCACCCCTGCCCCTGATAAAGGGCCCGCTACGAAACAAGGCCTGTAAAATCTATGGGACCCACCCTGCATTTACCACCAGATGCATGCCCATATGGCTTAGTCCTAGCCGGCGTCTCACCGCTTAAAGAAGGCCAAGGCGAGTCCTGGGTCCAGCTAAATAACAAATGTATAGTTTGGCTGCGTAGACATAAAGGGGTGGGCCATGACATTTCCAATGAAATCTTGTCAGCTCGCCGGGTAAGTTGGGTTGGCCCCTTATTTAAGAACATCAATGGCGATTGCATTGTGATTAATTTCCGCCACCCTGGGACAGCCAAATACATTCTCAATAACAATAACACCTACCCCGGCCCATCAACCATTATAACTTCACTCCCACTAGGCTATTTCTATAGGCCCCCCCAGAGATCATTTAATCAAGCTCCTTCACCATACCCCTTGTTTAACAGATTTAGCGTCCTATCGGAGTTGAGTAGCTTGGAATGACCATCACCAATAACCCCCCTGGATACAACACACAATGACCAGCCGCACATAATTGATTCTATAGCTGAAACGCCGACTTACCCTATCACAATGGGTCCCAACGAATCAGGAACACCGGCTCTACCGATCACACCCCTAACATCCCTCCAGGGCATTAACATTTCAGCACCCACTGACAATCTGAGCATTCTGAGTTGGAACATCGCTTGTCTTAATGCCAAAACACAAATGAAAGAGTGGACAGAGTGGGTTATTAATTTTGATGTCCTGATGTTCCAAGAGACGTGGTGTACTAGTCCCCTACTCCAGGAAGGGTAAAGCTGTCATAATCAGATTGCACTCCTCCCAGCCATGGGCCGCCCTAGTTGAGGACTTTCCATTTGGGCTAAGATCACGGCAGGAGTTAAAACCGAAATATTACCTGTTAATGATAAGAGCTTTCAGGCGTTGGCATATATTAGTAGGATAAAGCTATGCATAATTAATTTCTATAACAACGATTTCACAACCCATCCTAATCCTAATTTTAAAAGACTATTTGATTTTATTGATGAAATTGTGGAGGGACATAAATATGGCAACTTTGATGGCATCTGTATAGGGGGCGATTTTAATGCCCATATTTATCCAAGAACCCCTAGCTGTAAAAGAGGAGTAGAACTACTTGACCACATAACCCCTCGTGATTAAGTTAACGCTATGGAGAAGGTAAATACTAGGGGGACTGATGAACCTCAGGCCACTTATGTAGGGCGAGGGTGCTCAACCACTACAGATTATGTATTCTTATCCTCTATCTTAGGAGATCTCCTATTAAAGGCCAAGGTGGTTGACGTCCCCTATAGTGATCATTACCCAATTCTAATCAGCCTAAAATCTATTAAAAAACAGGGGAACGTGAGAGAAATTGGTGCACAAAATTTAATAGCTTCCACAGACAGACCTGGGATGGTTTGGAGGGGGGTCGATAATAAGGGAGTTTTAGCTCGTACTATTCAAATGCATCCCCAACTAGTGTCAGTCTGTCTATCCACTGACAGTCCCGAACATGTGATTATAGAGACCTTCACGGGCCTTTGTAAGGCCATAAAAAAGGAGATTTTAAAACCAGCCCGAACCACCAATAACATACAACTGCGATGGTTCAATTCCCTATGCTCTAAAGCCAATCGTGAACTTAGGGTTGCCCTCACAGCGGTCCCATGTGATCAGTCTGCTGTGAGGAGACTGAGGGCTAGTTATAAACATGCACTCAAAACAAGGACAGAGGAGCTACTAAGAGAACACTGGGACTCTCTCGTGGGCTTTGAGTCACTAAGGGATGTCACTGGATTTTGGAGTGAGGTTAAGAGCTTAAGATCATTAGGAACCAACATCAACCCGATAAATTGTAATATACCAGGGGATGAGTGGGTGAAACATTTTTCGAAAATATATGAGGCCCCACTTAACCCCACGGGCGTCGCCCCTCCATTAATCTCATTGAACATCACTTTAATGGAGGTAGAAGATGCCATTTCAGAAAGCGTGGCGAACAAAGCTCCTGGCCCGATGGTCTATCCATCGACCAAAATAAATTTGAACCAGATTTTTGGGCGCCATTACTTTGTAACATCTTTAATCATTTATCCCATACTCCACCTCCAGTAACTTGGTCACATAGTACCATCGTGCCCATCTTCAAAAAAGGCAATAGATTGGACCCTGCCTGTTACCGCCCGATATCTTTAATCGACAACACCTTGAAGATTTTAGGCAGAGTCCTTTTTAACAGGATCAGAGTTTGGGCGGAAGATAACTCCATCCTACATCCATGCCAGCTTGGCTTCAGAAGCCATGTGGGCACTGTGGAACAATGCCTAAATCTAAATTTATTAATGGCAAAGTATACTATTGCAAAAAAATCCCCTCTTTATTTAGGTTTGATGGACTTAAGTTCGGCTTTTGATTTTGTTAACCGCTCCCGCTTATGGACAGTTTTGTTGAATTATGGTTTAAATGAATCCTTATTTCATTTCCTGGCTCACTTGCATAGTGATTGGAGAGCTCGTGTCCATTTGAACACCCTTGGTGAAGTTTCCAGTGACATTTCTATTGGCAGGGGGGTCAGACAAGGGTGCGTCCTGGCCCCCCCTGCTTTTTATTTTGTATATAAATGAATGAAGTAATGTTGTGTGTAAATTAACATCTGATGTCCCGCAAGTTAATGGTAGACCACTTCCCGCTCTCCTTTATGCGGATGACGCAGTACTTATGGCCGGCACACCCAATGCACTACGAATTTTAATTTCAGGTTTGTTACCTATATGGCAGATCTTGGCCTCTGTACACATTTTAACAAATCATTCATAATGTGCTGTGGCCCAAAAAAGCATAAGATCAATTGTATTTTAATAGGGGACAATGTTTTAAAATGCACAAGCAGTTCCCCATATCTAGGTCTGTTGTTCGCTGACTCTGGCTCATGGCAACCGCATGTTGCCCAGGGAAGAAATAAACTGAGCAAAGCTATAAATTCTGTTACCTCTCTCCGTCAACCCCAAAATGCTGATGTCATTATATCAATGTTAAAAATCTACAAGACCCAATGCTTACCCACAGGAACCTATGGCTCTGAGGTATGGGGTTATACAAATTTTACCAATATACAGACAGTGGAAAACAGGTTTTTCAGGAAGATTTTGGGGGGGGGGTTATCTCTGCCCCAACTTATTTGTGCCACCAAGAACTGAGCATTAAGTACACAGAGGATTTTATAAGATCTAGACCTGCTCTGTTTTGGTTGAAAATATGGATGAACCAAGCCGCGTCACTGACCCGTGACATCATTATGGACTGCCTAAAATGTGACCGGGCCAGCCACATACCATGGCTCGCGGCGGTGGAAAAAAGTCTAGTGAGTGTGGAGCAGGGGCACTTATTTACTTCTCCCCACATAATAGACTGCTCACACAAGAATCTAGTAAAAAGGTCCTTGTACAACCACTACAACCGTGAGAGGGAAAAGATAGATCTTACAAAGACGGCCGTCATAAGGTACTTATCCCTCCTGATATCCAGTGACAGGCCTTAGAACTTACCTGAAGGCTACCTGTGTAGAAAGATGAGTAAATGGAACAGGAGCCTGCTGTTTCAGTTCAGGGACGGGAGCATCAAAAATCTATTACGCTTCCCAATAGGATTTAACAGAAATTTGGAAAACCTAAACTGTCCCTGTACCCATGGCGGCAAACAAAGCCTTTTACACTTTACGCTTTTTTGCGGCTTTTATGTTAAATACACCAAACATTTTTTAATGCCATATTTTCGTAAAACTGACCGGCCTGATTTTAATTTAGCTTTCGGGGATTTATTAAGGTTGAGCTCTGATGAAGTTATTTTTAGAGTCAGTTGTTTTCTCAAATCTGCAGTCCACTCAAGAGCGTCATTGAACTTGCCTTGAAAAGTTTTGCACTTTGAATTGCTTAGTTTGCACATTGCGCACAAATAATTGCCATTTGCACATATTATAGAAATGATCTTTGAAGAGTCGTCAATCGTAGTGTATTTTAATTAGTACTCATAATCTGCTGATATCTCTACCCTTGCAGTTATCTGTATATACACACCATGATGAATTAGATGATTTTATTAGTTCTTTTTAAAATTAAGAAGCCCATTGGATTATGTGTTTTGTATGATGTTGTGATTTTATGGATGTTTAATCCGAATAAAGATCTTTGACTGACTGACTGATGGAAGGCAACCAACTGTACCATAGAATGTGATGCCTTTAAAGTGGTTCTTAGGGGGATATGTATGAAAGAGGACATAAAATCAAGAAGGTACTTCTGTGGTACCTCCTAGCTAAAGAGATGCGAATTAGGGACCTAGAGATATTCTACCTGTGACAGAAGATACATCCCAGATAGCCCTAGGTGACCTAGGAAAAGAATATAATGAAACTCTAACACTGCTATGTCATTCAGACTATAAAGAACACAGTGCGTGCCAACAAGAGTTTGGTAATAAGGCTGGGTTGATGCTAGCATGACTGCTTAGGGCAGATACCCCTAGGACTTACCATATGTGTCATTAGTTCCCATGATGGTAGGATAAACAACACAACATTAATAAGGAATTCCATATTTACTCTGAAAACTTGTATAAGGCCCCTCCTGGTGTCACCTGAGATGCACAGACGAGTTACTTGAACGGCCTAAGGCTACCGGCACTTAACTAAACAGAGTGGTAGGAAATAGATGCCTCAATATTACTGCAAGAGATTAGATTAGCCATAAAGCAGATGGTGAGGGGAAAGATGCCTGGGACAGTTGGAGTCCTGTAGAATTTCTATGACACATACACCTCTAAATTGGCACAGCGCTTGCATCAGAAATGAACGGGGACTATAATATGGATAGGTTGCCAGCCTCCAAGAGGGAAGCACTAATAGTTGCTCTCCCCAAGCCTGGCAGGGAATCTCTTAGAGTGGGATCATATAGGCTGCTTAAACTCAAATATTGATTACAATATTCTGGGGAAGATACTGCTGACCCTCCTGATTCCTGTAGTGCAGTCCCTTATACAACCTGATCAAAACAGCTTCATCCCGGTAGGAACATGTTCTTAAATTTACAAGGCTTGTTCAGGACTATGTACTGGGTCAAGAGATATAAATGCCAGCACTAGGCAGCATCACTCAATATCAAAAAAGCTTCCAAGACTCTGAGTTGGCCATACCTTTTTGCAGTGCTTGCTAAACTAGGAGTGGTCTGGATTTCCAAGAGTGGGAATGCCTGCTGTATACAGATCCGATGATATGGGTACGCATCTGTACAAAAGTGTCAGAACCCATTGAAAATCAGAGGGGAACCAGGCAGGGTTCTAGCCTATCCCCAATATTATTTGCTCTAGCAGTGGAGTTTTTGGCATGTCTCTTGTGAAAAAAGGCACCGATTGAGGCACTACTTTTGGCCAACAAACCTACAATAAATCATTATATGCTGATGATGTTCTGATTTATCTGCAGGCAAATGATACCAACATTTCATTATTTATGGACTCCCTCAACAAGTTTGAAGATGTTTTTGTCTCAGGGTCAACTGAGATAAGTCCTGTGTGTTCCTACTGCTGAAACTACCTGAAGAGCAAGTGTCCTAACTGCCAACCACCTACCTCTCCTGGATCTTAGAGATGAAAAAATATTGTTGCCGCCATACCAGTAACACTCAGCTCCTTGTCCTTTAAGAGCTATAGGAGTTACTTACAACCCTGATCTGGGGAGCTGGAAGACAAAGAGTGGCACTGGGGAAGCTATGGGCCATGTTATCGATAAAGGGCGATACATTATCGCCGCTTTTATCGGCAGAAAACTGCCGCTAAAGCAGCGATAAGGGGCTTGATAATGTGCCCTTGTGAATTCCCATAGAAGCCCAGGTTAACACCAGAACCTGGGCTTCTATGGGAATTCACAAGGGCATATTATCAAGCCCATTATCGCCGCTTTCGCAGCAGTTTACTGCCGATAAAAGCGAAAATCATGTGTTGCCCTTTCTTGATAATATGACCCTTTATGTTTCGCTAGAGTAGGGATGACCAGGGGCCCCTAACTATCTGTTGTACTTCGCTGCAGCCCAGTTGCAATGGGTAGTACTGGTTGGCTGGTGGACATTAACATAAAAGAATTGGAAGATATTTTGGTAGACCTGGGAGTATACAGTTTCCTGGAGTACCTGATGGGTGCAGCACCAGAGGTCAAACCCGACAACATGCTATTGAAAATTGGCAAGAAATGCTGGAGGAAATATATCCTTACCCACGGAGGGGCACTCCCATACTCCCCAGAGCTTTCCATATGGCCTTGCCTCAGAGCAGACATTTGAAAGTCTCCCACCAGACCAATAAATGGACTAAAGCAGGCGTAGACATGTGGGGAGACCTAGTAGATCAGGGGCTAATGAGGACAATTCCATAATATGAGACATATATGTGGGTTGACTCCCTGGACAATTCTTGTTGTATAGGGGCGAGACAAGCCTGGGGACTGCACAGAATGTACTCAACTCAGACCAAGGTCTAACCACATTACTGACTCATGGACACCAGATAAAAGTGGTTGCATGCTTTCCTTTGGAAACACCTGAAACATACACCATAGTTACTCAAGGTATGGTGGGAACAAACACTGGTGCTGAAATTCACACCAACCATGTGGAGGCAATGTCTAGGGTCAGTGAAAGAGGTAACAATAGACGCCAGGTTACATTTCATGCATTTCAATATAATGTCTCCCACCAGAAAAGGTAGAGCAAATGCTTCTTGGAGCTTCTTCCACATGTCCGTACTATGCAAAGTCATCCGCAAACTTCTTTTACTAGTATGACAGAGTTCTGTGATAACCCAGTATTAGGAAGACGTGCTCAGACACCTGGGGGAAATTCGCGGTGGTCTCTTCCCACTTAACCTTGTTCAGAGTCTCTTAGATGTACTACCTGTATCCAAATAATGCAAACACATTTATAGATTTCCAAATCTGGCCCTGGTTTTGGCCAAGCGCAGGATCATCATGGCTCTGAAGTCGGCAGCAGCCCCTGCACTTACAACATGGAAATCAAACCTACTGAAATGGTCAAAGGCTGAAATATCAGTAAGGGTGGGAACATGGAGACACTGGAGAGGAGAAAGGGTATATAACAAATAGGATGGGTTCATGGGAAAAATGGAGGCAAGTTGGATACCTACCATTGTGAGGGGATATACTGATGCACGAGATTTCTCACAGGAGGAGTCATTCTGGTTTAAAGGAAATGTATTATGGAGAAGTGCTTGGCCAGTAATAAATCCCACAATCCTGGCAGGTCAAACACACAGTTTCAATCATTTAAACCTGGGCTCAAACCCTCATAGCTATGACACAGAGCAGCCAGGCTTAACGTAGGAAAAAGTGTGACGTATTCAGCCACACTAAAACAGTCAAAGATTCAAACCAAAACAAGCAACATCCCACAACCAATTAGAAAAAATGTACTACTAACATAATGACAAAAATCCAGTCACTGGAACCAGAGACATGAGTTTTTAAAGTTTGAAGTAAAAAAAACACAAAGAAAAAGTGAATCGAGAAAAAAAGTCACGGGATGCTGTTAAGCAGAGCTAAGTGCTAAATCAGGTTGAGTGCGATGGAGCGAAGGTCAAATACACCAAGTAAGTCATCCGAGTCAAGGGTTTACCATTTGACTAAATCTTTTCATTGGAATTTAAAATGCTGTAATGCAACATTCAAAGCTGTGTTCAAGACTGCATCCAACGAAGTCTCCTCGAAGTTGGATAGTCACTAGACAAAGCTCTTATGAAGCTGCTGGTTTGCAAGAACAGCTCTGATCAGGGAAATTCGAATTTTGCAACTGTGGAAGTGCTCTTGTCAGTCTTATACTTTTACACCTTCACCGGATCAAGAGTTCTACTTTCTGACTTAGGGTGTGATTTAAAGTGTGGCTATCTTTACTCAGTTCGACCCTGCTGGAAAGAAGACTGCCATATTTAGAAATCAGCACGGATTCGGAACTGATCTCTATTCCTTGAGGTGAACAGCCAACAAAGCACTTCCTCAGAAGTCACTGCAAGTTTGGTGTGCTGCCGCATGAAAGATGGCAGCTGTGCACCATGATTATTTGTTTTACAGAATCAAATTCCCAAAGTGGGCACTGGTTATTAAAAAAATAAATGACCCTCACACCCTGGGGGTTCTTTTTCTTCTGGTTGGGGTTTCCAGATTTTTACAGACAGTGACTGACAGAAAAACAATAGTCCAACCATCTGCTCTATATAGGGTAGGGGGTCTGATGTCCCTACTCCATTGGTCCAAACACACGAGAAGTTGAAGACAATGCCCAAAAACGTCTTCCTAGTTCTACATATGAATCACACACAAGTGCTTGGGTAAGACTCACAAACCAATGCCAAAGCTCACATGCAAGGCCCCAAAGGTGTCCTATCTAAGAATCAAAGAAGAAACTTGAGGGGTTGTCTCTCCTGCAATTACTCATGGCATGCGTCATCATCGGCAGCCCCCCACACAGTGAGGTAGGTCAGTGCCGCTTTGATGCAGTCACCCATAGAGGGAGTTGTTAAATATTATGTTATACAGGACAAAATGCAGGGGTCAATTTTGGGTTTAAAGATATCTAAGAGTATACCCAAAGCTGGCATGATCTACCTTGATGTGGGAGGTGGTCGATGATGAAGCATGCCAAGAGAAGTTACAATTGAGGGGTGAATTCTCCGAATATTAACCAAATGGAGTTTTTCGACACTACCTCACTGAGATTAACTACTAAAACACGTATGCCAATTTGATGGGTAGCAAATGCAAAAAGAACAATTAATGGACAGAATGCAGAACAATGTCAGACATTCACCCCAGTACAGAGATCTGGGCCTATATCCATGTTTTTTTTGCTCACCTTGCCATTCCAGTTTGGACCCAGCCATATGCAAATCAGTCTTAACTCTGCGCCCAGTGGGACCAGTCCAGCCCGAACTGCCAGGCCAGGTCCTCCCTGGACTGGAAACAAGCATCCTAGGACCGGATTCAGGCTTTCAGCCCTCATCAGCCAGGATAGCTTGACTCCAGTGGCATGAAGAGTACGGGATCTACGTCTAGGCATACCAATCCCACTTCGGGTGACAAATGCAAAAAGAAGAATTGATGGACAGAATGCAAAACAATGTCAGACATTCACCCCAGTACAGAGATCTGGGCCTAAATCCATCGTTATTTTGCTCACCTTGCCATTCCAGTTTGGACCCAGCCATATGTAAATCAGTCTTAACCCTGCGCCCAGTGGGAACGGTCCAGCCCGAACTGCCAGGCCAAGTCCACCCTGGACTGGAAACAAGCATCCTAGGACCGGTTTCAGGCTTTCATGCCTCATCAGACAGGATAGCTTGACTCCAGTGGCATGGTGAGCACGAGACCCACTTCTGGGCATACCCGCCCCACTCGGGGTGACAAATGGAAAAAGAACATTTGATGGACAGAATGCAGAACAATGTCAGACATTCACCCCAGTTCAGAGATCTGGACCTAAATCCATTGTTTTTATTGTTCACCATGTCATTCAAGTTTGGACCCAGCCATATGCAAATCAGTCTTGACAATGCGACCAATGGGAACAGTCAGCTCAAACTGCCAGGCCAGGTCCTTCCTGGACTGGAAACAAGATCCTATGACTGTTTTCGGGCTTTCAGCCCTTATCAGCAAGGATAGCTTGACTCCAGTGGTGTGGAGAGCATGGGACTCACGTCTGGGCATACCCGTCCCACTCCGGGAGACAAGTGCAAAAAGAACAATTGATGGTCAGAATGCAGAACAATGTCGGACATTTGCCCAGTACAGATATCTGGGTCTAAATCCATAGTTTTTTTGCTCACCATGACATTCCAGTTTGGACCCAGTCATATGCAAATCCGTCTTGACCATGCGCCCAATGGGAACAGCCCAGATCGAACTGCCAGGCCAGGTCCTCCCTGGACTGGAAACAAGCATCCTAGGACTGGTACGTAGCTATTTTCACCCTAGGTGGGATGGGTATGCCCAGACGTGAGTCCCTTGCTCACTGTGCCACTGGATTCAAGTTAGCCTGGCTGATCAAGGGTAGTGCCCAGAAGCTGGTCACAGGATGCTTGTTTCCGGTTCAGGGAGGACCTGCTTGACAGTTCGGTCTGGACTGTTCCCATGAGGCACAGGGTCAAGACTGATTTGCATATGGCTGGGTCTCAACTGCGGTGGCATGGTGAGAAAAAGAACAATGTATTTAACCCAGATCTCTTGACTGGGGGTGCATGTATGATTTATGCAGCATTCCGTCCATCATTTAATTTCGTAGCAATTTGATGGGTAGGACACCAACTGCATACTAGACATTGTTTTTGATCATTCCCATCCACTGTTACAAAATACTTCAGCTGCTGGAATAACCCAAGCATTTACGAGATGGACACTGGACTGGAGAGTCATAGATGTATGGCAGAATATTCACACAGGAGAGAGAATATTCTTCTACTCTTTGCCAAATTATATACATGTCCACCTGAATAGAGTTATAGTATTGCAGGAAGCTTCCTTTCTATTTGTGATTATGCAGTCAGACTACTTATGTCACCCCATGTCAGTTTGTAATCCACTAGTGCCTCCCATAACTAGTTGGAGGCTGCAAGGCGTAATGATGGAGGACTCGATAGTTCATGGCAGAATAGGGAAGGTTATTAGTAATTATTTCAAAGATAATCAAGACACATACTCATCACCAGTGGAATGGGAGGCGTTGAAGATAGTTGTAGAGATGGTGGATAGGAGAGACCGTAAAAAGATTCAAATCACTAGAAAAATAATAACTAGGGGGTGGATGTGTCATTGAGACAATTAGAAAAAACTGTAATACCTGACCCCATCTAAAGGGGCACACTGGCATGTCAAACAGAATGTCATGCAGAATTAGTCAATAGACTGAGGGGCTGATTTTTATCATGGCAGATGACCCATTGTTCCACCAAGGCGAAGGTGTAAAATGCTGCATAGTCTTGATGGAAGGACTACCCACCAAATTTATAAATGAGTGCCAGTGTGGAACCCTGTACCATAAAGTTTACTTTTAGAAACAAAATGAGTTCCCCTATTTATGGGAGTCCTCAGCCATGGCGAGGGAGCATTTTGGGATTTTTAACTGCCATTTACTACCAAGGATTTTATATTGGTGGTGGGCAGTGAAAACTGACCTGTAATTCTGCCCATCTAAATTAGGTAGGCAGAATCACAGGTCAGAATTTGACAGCTCTTACTCCGCAGGGCCGATGGGTGGGATTATTCAGACAGAGTGGTCTCCGTCATGATTAACCCTATGGTCTGCCCGCTTATAAATTGGCATGCGGACCACATTCTTGGTGCTACGGATACTCCATCACTGTTGCAACATAGTATCCTTACCGAAAAGAATTGAATCAGACCCTGGCATACTTAAATTGTGCTGAATACCTCGCTAGACTACACAAAGAGAGGCAAAATGTGGAGAAACTCTTGGCCTGGCTCACAAAGCAGAAAATTAGAAATACTATTATTACTCAAATTCATAGACTCAAATGGAAACATACAAAGCTCTAAAGCTGAGATCAATATACTTTTCCTTGAAAAGTACAGGACACAATACAGGCAGCATCCGGACGCACATGAGTCAGTGATCAGGGACTGCCTATGCCAGTGCACCTTGCAAATTCTCAGAAAAATCTAGGGCACAGTTGGGTATCACTATAAATGAACCTGAGGTAAGGTAGCAATTAAGTTAATGAGAAAAGGTCTGGTAAGGGATTGGGCTACCAACAAAGTTCTATCCTTCCTACTCAGACATACTTACGATGCACCTCCAAATATAATTACCATTGCCAAGGAGACCAGGGCTACACCATTAATCACACAGATCTGTAGACCAATAGTTCATAAATGTTTGGGGAGCCTCAGTCATTCAAATCAGCTAATACGAATTCCCTCAACTCAGGGGATAATTCTAATTGGTATAAATGCTGCACGCTAAATGGCTGAAACAACGTTCCACATGTTTAGGGCATTCTGAATGGCTGCTAAGTAGTTAACCAGACACCTCACACAAGGAAGCGAGAGAATCTTTTTATTTATTTATTTATTTATTTTATTTTACGAATTTATAAAGCGTGACTGTCACCATTGCAGGCATCCTGGCGCTGACAGAATCAGAGGGGATCTAGAGGTAGAAACCGAGGGAGTAGGCTAGCCAGGGAAAAGCCAAGTTTTCACCTTTTTTCTAAACTGCAGAAGTTCATTGATATGCCTAATCTCGATGGGGAGAATACTTTAGGAATCAATCATTAATTTTTAGGAATTAATACTTTCTATGGACCACCCCTCAATGCCCCGCTGGCCCTTATTTAGCCACAACTGTCTGCCAGTGTTTTCCCCCAACCTGTGTGATCTGCCTGCTTTTTTTACTAAGAGCAGTATTAATTAAATGTAGCTTGTTATTTTGAGACAGAAGAACATGTAACTCATATAACAGTGTTTGTTAGACTTTTTCAGCGGGTTTATCCCGAGACTTTTTGGCCTCCTGTTTCTGACTGCTTTTTATTGATGTTATGACTCTGGGCATTTTACAACTACTGATCAGAGCTAAAGTGCTTATTTTCTTCATGTAAATTGTGTTTATGGATTTGTGTTTCCATGATTGGATTATTTGATTTACTACTCAATCCCTTGTACAGTGCACTGTGTGTCCACAGTGCACTGTGTGTCCCCAGGCCCAAGGTACCCCTATGGCAGGGTGCAGTGTATGTGAGAGGTAGGACATGTACTGGTGTGTGCGACATGTCCTGATAGTGAAATACAGAGTATTTTGTTTTTCACTATTGAAAGGCTTTCTGTCCCATAGGATAGAATGTGAGATATTTTGTAACAGTTTACAAGTATAACTCCCATTGGGACATGATAGAAAGTTGGAGTTTATTATGCTTGAATGAAGAGAATAAAAATGCATCATAGGTAATTTTTATATTGTTTGTTGGAAAATACCACTTGTAGAAAGTGGCTATTTTCTTGCTTAGCCATTCTGACTGCCTCTACTGTTTTGTGGATTGACTGTCTGGTTTTAGATTGACAGGGGCTGGGGATGTGCATTCACTGTAGACAGCTACTGGGAGGCAGAGGTGTGTACCGCATCTCCTAGATGAGTCAGTGCTGAACTTAATAGACATGGACTGCATTTAAAGTAGTAGAAGGACATATCTCTGCACTTGAATAGGTGCTGTCTGCCCTATACAATGCCGTCTTCACCTTCTGCCGGAAAGCTGGGCCAGAGAGGACAGAATTAGTTTTGACTGAGCACAGGAGCCTCTCTGCCACACGAGAACAAAGAGAAATGGACTATAAATATTGGGGCCCAGACCCCAGAACTTTAGATTACTTCTGGACTCAAGAGGAACGTCTGCCAAGGAGAAGAACTGGGAAAGCACTGCCCCTTTACTGTGTACTGTGTGGGGTTGGCCTGCGGTGGCTGTTTCTGCCAAGGAGATGACCAAGACTTAGCTGTGTGCTGTGTATCCTACTTGAAGAATATCTCCAAGGGTCCAAGGGCTTGGTGTAGAGCGTACCTCTTTTTTTTGAAGTCTCATGGATACAAAGACTTCATTTCCTCTGTCCTCCTGCACCTTTAACTACTTTTTGAGCAACCACAGAGGGAAATTGCAACACCGGCGTAGGCGAATAACGACCTAACCGACACCAGTGCTTCATCATCGGGTAGCTGATAACTGACGTGGATGACCTCCTGAATCTACCAATTCTGCATTGTCGTAAGGAACTGGTGCCTCAGTGCTACTGTGATGTCACCTCCCCGGCAAAAGTAAGGAACTGAAGCCTTACCTCCCCTGCATCGCAGTAAGAAACCAACGCCTCACCTCCCCTGTGGTCGTAAGGAAACAATGCCACACCGGCGCCACCATAGCATCACCTCCCCAATCCCTTCCACCGTCTTTGTTTTCATCTTTTTTTTAGGTACCGTTCTTTGGGGTCCATGTAACTCCAGGGACCGACGCCGCGCACCTCGAGGTCGGTGTGAGAAGTTGGCCTGGCATATGCTGTCCACTATTCTAGTGGGCACCTTGCACCAGTCCAAACAACCCTTATTGATGGTAGGTATAAAGACAACCTACATAGAAAGCTATCCTAGTGGTAATTGTGGAAAGCAGCCTTCAGGCTAAGTCTTGAAGGAATGTAAAGCAGCTTGTTTTACCAGTCTATAATCTCATGAATGACCAAATGAAAGGAGAACCACACCAGGTATATATATCAAATATATGTATTTATTCTAAACACATCCCTCTAGTGCCTTTATGAGGCTTGAGTCAAAAGTACATTCAGTAAACTTAATTAGCACACAGTAAATTAGCACAATATACGTTGAGCCCTAGGGGTGTTCCAAACCATATATTAGGAAAGTGGCATAAGAACCCCAACTGACATAGATACAAGGCCTCAAGCCTTTAGAACCACTGGGGCCACCAGGAACCCCCCAGGGTAGTAACACCGGGGACCCACGGGGGACACGTGCAGAGTTTAAACACAGCTGCGAATAACCATTAACTTCTATGGGAAAAAGTCACATTGGAATTTTAAAGATTAAGGACACTTAGAAGAGGACTTGGAGCAAACCCCTTTAGAAATAGGAGGTTCTGGAGTCAACACCCACGGGAGCACCAGAGTACTTGAGTCACCTCTCCTAGGGAAGCCAGGTGCATAGGTGTCATTTCGGGTCAGGTTTCAACATCGATTTCAATGGCGATCTGCTGCAAGGTGCTGCTGGCGACCAAGTGGAAAGTGTACGGTGGATCCAAGGGTGGATCGGAGATGTGAAGAACCTGAAAGCAGAGGGCACAGAGTCTGGGTCACTTGCCAGTGACCAGGAAGGTGATGAGCGGATGCCCACTGATGTCGGGTGATTTCAGGTGAAGAAGGTAAAGGTTGACTCTTCAGCCATGAGGACCAGGTGGCATCGACAGCAACCAGGTGCTGGATTTAGGCTGTCCCACAAAGGTTTTTAAGTGCTGTTGCTGTGTTGTCGGTTTCCGTATTGGACCCAACAAGCCCTGGCAACAGCAACCTATGCAGAAAGCAGAGATTGGCTTCGATGCAGACCAGCAAGGTCTGATGGACTCACCCCTTGGTGGAGAGTTGGGGCACGTCTGGAGATACCAGGGGAGTCCAAAGGAAAGAAGAGTTACCTTCGTTGGGACCCACCAGTCGACAGACCAGGGAACACGAAGGAGCTTCATGACGAAATGCTAGAAGCGGGCTCACGGAACACTCGGGGAGTGTAGGCCCACAATCTTCATTGCAGATGGTGCTCAGGGCTTGGACTACAAGTAGCCCAATGCACAACTTCAGGAAAGCTCAGGAAGTGGATGTATAAGCAAATGTGCACGGTGTCTACGAGTTCCGGTCCCACGTCACTTGCGAGGGCTCCTGGTCTCAGCATTGCTGGGATCTCGTGTCGGCCTCTTGGAAGTCACGAAATTCATGTCTTGAGTCGCAAATACTTCGGGGTCCGGCTGGAGCCTTGGAATTGCAGACAGGCAAGATGCTTCTTTGGTAACTGTTTCAACAGGGGAGTCACTCCTTGACCCCAAAGGAGATTCTTCCGTCTTCTAGTCGTGTAGAATGTCAAAGTTCCAGAATGTATGTTGCAGAGTTTCGTCAAGGTGTAATTTGAAGTCATAAGGACTGTGGGGCATATTATCAAGCACGGCGTTAACATTACTTCCGCTTTAGCAGCAGAAAATTGCTGCTAAAGCGGTGATAATGGGCTTGATAACATGCCGTAGAGAATGCCCATAGAAGCCCATGTTCACACCAGAACATGGGCTTCGATGGGAATTCACAAGGGCGTATTATCAAGCCCATTATCGCCACTTTAGCTGTACTTTTCTGCCGCTAAAGCAGCGATAATGTTAAGGCTGTTTCTTCATAATATGCCCCTACTTCCTATACGTATACTAAGAAAGGGGGTTGGACATACTCTGGGGACCCACCTATGGGAGGGTATGGGAAGAAGGGTGGTTACACCCATTCCCTTTGTCCAGTTTCGCACCAGAGAAGGGGTTGAGTGCCCCTTCAACTGGTTTGAACTGGGATTTGTACAGGGACACCAAGTGTGCCCCAGCACTGTCTAAAAAGCATTCTCTGAATGCACCCAACCAGCCCCAATACACTAAAACCTGTCTGGGAGGTGTTAACACCTCCCTGTGACAGGAAGCCTATTGTCCAGACCTCCCCTGCTGGAGTTTTGTCCTGAAGCAGGAGGTCAGACCTGTGTCTGTGGCTGCAGCATTCATTTTGTGATGCCAGGGATCTTTTAAACTATTACCAATTCGACCAGTGTGTACATGTCTCTCCCTCTAGAAGGGTGAAATTCTACCCCCGTTGTCAGGACTGGCAGGTGGGGTAGGATTCCAAAGTGTTTGACACCAAACACGACATGTTTCCAGGCAGCCATTCCAAAGTTAGCATTTACTGCGAGGTTGTAATGCACTTAAGAGTATATGGTCTGGCTGCATCACAGAACAGCCTCAGAGAATAGATTCTGAACGCTAAAGAGGGGTCCTACTCATGCATGGGTACCCTCTCACCCAAAACCAAGCACTCTGCCTTCAGGATTGATAAGGCCTGCCATAGGAGTGACTCATGGGTTTATTTGTGTCAGTGATTAAAGGTAGATATAGGTAACCTATATCTTAGTAAGGGGTGCATGCACCACCTTACCCAGGCTGCAGTAGCAGACCTGTGGTGTCATTTTTCGAAGGCTACCCAGGGGTGGCATAATACATGCTTCAGCCCCTGGTAGGCCTCTGGGGTACCTATGCCCTTAGTACCTAAGGTATCATATGCTAGGGACTCACAAGGGTAACCCAGTAACCAATCTGGAGTGTACCTTAAGTACATGCCATCATTTTAGAGAGGAAGCAGCTAGGCTGGGGTCCTGGTTAGCAGGACCCAGCCGGACTACAGTCGAGAAACAGTGAAACACCAGCAAAAAGTGTGGGTAACCATAGTAAGCAGATCCTACTCTCCTACAGTCTGCACCGTACTTTGGTATTTTCATCTATCATGACGTCCTAATAGCCCTAGGTGGAGCTGTTTGTTGCTACAAGCTTTATTATTATGAATAACCTATCTTTGGTGGTACCTTGGTAAATGTATGATGGATATTTGTCATTTTGGTCTTGTTTTGTTAAGATAAAGATTTCCTATTTTTTAAACTAAGTGTGGTGTCCATTTGTAGTGTTTTCACTGTGTTACTGTATGTGTGCACAAATACATTACGCACTGCCTCTGAGATAAGCCTGCCTGCTTTTGCCAAGCTGTCAAGGTGTGAGCAGGGGTTGTCTAAGGGCGTAAACCCTTTACCCTGACTAGAAGCAAGGGTCCTTACTTGGGCAAATGTGCAAAGGTGCAAACCATTGCCAACTAGAGACCCCCATTTCTAACAGAGTTACAGAGTGTGCTCATGCACATGTGTATAGGTGATGTCATCTATGGGTTTTCCAAACAAGAGCCCTAAGCTTGAGCACTCTCCACCACCATGCACATAACACTGTAAGAGAGGAAGCCCAGACTGCCATATGTGTACAATGAGGGCAGGGCCGGACTGAGCACCAAAACCGGCCCTGGCAAAGTGCTCGGCCAGCCCCATGGGGGTGCAACCGAGCTCTTTGCCGGGGCCGGTTTTCGGCCGATTTTGTTACAGGGCCTATTTTGCAGCTATGCTGCAAAAACGGCCCTGTAACAAAAACGGCCCCCAAGGTCCCAAAACCTCCCCCCACCCTTGAGGCGCACCAGGGGATTGCCCGGTGCCCGCAACGGCCAGTCCGGGCCTGAATGAGGGCCAGATTTACTAAGAAGCCACAACTGTATAGAACTACGCAGTGCTTTTATCTTTTTTTACTTTCAGCCATGCTGTGCAGCAGCTGCTCTGTTATACAACATGATTAAAAACATTGACAAAGCCAATACCTCCTATAGGCAAAGTGTGCAGGCTTTGCCAGTGCTTGTTACATTGTGCCTGGTGCCTGAGCAACCCTTCTCCATGACTGCAACAAGTACTATGAGCACCTTTCCTTCTAAGGAAAGTATGTGCTTCTATTGGAATGCTCTCGATATGGATGTGCATGAAAAGTGTTCTAGTTCCAATTGTTTAATACACTATATAATATGTGCAATTTGATATGTGTCCTAACTAATTTCACTAGAGAAGAGCTATGGAACCTTGGTCAGTTAGCTGCTGCTATTACGCATACATTCAAGCTGTTGCCATTGATTTATGTGAGGTTTTTCACATCTCACACCTGTGAATATATGGTGGAAGTGGCTACCTTTGAAGTGGTGTGCAGGTAGATGAGTAGTAGAGCTCTGCAGTCCCTGTTGATACTAGGAGGGTTAATTGGTGGTAGGTACCCATTTCACAAAGGGCATCTACAGCAAAAAACACAAGGTGATGGAAGGAATGCTTGAATTATTCTGACTGATGCTGACCCTCCAATCTAGGTTTGCATCAAAAAGCAAGGAACTTAGGGGTAATTTTTTTATCTAAATTAGCTTTTGGTGACCATGTAAATCAGGTGACATCCTCTTCTTTTTTCACATTAAAAGTCTTAAAGAAGATCCTTTATTTTCTTCCCTTACAGCTGCGGAAAACTGTGAATTTAGTCTTGGTAATCTCAAGGCTAAATTACGGTAATGCCTTGTATGTAGGCTCTTAGCAGCCCCTACTAAACAAACTACAAACTCTCCAAAATGGGACATCCGAAGTGCTGATGAATCTTTCTAGATTCAGCTCAATCTCACAGACCATGTTTGATCTTCATTGGTTACCATTTAGGGAGTGGATCAAGCTCAAGACCCTACACAATGTTGGTCCCCTCTATTTCCAAAAGACTTTTAAATAGTATGTACCTAAGCGTAATCATTGATCTTACATTGCGAGCAATGTAGTTGTCCCCAGAATAAAAAAGACATACTGGGGAGAAAGACGTTTCTCCCATACCACATGTAAATGGTGGAAAGCTCTGCCTGACCGTCGCAGGTTGCAGCCCAAAATGTTGAAATTCAGAAATCAACTAAAAGCGTGGGTTTTTCCTCTGCCGCTAAGCATGTCTTAGTTGTCCTTCTCTCCAGTACATTGTACAGACACCAGCACCAAGATGCCAATCTGTTTGGTGTTCGCGCACAGTAAAAAAATATTAATATAACATTAACGTAACCGGCAATCTCTCCCGTTCATATTCCAGACCATTGTTTCTCACCAACTGTGCCATTCTAGACAGAGACTCACCTTATGTAAACCAGTCTTGGCCCTACTCCAGAAGAGAAAATAAAGCACGAAGTGTAGGCCAGGTTCCCGTCAGATAGAACCACAACCAACTATGTAGCAGTATCCACTTAATCAAGACCCATTGGTGAGATATAGGTTGAGTTCTATGGCACAGATGAGTCGAGGATCCATGTCTGTGCATACTTGTTGCACTTGTGGTGTCAACTGCAAAACACAGGTTGTTGGAAGGAATATTGAAAAGCCACCTGCAATCCTCGGGAGGTATTTCAATTGGATTTGAATCCAACATTTTTCTAGTTCAGGCTGGACAGTTCCTATTGGAACAGTACCAAGGCTGATTTTCCAATGGCTGTATCTAATTTGAGGTGGAAAATTTGGCAAAAGAAAATGATGGGCGGGGATACGGCCCTGAGTAGTTACTAGTGGCTGAGATTCATTCAAGCACTCCATCCATCACGTACTTGTATTTTTCATAATGATGCTCTAAATGTGAAGGGTTGCCCAAATGTGGGTCCTGTGCTCACTGTGTAATTGGAAACAAGCTGCCCCCCGAGCGGGGAGGCCCAATAAGGCCGGAACCAATCTTGGGGTGCTCCTGTTCCAGTATGGAGTGGATCCAGTTTGGGCTGGATTATTTCTTCAGCAGCAGGACCAAGGTTGATTTGCCTATGGCTGGGTCTAATCTGATGTGTGATGGTTGGTGAAAATATGATGGATGAGATGTTGCTCACATAATACCAGTGGCTGAAATTAATTCAAGCATTCCATCCAGCACTTTTTTGTATTTTTTCATTCAAGTTTTTTCAAGTTTCTGTGACTGAGGGGAGAGACACCGATGTATCTAGGATACTACAGGGAATGCTGTATATATTATTTTATATGTGCTAAATTATGATGGGATACAGTTTGAAGTTTTGTGATATGACAGAGGATTTTGGATTCATAATAAAATAAATGAAGGAGAGCAATGTGGAGTTGTGGGCATGTGAGGTGTCTGTGCAGAAAGGTCATGTTTAAGTTAGTTTAGCTGAAGTGACATGTCAATTCCTTTATATCCAATTAGTTTATGAGACATACGCCCTCTCACTATCATGAGAGGGCGCTCCCTCATTTGCGTGGGAGTGTGGGCCAATGCAAAGGAGGGAATCACTTTACTTTTGTGCCCACACTATATTATGGATGCAAACGCAGAGGTAGATATGCCCTCACAAGGCGCTCTGAAAGTGCACCAAAGTAACCCCTCTGAAGGGGAAAAAGGGGCTCCTATGGACCACCCCCAGAGCTGCCCGTGCAAGCGGGTTCAATTACTTACCGCACCTGTCTGCAAGGAGATCTCTCTCCCGTCTTCAGAGTGCAGATGGCATGCCTCCTTCACTGTGAAACAGGGAGCAGCTTAAAAGCAGTTGCTCCATATTTCACTTGAATGCGCTGCCCCAAGGGGAAGCACACGTTTGCGGGTGTCCTAGGCGCAATGCATTCTTTCTAACACGGCACGCTGTCAGTGTTTGCACCAGGCACGCCTTTTGAAAGCTACACCATGGAACAAACAGCAAACGTTGACGTGAATATAATACGGCCCATGGGTGATATTTTCTGATTCTACTTTTCAGTTCAAAACAATTCTTGCACAGCAATGGTGCTATATGAAGTTATGTGGATTCTGGCCTGACAGTGTTGCTTTATATGCAGGTGAATAGGAACTTTGGCCTGAGTGTGGTGCATAACATGTCTCCCCAATGTCTTCTTTACCGCTGGAGTGGCAGTGTTGCCTTACATTACACATGAAATGTTGAAACTGGCATGGCATTGTACACTTTTCCTACTGAGCTTGTGATATAATCTAGGTACAGCAACCTAATAGTTACCTGTCAGCATTTATTTGACGAAGGAGGTTGCTAAGTGCAATTTTGATCTTATTTTCCAGTATCTGTTTTAGAGGTGTAACTCGCCTACACCCCACTCACTGAGTGAGAAAGTCAGAGATGATTTGAATTTGTTGATCCAGGTCTCTTTTGGGGTTGCCACACCCAAGAGCAGCGGGTACAGGATCATCAGGAACACAGCGGTGTTCTTTACTTCGCAGTGGGACAGCACCCACTGTTTTCAGTGCGAATGCAGATTTGGATCCCAGAAACGATTTACTAACCAGAACACCTACATCAATCTATCTGTGTTCTTTTTTTCTTTTACAAAGAACTCAGAAAAACGTGTTCCGTCCACATACATATGGAGGCGCTGCAGCCAATTTAACTCTGAGGCATTCACAAAACACACGATGGGCGGTATTTACAAGAATACGGCTCACCCCTGTGTTTTCCCTTGTGTTGGTACTAAAAAAGCTGCCTAGCGCCAACACAGACTCCCATGCGCCATGGTGCAAGGGTGTCTGTGTTGCAGGGATGATTGTTTATGTGCAGAAAGCGACCCCTTCCTGCACATAAACAATCTTTAATGGTGAGTTGCTCTTTCTATGTGTGCTGCTGATTGCAGCACACATAGGGGCATATTTACAAAGGGATTGCTCCACCCGAGCATCAATTTTTACGAAGCTCCAGTGGCCCAATGCCCTTCTCCATATTTACAAGGTGGTGCTACACCACTTTGCGTGACTTAAAACTGCCTTGCAAATATCCTACCCTATGATGCAGTTTTCTGAGAGAAAGAGGCGTGCAATGGGTGTTTCTGTGGTTGTGCACACACACAACCCCCATTGCTTTTTGAGACTGGACTGCCCCATATTTACAAGAAAGGGTAAGTTTGAAGAACGCCAACAATTGATACCAGTAAAAGGGTGGCATTAGAATGACGCAACAAGGAGAAATACTTGTATTTCTCTTTGCATTCTGCAGCACACATAGAAAGATCTAATCACCATAAAAGATTGTTTATGTGCAGAAACATGTCCCCTTCCTGCACATAAACAAGGGACACAATTCCTGCACATGAACAATCATTCCTTCCACACAGGCACAGGTGCACTATAGTTCAAGGGAGCCTGTGCTAGTGCTAGGCAGCTTTTTCAGTGCCAGCGCAAGGGAAAACACAGGGCTGCACCATATTTTGCAAATACGGCACAACCCTGCATTTTTTTAATGATGCAGGGGCTGATTCACGGAACTAATCTGAGACAAAATCCTAAACTTACTACTTTTGGTATTCACAGAAGACATTTAGTAGTAGTAAAGTTAGGTTTTTGTCTTTTGAATGAAGACAGACTTAAGACAGACTTAAGACAAACTTAAGACATACTTAGGACAGACTTAAGACAGACTTAAGACAAAATCCTAACTTTACTTCTACTAAATGCCTTCTGTGAATACCAAAAGTAGTAATTTTATGATTTTGTCTCAGATTACTTCTGTGAATCGGGCCCGCAGTGTGGCCCAGCTGAATCGCTTGCAGTGCTGTGCTGCGTCATTTCTTTGTACCTATGCCTAATAGAAAGAGCAAAACAAGGAGAAATAAAAGCATTTGTTCTCGATGCGCCAATCTAACACCTGATATTCAGTGGCATTCGTTTTTTGATACTGCCTTAGAGTTACACATCCGTGTAAATCTGGGGCAGCGTCAAAAAGCAACGGGTGGTGCAGTGGTATGCCCACAGCAACTCCCACTGCCCGCCCCTTTCACGCAGATACCACCGTGAAAGGGAACGATTTTACAAAGAGGTGTTCAGCCAGGCAAAGTGGCTCAACGCTGCTTTGTAAATATAGAGCAGGGCACAGCACCACCGAAACATCGGAAAAAGTGACATTCCGGTGGTGTAATGCCCTTGTAAATATGCCCCAAAGTAGAGACAAAACACAACTGTGAATTTGTAGCGTCCCCGAGAGATGTCTATCTTTAGGGTGGCACCCCCTTTAGATTATATTTCATTCAGCTTTGCTTTGGAGACTTTCAAGCTAAAAGCCAGCATTGGTCAGTGAGACTTTCCACACCTCTATTATAACTTTATGCTGCGGAGAGCTGCAGAGACCGAGTGTTGTCCACAATCGGCGGACCGCGCCCTGTCTATCTGCGCACGTTTTTCCCCTTCTTTGGAGTGTCCACGTTGCTGTACTTTTCTCACCCCGTTACAGGTGCAGACAGACCTCTTCCGACCACCAGAGGTCCCTTGGAGCCCACTGTGGGACAGGCCAATGCTGTTTCTGATGTTACCTCAGCCAGGAATGCTGGAAGGGGCCGCTGTCTGTCTGGACGCTTGCAGTGCTGTGCCAGGATATTGTACTACAGCAGCTCTGGATAGAATGGAATCTCCTGCCGGCTCTGTGTAGGCGAGACGGCAGTCTGTGCTGGGAGGGGCACCAGGACGAAGACGCTTGTCGCAGACACCAGGCTCCAAGCACAAATGGACATCAGCTTGCAGGATGGGAAGGGCTCACCAGAGAATCTCCTGGGTATGTGTATATAGATATTCGTATGTATATCAGTTACAGATTACACTGCATGCCAACATAGAAACACGGTGCATGCCAACATAGAAACACGGTGCATGCCAACATTGAAACATGGTGCATGCCAACATTGAAACACGGTGCATGCCAACATAGAAACACGGTGCATGTCAACGTAGAAACACGGTGCATGTCAACGTAGAAACACGGTGCATGTCAACGTAGAAACACACTGCATGATAACATAGAAACACGGTGCATGCCAACATAGAAACACAGTGCATGTCGGTTAAAAGGAGGAGTAGAAGTATTTACAAGAAATCACAACGACGTTGTTAATAACTCCTGCTAACAGACTCCAGAGATAGTTCACTTTGCACAAAGTGCTATAAATGCACCATAATGTACCAGAAAACAAGGCACCTGGTTCACAAAAACGTAGTAACTTTTCACTCGTATGAGTAATTGTAAGCCTGGTGTAGCGTAGCTGTAATGCTTTTTGCAGTTCACATATATTGCAGGTTCTTTGCCCTGAAAGCTGCACCAGTCACAGGTTTCCATGTGTATTGCTGGCAATGGCATGAGACATTTTTACAGATTGCTCCTTTACTAATGAGGAAGTGTATGCATAGGACAATTCCGGACTGTGGAAAACAGCCCTGGTGTAAATTGTTTTCTTTTTCTTTTTTTTTTATACGCTGACGAACATTGGGGATGTTTATTTCACCTTTCCACCCTGGAAGGGCATAGTGGGCCATATTATCAAGAACGGCAACAATATTATTGACGTTTTAGCGGCAGGAATCTGCAGCTAAAGCAGCCATAAGGGGCTTGATAATATGCCCTTCTGAATTCCCATAGAAGCCCAGGTTCTAGTGAGCAGGACAACAAACCTGGGCTTCTATGGGAATTCTCAAGGGCATATTATCAAGCCCCTTATCGCCGCTTTAGCGGCAGTTTCCTGCCACTAAAACGGCGATAATGTTATCGCTGTTCTTGATAATATTGCTGTGGCAAATCTAAAACCATTTCCACGGTACGAAAGGATCGGAGAGATTTCTTAATACCCACAAACTCACAAGACAATCCAAGCCTACATCCTCCCATGTGTCTACCCCTTGGGTAGGTTTACTAAGTGGTGTACAACTATGAAATCGTAAATGCAATTGCACTCTCGAGTTATCCTTTTGTGGATACCTGACAGGCCTAAGTCCAGGCATTTTTTTGCCATAAATATATTTCAAATGCCAAGAATGCTTTTGTGGACCGTGCCCAAAATGTTTTAAGGACAAATTCATTTCTCAGAATAATGTCACAGATACAATGACGTTTTACACGTAGTTCTGAATCTGAAGTATGTTACATATAACTAAAACATTATACTCGGAGGCTCATTTTGAGTCTGCCGGAATGGTGAAGCACCTCATATTGCTGGCCCACCTGCACAGCTTATGTCATGGCTCCCCGACACAGTTAGAGGAGGGGAAAACCGGACCTGTACCTGACAGTAGTCTGTTAGCTACTGCGCCAGCAGGTTGTAATAGCAGTCATCTCGCCCTTTTTCCATAGGGACAATCAATGGATATTCACGCCTGGGATATCTATGCACAACATGGTAGTTCTAAACATGGAAATTAAACAAAACGAAGGGATAAACTCTGCACATCAGGATTATTGATTTTTTGTTTTTCAAAAACAAACTCCTGATTTGGGAGTTTGTTTCTGAAAAAAAAGAAACTTTGTTGAGCAGGACCAAAAACACAAATCTTTTTGTTTCAAATTCATTCTACTAGATTTCAATGCCTATCAAGATCACAAACTATGAATCTTGCGTGGCACAGTAATATACATATTGAGTATATACACAGTTACAGGGTACCTATGTAAGAACTAGTATGTTGAATAAGATGTGAATATTTTTCAGTGGGACAGGTTTTTCACAAAAATATATGCTCGAGAAAAACCTCTAGAATGTTTGCATAAATCCTCAATTTATTCAGTTTTGCGATGCTCTAAATAATATCTGTTACTACACTATGTATGCAGAATAACATGTTATTAAGCTATTTATGACATGCACTGTTTGAAATTGGGGTAGTAGTTGAGGGAGGTCCGTACCCACCTGCAGCTATACCAACAATCCTTGTTAGTGTGAATTAGTAAAGTCACTAAATGAAACTGTTATGTTACTAGTATTTATTTAGTGCACATACACCGTGTCGGTTTCTTAGCGCTTAGGTAACAGAAGCGCAACACGCTGCTCATGCCTTTAGTCATACTCTAGTCTGATCAGACACATTTTTAAGAGTTGCCTGAATCTCACATCGCTGAGGGTAGATCCAATCTCGAGGGGAAGGAGTTCCAAATGCGGGGAGTGAGTACAGAGAATCTGGAACCATCCAGTTTCTTCTTCTTGAAAGTGGCAGCCGCGGCCGGTCTATTGGGGGCAGAAGGGTCTCGCCCCCCACATTTTGCCCCTCATGAACAGTGTCTGTCAGGCTGAACAAAGGTCAGCATGACAGAAACTGTTCATTTTCAGGTCAGGCAGCCTGGAGCCAGACATGAGCTAAATGTGCATGCTCCTGGCTGCCTGAGCTGAACTTTGCAAGGCTGAGGAAGTCACAGCTCTTGTTGGCGGGACCTCCCCAGCATCGCAAAGGTCCCTGTGGCCCTCACCTCGGTGGTGAGTGGTAGCGCCACTGATTGTCTTGCACCTGGGCGCTTCAGTTTTAGGCCCTGAAGCGCCCAGGGCTGAGTGTCAATCAGTGACACTTCATCACAGAGTGGGGTGGGGTCAGCTATTTCACTGACCCCCAGCTCACTCTGTGATGATGTTGGAACTGCTGCCTTACCTCATTGGCTGACCTAGGGAAGGCAGCAGCCTAAAGCTTTCTGGGACCTCTGAGGCAGAGCTGCAGGACAGTGTGTGTGTTTTTTTATTAATATTTGGTGCATGCATGTATGAATGTTTGGTAACAAGTGTTGTAAATGGTTGTGAGCGTGTGTGGATGCACGGCTGTGAATGTGTGTGTGTGTGCATGTGTGTCCCACCCGCCCCCCTCCCTCCTAGGCTTACCGGCCACCACTGGAAAGTGGGGATTGTGAGGTGATTCAAATGGGTGGATCATAAGTTACGGTTGGGATATATTTTTGGATTTGGGCTAAAATAAAGGCTGGGCTTCTGCCATAGAGAGATTTTAACATAATCCAGTCTTAAAGATGGTTCATTGATCCACCGGCATCTAAGTAGAGAGCGTTTGTGTAGTCTATCCTTGAGATGATTAAGGAGATGATGACCCGAACAAGGACTTTGAAGGTGAGGAATTTGCTAATTTTCCCGATTTTGCGCAATTGCAATACACAGGAAGATATAACCACTCTTAATTGAGGTTTCATGGACAAATTTATGTCAATAAGGGCTCTGAGACTCCTTTCTAAGTTCTTGGGCTGGAGGGAGCACCCATCGTAGAGTGCCTGAATGAGGAATTCCACAGATCATACGTCTTTGGCTATAACAATTTCTGTCTTGTCAGAATTTAATTTTAGTTGCTTGCTGTTCATACCGTCACGAGTGAACAACATCATATTTTGTAAGGCTTCCTTAGATTAAAGAGAGTTATCAATAGTAAAGAGAAGTTGCATATTGTTTGCATAAATGTAGACTCTGACATTCAATTTTCTTTTTAGGAAATGCACTAGGGGATGCATATACAAGCTAAAAAGATGGGAGACTGAGAGGATCCCTGAGGTACTCCACAGGTTAGTCAGACCTTGGGTGTGCTGAAGGGAGCAGCCAGACTGATTGAGAGAGGTATTTTAAGAAGATAATCCAGTTGAGCACTGTGTCCTGTAAGACTGCTGCCCTGACACAGTCCACCAGGAGCTCATGGTTGACAGTGTCAAAGACAGCTGATAGCGCAAGGGTGACCAGCGCCGTAGTGATGCCCCTGTTGGCTTCCGCTTGCAAATCATTCACAACTGAAAGGTTGATCACTTCAGTGGAGTGGGCTGACTGAAAGCCTGCCTGATGGGAGTCATTGAAGTTAGATGTGTCTAAAAGGAACACAGATATCTAGTGACATGTGCCTCTTGTACCTCCACCAAATAAGGTAGCAAAGAAATAGGGCAGTATTTTTTAGGGCAAGTGGGTCTCCACTGGATTTGTTTTGGAGCAGAACCACTTTAACCTCCTTAAAGGGACAAGGTACAGTTCCTTGACTATGGGACTGGTTAAGAAGGGAGATGACTGAGTTGGGAAAGAGTGATGAAACAATGTGTAAGACCTCAGAAGGCAGGGGTCATTTGGGGATCCTGACTTGACTATAGTCAGCAGGTACACAAGGCAATCCTTGCTGAGAGCAAGACATTCAGATAATGTGATCTGGTTTCTGTCTTCGATGGGTGTTGCATTGGGGGTAGGGCTATGAGGTGTGCTGTCTTTCATCATCTTGATCTTATTAATAGAGAAGGAATGCAGGGTGTCCCATAGGTTCTGAGTATGTTAGATGAGCGCTGTCACTCTCTAAGGATTTGATGGTTCAGTAAAAATGCCAAAGATTTCCTTAGATTGTTCATGAAATTTAAGATTTAATTCAAGAAGGTGGATTTAGCTTGCATAATTGGTTGTTTATATTCTTTGAGTTGAAGTGAATAGGCTGCCTCTTTGTCAGGTGAGTAATTATTCAACCATTTACGTTCAGCACATTGGAGTTCGAGTTTGGCTATTTGTAGATCTATGGAGAACCATTTGAATGCACTTTAAACAGTTCAGCTTAGCAGGTTGTCCCTGACCTTCAGAGGTCTTTAGAGGCAAAATAATTTGAAGTCCTAAGTTTCAGGAAAAGTTCGTTTTGACACTGCTGAGGGTCTCAGGACCTTAGGGACAACACTTGGGTGTCAAGACTCACTCCGGCAGAGGCGAGAAACAGTGTCCAGGGGAGGTCTAATTGGTACTGACCTGTTGAGCAGTTGTAGAAAAAGCCTCTTTTAGCTTAATGTGACCATGTTGCTTTAAAAGAAATTTAGCTTTATGAGCCTTCGGGTCTACTTATTTGTCCTGTGTACAGGAGAGCGAGCTGGTCTAGTCTTCTAGACAGAAGGTTCAGTCCTCTTTTGATATTCTACAGGTTTAGAAAATGTCCTGAGGCCGGTATTGTGGGTGCCACATTTATGCTTCATCGTTGGGTTCCCACTGGAAGGACCTAGCGTCCTCCCAGTGTGCTACAACGCATGTTTACAGCGGAGCTGGTTCTTGTGTGTGTTGAGGTGATAAGAATAACCCAATTTTGCTCGGTGAAATGCAAAAAAGGGGGGGAATAAAAGAATAAAAAATGCTAGGTTGTGACTGTCAACTATTTTATTAATAGTCCAACCAGCACTGGGTAAAAACAAGTGATGAGTGGAATCATAGGGAAAGTCTCAGTAAATGGAGACCCCTAGTCCTCAATAGATATTAAACAAATTTGGTCAACATGTTTCTGCTAACGGAGCCCGAGTCGCTCAGCATTCATCAGGACCAGTAGTGTAATCCCCCGGCGGTCTGCACGCGCTAAGGTGCATCCAACCGTGAGGATATTAGTGTGAAAAAAAGGTCTAAAAAGCAATACTTTACTCAAGTATACTCACGGCTACTGCCGTAAGGAGGCACACTCAGCTAATTGCTGGGGCCATATACCTGTAAAACAAAATTGTATTAGGCATATTACAAACGCTTCATTAATAATGTTCAAATCTTTCGTGGAGTACTTTATAATATCACTCCCTTCACCAAATTCCACCGTTCCCAGTGATCTCAAATGAGGAACAGATGTGAAAATGTACGAAACACACTCTGCCATATTCTTAAAGCAGCGTATCACAGTGTGTGTCTCGTGTGCCTGTTAACATGTGGCAGGCAAGATATTCAGAATCCACCAAAATTAATGCTAAGGTGAATGAAATGAGGTAAAAACGTAGTTATTTAACCAATAGACCTCCCTTTTTCTAGTCTAATCTTGCCGGTGCTCTGCCCTCAATCCTGTTCTTAGCGCCGAGAAACCTCCGGGTAGCTGTGCGCTCTATAAACTTAAATATAATAATAATAATAATAAAAAGTCCAACAATGAAATTCATAGCTGTTTCCTAGCTGGAGAATAACACTAGAAGATTTAATGTTGCATCCCAATAATTTTCTAAAGTACCACCCTCACTACATTGAAAATAGCTTTTGGGACTTTTTCAGTGTTAGAACATGTTAAACATTAAACTTTTGAATGTCCTACAATTAATATCATGCACCCTGTCTTATGGGCGGTAAGGTCTACTTATAGGTGACTTATCAACCGTTAAAAGGTTTAGGTCGGTGGCCAAGATGGCGACGGAGTAAGATGTGCCTGCGAGCTCCTCCGGCACCCCGAGCCTTTCATAGCTTTGTTTAGCTGCACTGGGGCGATTTCAGCCCCGGCTTTGACTCTCCTGGGGTCGCTGAGGTGTCCTGAATTGGTTTGATCCTTCTCCCGTCGAGCTACGACCTAGGACGGCGGACTTAGCCGAGGTGTTAGAGTGGTGACGCACGAGTATCGGAGCGGCCTACGGAGCTTCGCCTGGGCTGCATCGGCTCTTAACATGAGGGGACCCTGAACTCTGGCAAGTCGACGGCTGAAGCGCTTGCTTTGCGGGTCCCCACCCACTGGGATTGTAGGGAGCCTGCCTGTGACCCCGGCGATCTATCTGGTTGATGTCGCCGAGCGGAGGTGACGAAGAGGCGCCGACTTGTCTGGCGGCTGCTGGACAGCGCGGAAGGCTGAAGGAAGGAGAGGTGGTGCCATCTTGCCTCTCACCCTCTGTGCCCTGGGGGCGACCCAACGGACGACCCTACGGACTTTGAGCGAGGAGGCGAGTGCTGCCCTCCGATCGCATCGGTCCCCCAGTGTCTACGGAGTGGAAATAGCTGAAGGTGGTGGAACGTGGCTGACTATCCGGGACGTTCTGGGAGGTCTTGAGGAGCCTGGATCTAAGCTGAAGAGTCGCACCATATCGACTAGGAATCGCTTGAATAAGCCGGGGAAGGATGGTCCTGGTAAGGGGGCGTCCGGATCGCCCCCCGGCCCTAGCAAGTCGCCGGCCAAGGACGACACTGGGGGCCCGGTCACGAAGGCCTTCCTGATAGAGCTTTTTTCCTCCATCAAGGACAATATCACGGAACTGAAATCGCAACTAGCTTCCGACCTCCGTGAGGTCCGCCGAGATGTGGACGGCATCGGCAAACGGGTAGAGACCCTAGAGGACCACGACTTGGGCCTCAGTGGGGATGTCCATCAGCTACAGCAGGACTTGCTCCAGCTCCGCGAGCAAAATCTGGATCTTCAGACCCATTGCGAGGACTTGGAAAACCGGTCCCGCCGTAATAACATTCGCATCCGAGCGGTGCCCTGGGATGGAGACGGTGGGAACCTACGGGAGTACGTGGAGGCTCTGTTTCTGCAAATTCTGGTAGAGGACGATCGCACAGAGGTCCAGATGGACAGAGTACATCGGGTAGGCCTGCCACATGGAGCGCGCTCGCCGCCTCCCGACATCTTGGTCTGTGTCCACGATTTTCAATTGAAGGAGACAATCCTGCGGAAGGCGAGGGACACCAATAACTTGCTTTTTCGTGGGCACAGCCCTCAGCTTTTTCAGGATCTGGCGGCTTCCACCTTGCAAAAACGATGGGACTTCCGCCCGATCACGGCCTTCCTGAAGGAGAACGGGGTATCCTACTCCTGGGGTCACCCCTTTCGGCTCATTTTCAGGTGGCAAAATAGACTGGTGCAAGTGAGATCCCTAGCAGCCGCCAGGGAACTGCTCGGCATGGAGAAGCTGCCGCGTCGGCGGGCGCCAGCGCCTCCCCAAGAAGACGTCGCCGTTCCCGCTCCCCAGCATGGCAGAGAGTGGGCCGACTTAGTGTGGCAGAGGGTCCGACTCCAGCGGCGAGCCAGAGTGAAAGGGGAGAAGTTTTGGCCTCACTGGCCCTGGTGACTGAGTCGAGCTGAGTGGACAGCTCCTCGGCGGCATAGGCTCCCTCTACGGCAGCCCGTGGGAGCCGGGGGGGCTCTACCATCTCAGGTACTCTGTGGGACAGTTCTCCACTGGAGGGTTACCCCGACCCTGAACTCGAGGGGGGCATTACCAGGGTCTTCTACCCCCGACCCTTAAGGTCATGTCGGACTTTCATTGTTCTCTTTCTAGACTCTTTCCTTTTTGTGTTTTGTTTTTGAGGCTCCTTTTGATTGTGGGAGGGTTGTTTGGGTAGGGACCCAGTGGTGGTGGCTGGGGACTTGGTATGACTGTAGTGTGTTTGGTTTGGTTCTGGCGATATGGGGTGCACTGATTGGAGCGATGGGGGGAGGTGTTTGACTCAATGTCGCCTGTTACAATAGGCTCCTGGAATATTAAAGGCCCTAATTCTCCTCAAAAGCGCCAGAAAGTGTGGAAGTATATTCTTGATCACCAGTTAGATGTGGTGGGCCTGCAGGAGACCCATTTGGCCCGTAAAGATGAATCTAGACTTAAGCACAGGCAATATCCCCTGATTTACAAATCCTCTGCCGCTACTAAGCACCGAGGAGTGGCGCTTTTGTTCCGCTCTACACTTCAATTTCAACCTTTGGGGGTGCGGGGAGATAAGGAGGGGCGGTGGCTGATGGTGAAGGGTATGCTTATGGGTAAGCTTTGCACGTGGGTGGTTGTCTATGCGCCGAATGCGGGCCAAAATGGGTTCCTTGAGGCCTTTCTGAGGGTGGTGGGGGACTTTGGGGAGGGAGCGTTGATAGTGATGGGGGATTTCAATTTGGTTTGGGACAAATGTCTGGATTGTTCACATCAGCAGAGGATGGAGGCGGGTCTCTTCTCCCCGGAACTGCGTGATACTTTGATAAGTCTGGGCCTTATTGATAGCTGGCGTTCCCTCCACCCCCGCACTAGGGACTACACGTTCTATTCCCATGTCCACCACACTTATTCCCGCCTTGATCACATTTTTTGCATCAATCTCTGCAAGGCGACTTGCGGGATAGCAAAATATTTCCACTCTCGGTCTCCGATCATAGCCTTTTGGCGACATGCTTGATCTGGGCCCCGGAGTCGTCCCCTCACCGCAAATGGTATTTCCCTGCATCCCTTACGCGAGATGAGGAATCCTGCAAAAAGCTTAGGGCAGCTATTGGTGAGTTTTTTGAGCTTAACAAGGCTGGTGACACCTCGGTCTACACCCAATGGGACGCCTTCAAGGCGACGACGCAGGGCATGTGCATTGCGTTGAACTCCGCCCTGAACAAGCTTAGGCGCGAGGAGAGGGAGGCGTTGGAGGCGGAACTGGCGACACTGGAAACTGCGCATAAGCAGAATCCTTCTCGAAAGACCCTTCGCCCTCTTGCTGCGGTGCGGGGGAAGCTCAGGGCGCACTATAATAATCGGGCTAAATATACCCTCTTGCGCCTGCGGCGCCTCTCTTATTGCTCAGGGCAACAAAGTGGGGAAACATCTGGCACGGCAGCTCTGTGATAAACGCGAGAGGGAATATGTGGGTGGCATTCGGACGCCTTCCGGCGTCGTGGAACATAGGGATGCGGTTAAAGCAGAGCTTTTTGGCGACTTTTATGCCACCTTGTACTCGGCAGAACGCCTGGCGCCAGCCGCTCAGCGGGAATACTTGGAAGCCCTGTCGCTTCCACAGGTTTCCAAGGAATGGAACGAACTCTTGGAGGCCCCCTTTACTAGGGAGGAGGTGTTGACCGCCATTCGATCCCTTAAACCGCAGAAGACTCCGGGCCCGGACGGCTACACGGCTTCCTTCTATCAGACATTTGCGTCTGAGCTGGGGGACCACTTGGTGACTCTTTTCAACAGCATGAGGGAGGCGGGCCACACTTCGGGCACTATGGCGGAAGCTATGATCTCGATCATTCCCAAAGCGGGGAAGGACCTTTCTAAATGCGAATCGTACCGCCCCATAGCCCTGTTAAACGTAGACGCTAAACTGTACTCCTCTATCTTAGCTGCCCGGCTCCAGGACCTCATGCCTGCCCTCATCCACCCCAATCAATCGGGCTTCATAAAGGGTCGCCAGACCCATGACAACACTAGACGGCTAATCGATCTGATCGAGAAAGCTAATCGCTTCAAGATCCCAGCTGTTCTGGTAGGCCTTGATGCTGGAAAGGCGTTCGATCGGGTGGATTGGGACTTCCTCTTTAGTACCTTCCAGGCCTTCGGTTTTTCTCCCAAGTTTATAGATATGCTTCAGGCCAATTATCATGGTCCGCGCTCGAGGGTTATGGTGAATGGTCATGTCTCACCCTTTTTTGCGCACTCTCGGGGTACGAGGCAGGGCTGCCCCCTATCTCCTCTACTTTTTGCGCTCAGCATCGAGCCTCTTGCCCTTCGGATACGGGAAGACCCGGATATCGTGGGCCTCCCCTTTTCGGGGGAACAGCACAAAATATCTCTTTTTGCTGACGATGTCCTATTGTCGCTAGCTGACCCCGGGACTTCCCTCCCGCGTGTGCAGGACGTGCTCTCCCAGTTCGAAATGGTGGCGGGTTTTCGGGTCAATCCTGGCAAATCCTACATTCTTAATCTCACGCTGCCACCCACTTAGGTAGCGTGCATCCGACCGCTCACGCCCCTGTCCTGGTCTAGCTCCTCCATACAATATCTCGGGGTCCGGTTGACCTCATCCGTCGCTACCCTGTATGGCCAACTTCCCTCCTCTGCTGACCCAGATACAGGCCGAGCTTAATCGCTGGAAGCCCATGTTTATCTCCTGGTTGGGGCGCGTGAATGCCGTCAAGATGACGATGCTCCCCAAGCTCCTCTATCTGTTCCAAGCCCTCCCTATTACTTTGGAAGGGTTTTTTTTTCGGCGTATTAAATCTATGCTTCTGCGCTATATCTGGCAGGGAGGTCGTGCTAGACTCTCCTTTATTACGCTGCGCCGGCCATTGCGGAAGGGCGGGGCTGGCCTTCCAGACATGCTTCTTTACTATAAAGCGGCGCAACTCCGGGTGCTGGCCGAATGGACCCAAATGGAATCGGAAAAGCACTGGCTACATATGGACAGGAGTGTGGCGGGTCGTTCCATATGGGACCTGGTTTGGAAGGCGAAGGGGGATCGGCCACGCAATGCCTACATCAGCACCCCTTCGAGTACTACTCTGAAGGTCTGGGATTCGGTCTCTAGTGATGAAAGGTGGACCTCCTTCCCCTCCCCCTTCACACCTATTCACTTTAACCCAGCGTTTCCGCCGGCTCTTGTTGAGGGGCCCTTTGATGGGTGGAGGGCGGGGGGCTGCCACGCACTCACACATTTGTTCCATGGTTATGAGCCGCTCACCTTCCATAATTGCATGCGTGACTATGGGGTGCCACCTACTGAGCGCTACCGGCACGCCCAACTGCTGCATTGGGCACTGTCACCTGAGGTACGGGATGCCGCGGCGAGGCCTCCCACGGATTTCGAATCTTATATCACTCGCACATCATCTATGAAAGGGGTGATTTCATTCCTCTATGATTTGCTATTGACCACTGCTATCTCACCTCGCCCTAGATACATGGGTTTGTGGGAGGAACACCTGGGGCGGGATATCTCCGACGAGGAGTGCTCTCACCTCTGGTGTGATCTACACAGATTTAACCATTCTATCGATCTTCGGGAGGCCCATATGAAGACTATGCTAGATTGGTATCTGTGCCCGGCCCGGTTGAAAAAGATTTTTCCTTCTGCATCAGACAGGTGTTGGCGGGGCTGTGGTTTCCTCGGGGACTTTCGCCATATCTGGTGGGATTGCCCCATCATATGCCCCTATTGGGAGGAGATACTGTCTCATATCAGGGAGATCCTGGGCTACCCGATTCCAGATTCCATAGGCTTCGTGCTCCTGGTCCTTCGGGACTCGCTTTTGGAGCACCAGACCAGGGCAGACAAACACATCCTTTGGCTCCGCGTAGGTGCGGCCAAGTTGACCCTGGCTGCAGCATGAAAGAAGAGGGAGGCCCCTGCTCTTTCCCTTTGGTTCGCTAGGTTGTGGAAGTTGTTGAGTGTGGAACGTATGGCTGACATTTTCAGAAATACCTTTAAGAACTTTACTTTCAGATGGGGCCCATTGGTCCGCTTTCTCTCTCGAGGGTTGCCGTCAGCGGTCTGCCCACCCACCATACTCGATCGACTCGAGATATTGGGTCCTCATATTCAGAACCTACTTAATTTGTCTTTTGCCAAAGGCCAACTTCCATCTGCCTGGAAGGAAGCGGTAGTGAACCCTATTCGCAAAAATTCCACCATGCCCTGGTCTACACTCTCCAACCTTCGCCCGATTTCTCTCCTTCCCTTCATCAGCAAACTGGCAGAGAAGCACGTCAACACCACCCTCTCCAGTTTCATCGAAGCGACAGGGGGCCTGGACCAATCCCAATCTGGATTCAGGCCCAACCACAGCACTGAATCAGCCCTCCTCTCTGTGACAGATCAGATCAAAATGTCACAAGACAGAGGGGGCTCTATGATTCTAGTGCTGTTGGACCTGTCTGCAGCCTTCGATACCGTGTCTCATAACACCCTATTGAACCGGTTGCAGGGAGTAGGAATCGGAGGCGTAGCACTATCTTGGTTGGAGAGTTTCCTCGCCGGGAGATCACAATCTACCAGCCTGGGCCCCTTTCGTTCCATCTCAAGGGGGCTCACGAAGGGGGTGCCACAGGACTCATGCCTTAGCCCTACATTGTTCAATGTCTATGTGGCCCCCCTTGCTGAGATTGTGCGGAAATACGGGTTCATACCGGTCTCCTACGCTGATGACACTCAGCTCCTCTACCCTTTCAGCTCCCTTGACCCTAAAATCAAGGGGAATTTTGCTGAGGGTATGAGAGCGGTGTCACACTGGATGGCGAGGAACTGCCTCCAGTGTAATGTAACAAAGACTGAGGTCTTGCTCTTTGGCAAAGCAAATATCCTTTGGACCCCTGACTGGTGGCCACTCGACCTTGGCCCAGTACCGGTACCCAAAACACACGTTAAAAATCTTGGAGTGAAGTTTGATCAAAAACTGACCATGAAAGGACACACCAACTACATCGCGGGTCTGTGTTTTCACACCATTGGTCTACTCAGGCGTGTCTTTCCTTTTCTTCCTGCCACATGCAGAAAGACACTTGTACAGGCCTTGGTAACCAGCCGCCTGGACTACTGTAACGGCCTGCTGACATTAGCCAGTACGGATGCAGTAGGCCGCTTACAGGTGGTCCAGAATACGGCAGCCAGATTGGTCATGGGTGCACCTGCCAGGACTCCTTCCAAGCCCTTGCTGAAAGAACTGCATTGGCTTCCCATACGACAGCGCATCCACTTTAAGATCTGTTGTACGGTACACAAATGTCTGTATGGAGCAAGCCCCAAATACCTAGCCCAGTCTCTTGAACTGTACCAGCCTAGCAGGTCCCTGCGCTCCTGCAACCAAGCCCTGTTAAAACCTCCCAATACAAAGAAGACTAGACAGGGTGACCGTGCTTTCTCCGCTGTTGGTCCTGCCCTTTGGAACAACCTTCCCATTAACCTAAGAACCACCATAAATCATTTGTCCTTCCGAAAGGCATTAAAACCCCTCCTTTTCCAAGAAGCATTTCCACCCACATAAACCTCTGGCTGCTCTACCTAATAACCTTCTTAGCTGGCAAAGCGCGGAGATACCCCTCCGGGATTGATTCCTGCGCTTTATAAGAAATTAAAATAAATAAATAAATAAATACGCGCTCTACATCTGTTCCAGGTGTGAAGTCTGCTTGCGCGAACGTCTGTTGCTAGGCTGCCACCACTGGGGGGAGGGACGTAGCTGGGACGTTGGAGCCTCTGGGGGGGGGGGGTTTGGTTCGTTTTTCTTTTCTAGAGGGGGATGGGGATTTTTTGTTTTTTCATATTCGGCCTTGCCGCACTGTCTTCATCATGGCCGGGACGCTTGGAGGCGCAAATGGACTTGGTCGAATAAGCCTCTGATTTGGACAGCTTTGCCCGGTGCCAGTAAGGGCTTTTGCCCCTCCGGGACTTCTCGGGGGGTTTGATACTGTCCCGGGTGGATTTTTGTGCTTTTTCTTGCCCTGAGCGATGACGCTGTACGACCCTTCATCACTATTGCTGCTGCTTGGCCTTATTGAGTTGGCCCCTGCGAGGGCACTTCTTTTTTGCATTTCATGTGATTCCATCCCTTCTCTCTTCTGTTATTTCTGTCTTCCTGTCTTCTCAATAAAAATATCTTTAACAAAAATAAAAAGGTTTAGGTCTGTCAAAAGAGGCTATTTTGTCGGGTCAGATTTGCAGTTTAAAACTGCCACAGTCAGTCTGCAGAAGGTAGCCCTTCAGTCATGCTTCCAGTGCCATTTTAGTGGAGAAATAATGGGTGCATCAGTACACAATTGACATTTAACTTACATACCCTCAGTACACGTTGTATTATAAAGTAGGGAGAATATACTGATCAGGGTTTTGCCAATTCCATCATTTTGAAAAGAGGAGCGCAGGCTCATTGCCACTGGGTTGCAGGGTCAAAATGCACAGAAATCTACAGACAGCAAAAATATATAGGTTTAAAATCGCGGGTATACCATGCAAACAATGGTCACTTCCTACACCTATGTTTTGATACATCCTGTATGTGTTTTCGTGAGGTATACAGCAGAATCAGATACTTTTCTCACACACATGTCACGTCCTTCTTCATAAGTGCAGTTCTGAATGTGGTTTGCTAAAACTGCAGTCTCATATATTTAAATAGTTCTTCTTGAACTATGGTTTAGCTAGTGTACACCATTTAATACTATGTGAAAAAATGTCAAATAAAAAGATCTTGATGTATTGCACCTTTATCAAAACATTGTTGACTAATTTAAGATAAACTTATTGAAAGTAGAACTGTAAATGTGGAAACCAGGCTAATTTGCTCCAGGAAAGAAAAATACAACTTTATCTATTGATGAATATCGTACTACAGTCTTTGTCTCTGGATTGTAAGTGAAGAATGTTCTCTCAAAATGTTTGTGGAGATATTTATCTGTAAATATAATTTAGACCACCATCCTAACCTAGGAATTTGAGCCTCATTTCAAGTACTTGATTACGTTTTTAAAACACAGATACCCAATTTAGTCACCTCCTTTTTATGTAACCCATCTGAGTGTAACAATTGTTAAACTCGAAAGAGAGTAACTGCCTCAGAAAGGTTGCATGCTAGTGCACAGAGTGTATCGGGTTATTAAAGTCTGTACAACCTTTCTGCGGTTGTAGAATGATTGGCAAACAGGAATTAGGTATCTGTTTCAAATATGTTGCTTATCACAAGCCATATCCTCTGAGACACATTTATTGAAATAAAACATAAGATTTGTACGCTACGCTAGATACTTGCGGATCACCTTACATGTCAACTAATTATCTGAAAGAGCGATTGTGAAACTACTCGTTGCCCAATAAAGGGCAATTAAAATGTACTTTAAAATTACAAACTGGTAGCTAAAAATAATTGTTGTGCTTAACAGACATTCTGAAAGATGTTATGCAAAGAAAACTAAATTCCACATCATACAAACCCTCCCGATGTGCCATAGGTTACCGTTTATGGGATGTTTTTGACCACATATCACAATTGATCACAAACATTCAGAATTGATTGAACATGATGAAAATCAGAGGAAGTTGAATGACTCCTCATCAATAATTCCATAGTATCTAAGTCAAGTATCATATTTGCTTCTAATCTCAATTCCTTCTCCCTAATACCCCCTCTCAGTCACGTTGGAATGTTCACAACGCCTCTGTATTTTAATTGTGGTACATCAGATTTTTTGTTTTCTTGTGTGTTATAGAGCGTGAACTCGATCCGAAGATATCAGGTATCAGAGCGCTTTACATGAGCACCAGTTTCGTTACTGATGGACACATTCATTTTTGTTAGGCGTGGGGAGATTAAGTGATTTCACCAGAATCACAGGATGTTGAGTGTCCCTGCTGAGACTCGAACCCGGTTCCCCAGCTTCAAGGTCGACCACTCTAGCCGTAAGTCTACATCCTCTCCCCTAACTTTCAAGCATGGTTCTATAATGTTTTGATATTGGATAGGACAGGTCAATATTATGAATAGTTCTCAGATGTTGCAAAATACGTTTATGCAGTGGTAAGATATTGCTGCCTATTTATTCTGTTGTTATAAAAAGGCGGGGGGATAGGCCCAGCAGAACGGGACCAGGTAGGGCCTTATATATAGTGTACACAATGAATTTACCTGGTATCCTTGTCATTTACCATTTTAGTTAGGACAAATCACTCTATATTCCTTTCGTGATTGGGTTATTTAATCACCCTATTTTTTCAAAATGTCATCATTTTTTATAAGAAGGAATCTGAACTTCACACAGCTACACCACCAATTTACAAACATATATAACATATATTTATATATTTACACAATTTACATTGATACATACAAACGAAAATCTTAAACCAACAAATACAACTTTTACAATAATTTTTACAACCACATAACAACGACACCAATGTGGATCAAGGATTAAACTCTTTTTGTTATACCACAAATGAGAAAAAATTCTTTTTCAATTTAAACGCTATTGTATTTTAATAAAGTATCAATTCCATTCCTTTATCATTATCCTTTATATAAACCAGCTAAGTTAATCGCTGAGCCGACGTGTTTTAAACCTCACTGTTGTCTCTGTAGGCTCTCATCATGGCATCTTAATTTCCCACATTGGACTCATCTATAAACAAAAACACCTGTCACTATTTTGCACATATATCTTGTTGTCTTTACTGTTACCTTTGAAGAATTGGAAACATACCTGCCAATATGGGGAATTTCTTTTCTCTGTGTATAGGCTCTTTGTGTAAGCTCTTGGAACGTAAGCATGGACTAATTTAATTATACCTGTAATTAAAGAATTTCTTATGTTTTATATGGGCCATCAATACATACTACTGTTGGAAAAGGCTAACTAACTGTCATGCCAACGGGACATACCTGAACTCCTGTTTATTCTGTAGGATTTACAATCTCCTTTTCTCGGAGTATTTTCCCTTTCTTTTTTTACTCTTTCAACAAGCCCGCTCACGAGGACTGATTCTCTATCCTTCAATGATAAGGGAAAGTATCTTTCAATCCTCCTTATTCAAAAAACCATTTTGTATTTGCGCCTTCTAGCCTGTAGGTGGTGCCCGCTTGCCTAAATGCGGGTTCTTGTCTGCTCGATGTTTGCTCCGATGTACTTCCGACTCATTTCTGCCAAAGACGTTGCATACAAGTTTACGCTTAAAGTAGACGTCTGTGTACAGCTGGGAATTTTAGTTCTCCATGCTGCTGAGACTTGATAAATGGGCCGTACCTCATACGTAATTCAAAAAGGCACAGCTTTATTGTTCCAAAACTGCAGATCATGGTATCCTTTCCATGATCTCCCTAGCGCATTTATGCCTATTGTTACGTTTTATGCTCTCAGCCAAGTGTTAATGGTGACTTGAGCGAACCACAATTCTTATTACGGAGGCTAGATATTATGTTATTTAATAAATATTCTTCAAACGAATATTGGAAAAATAGACCGCGTTACCAGTCCTGTGACATGTGACCTATCAATGCGGTGTGCACTGTTTGGTGCATTTTTTTATATAATTACAACCAGCATTGACTCAATTACTTTATGTTTATTGACTGGAGACAGTTTATCAAAATTATCTTGGCCGTGTTTCAAATTCTCGAAATTTCCGTCATCTCATTCAACCCTGTCTGTACACTGTTGAACTTCATAATCAAATATGCTTCTTTTTTAAGTAAAAGAGACTCGACATCAGCCTTCTTTTTTGACACATTTAATGCTACTAGCAACGTCCATTTCAGATCTCTCTCAGAGTGGCCAGCAATCATGTAGTGCTCAACCATGGGGGCAGTCAGCACCTTTTCTTTAATTCGGGACCTATGTTGAGTTATCCTTTGGTTAATCTGTTGGCAGGTCTTCCCAATATATAATTTCGCACACGGACATACTGCAGCATGAACAACGTTCTTGATTTTACAATTACTAAATGTGGTGTGTTTCCACTTGACGTCATTATGGACAAATTCCGTACCTTCAATTGTGCATTCACAAGCGACACGATTCCCACATTTGTGGTGGCCTTCTACTGGTTTTAGGCCCCACTGACTACGTAGATCTGTCCTGACCTCCTTTGGAAAAATGTCTGATTGAATTGGCAGTTCTGGCTGGACTGTTCCCATGAGGCACAGGGTCAAGGCTGATTTGCATATGGCAATGTCTGAACTGGGGTGGTGTGGAATGCCCAAAACCGATGGATTTAGGCTCAGATCTCTGTACTGGGGTGAATGTATGACATTTTTCTGCATTCTGTCCATCAATTGTTGGTTTTGCATTTGTCACCCGGAGTGGGATGGGTATGCTCAGACGTGAGTTCCATGCTTCCACACCACTGGAGTCAAGCTATCCTGGCTGAAAACGGCTGATAGCCAGAAACCAGTCCTAGGATGCTTGATTCCGGTCCAGGAAAGACATGCCTTGGCAGTTCGGGCTGGACTGTTCCCATGAGGCACAGGGTCAAGGCTGATTTGCATATGGCCATGTCTGAACTGGGGTGGTGTGGAGTGCAAAAAAACGATGGATTTAGGCACAGATCTTTGTACTAGGGTGAATGTTTGACATTGTTCTGCATTCTGTCCATCAATTGTTGGTTTTGCATTTGTCACCCCGAGTGGGATGGGTATGCTCAGACGTGAGTCCCATGCTCTCCACACCACTGGAGTCAAGCTATCCTGCCTGAAGACGGCTGATAGCCAGAAACTGGTCCTAGGATGCTTGATTCCGGTCCAAGACATGGCTTGGCAGTTCGGGCTGGACTGTTCCCATGAGGCACAGGGTCAAGGCTGATTTGCATATGGCCATGTCTGAACTGGGGTGGTGTGGAGTGCCCAAAACCGATGGATTTAGGCCCAGATCTCTGTACTGGGGTGAATGTATGACATTGTTCTGCATTCTGTCCATCAATTGTTGGTTTCAAATTAATTCTTGGCCAATCCTTCTGTTTTTTTTCATAGCAAATAAAGGCACAGGAAAGCTGCATTCTAGATTTTCGATTAAGTGCCAATTTTTTAACACAATTTGTTTATATTTGTTGGTATCTGGTCCAAACGTTGAGACACATACTGGTCTCTCTAGCGGTGGTTTGCTCTTTTTCTCAAGTAATGGTTTCACGAGGTGTGAACCATGCCCGTTTTTTGGGTGCTTCAACATTTTTTTGGAATATCCTCTTTCTGCCATCTGATCGCAAAAATTCTTGGCATGATGTTCAAAATCCTCTTTTACTGTACAATTTCTATGAATTCGTAGTAGTTGGCCATATTGTGGTAAATAATTTTACCGTACAATTTTTGATTACATTAATTGACAATAAGGATAGCTCAATCAAATGAGAGGCAGAGTCCGTGGTATCTGAGTTATACGGGCTTTAATGAAATGCCTCGAGGCATGGGACATCGGGTTCCATCACCACTAAGGTTCAGGAAGGGACATTCAACATTTTATTAACATCACACATTATATATAGTAAAACAGTATAATTGAAATGAATACAGTAGGCGTAACAGGTGAAAAAAGAGAGATAAGAACACATGTGCATAACAGGAGGCGTGTAAGAAGGCGTACACATGGGTGTGTACTTGACATGTCAGAGGAACGTCACAAGAAACGTCACATGTGGGCGGATGCTTAGAGAAAGTTTGCAGAATCAGCAGAAACTTTTGGCATACATGCGCGCGCAACTGAGCATGACGTGTAACCGGGGAGAGCTGGGGCTTTGACTTAAGCACTAGTAGAGGAGACTAATGTCTGGGATGTCAGAACGACCTGCACTTAAAGCATATCTGATATCTTATGTTTGGAGGATGTAGTGTCTGAAGTAAAAGGTCTCTCGGGCAGAGGCCGTTCATCACTGAATGCTAGTGCGTGCATATGGATCTTCATGTGAAGTGTGGGGGCCATGGGCCTACCATGGTAACGGGAGCAGTAAATTACTTGCATGGAGACAGGAAGGCAGGACCCTTTGCTCTGCAGCCGTGAATATGTTTACCTATTTCACTAGACTGGAATGTGTTTTCGAGGAGGCTGAGCAGATAAATTGTAGGTAAAACATCGTCTTGGCAAGCAGACCAGGCCGAGCCGGGCACCGCTCGTCTGAGCAGGAAGAAAGGCAGAGGTCAGGGATGCATACCTAAACTGTAGCTTTCAGAGGCAGAAAAGAACTCGGAGCCTCGATTAGGGGTCTGGCTCGACTGGGCCAGAAAACATGGAGAAAACGTGTACTTTACTCAAAAGTGTACCATGTAAAGACGTTGGCACCATAGGCCTAGAAGCCTAATTAACGTGATATTCTTGGGGAACTGTATAACTGACATGTTAACGTTGGACGCAAATGCATATGCGTCTTTCTAGCAGGCACGGAAAAGGAATTACATGACATACAGGGGACACGTGTGTTTGTATAGGGTGCGAGTGGGGGACACATTAGCTACCTAAAAATTTCTATTTCCTCATTCCCTCCTTGGCCCCTACTACACCCATTAGGATATATCTATTTTCATGAGACCATCTATCTGTTCATATAACATCATTTGTTCATCTTTTATCATTCGGGAACGGGAACTTGGACTGGGAATACAAGCTGTGGCGCACAAGCCGCAAATCGCTGGCCCACATTGCAGACAGAGACAACAACTGAAGAGGATAAGTAGTATTATTCCTAGGAATGATAGCAATTTCCATCCCCAGGCGGACATTACACTCCAGAGCCAACCGGACCAAGTCCAGGTGCCTGGATTCTGGTGTATCAGGTGAGCAATTTCGTGGAGCCGTGTTATGGCCTTATACACGGATGGTGCGTTATTAGGAATAAACACGCAACAACTGGATCCGATCACTCTACAAGCCCCGCCCCTATCGGCCAGGATGACGTCAAGGACAAGACGATTTTGAAGAACAACAAGTCTCATAGCAGATTGCTCTTCGGTCAGGTTACCTAAAGCAGAAGTAGTTTCATTCACTACCGCTTCCAGTGTTCTAGTTAATCTGCGTATCAGTTTACTGTTTTGAACAGGACCTACAAAGAAAAAGAATCCTTTATTGAAATCTGTATATTGTTCCCATGTTGTCTCAGTCTGATCGACTATTGGGGACTTGATCTCCCTTCTATGTCTTACATGCACAAGGCGTGAATTTCGATGATAATCAGGTGGGGCTAGGAAAACAGGTGGTAATAGGAACGCAATGTAAAACGTCCCATCCCAATCAGGGGGCAGATGTACATAAGCGGTGTGACCACAAATAAAATAAGAATGGCGAGAGGCTTTGAAAGTAGACTTTCCTTTATCGCTGAATTCGACCACAGTATTACAATCACTGTGTCCTAGATGTACTGAACCATTCTTTCTAACGCATAATTCGCCTTTCACTGGCAAAACTGTTATAAACGGCAAGTTCGAATTAGTCTCGGACTGGACGTTCAGGATCATGAGATTGAGGGAAAAGTTACCTAATTCATACACTTCATTTTCTAGGTCGGTCCCTCTCCTTTGGGGAAGACCGTCTGCGTCTGGGAAACATGCTTTATTCATGACTGTATTCAGGTTCCCCCTTTTCCAATTGCCTTGAGAAACTTTGGACTTACTGTCTAAAGAAGACATTAGAGCAAACCATGCTCCACATGAACCATTATGTGTAAACGGATAGGGAAAGAGAGGCAGAGCTCCCTTGTATTTCTGATAAGGTGGGAGTCGGCCACATACCCAGCAATTGGTGGCATTGCTGGTCTGGTGAGTGTGGTGTAACATACGAATGAATGTATTGTTGCGCATTGCTAATCGATAGGATAATTCATGAGGGGGCAGGTCACTGAAAGTGTGCTCTACAGAGTCGTTAGAGGAATTATGTGCATGTGAATCAAAAGAAGGAAAGAATTCATGTAACATGAAGCTTATACATGTAATCGAAATGCTCAGAATAAACATGAAAATTAACGTTATGATACATCTGCTATGCAAATGTTTGCAATATTGTTCTCTCTTTTCGATTCGCCTATCTCTCTGACTCCTTGGGTCTATCTTATTCATGTCAGAAACCTGTCTAACCGCTTCACCCGAGGGGGACTTAAACAATTAAACGCTGTCTAACTTACTAGACCTCAGTTTGGCTCGATACTCCTGCTGCGGAGTTTTCTCTAACAGGGGGAGTTTAGAGTCAGTGTCTGAAACGGGGCAGTCTTTGATATCAGTCTCTGGACACAATCCATAAAACCGCTTCACGTGGCTGGAGTGGAGCCACCCCTTGCGACCTTCCAGTTTCACTGCGGTCCTCGTGGTCATCAACACCAACTTTGGCTGCTACCACCTTGGCTCCAGAGGGCTTGTGCGGTCGAAGTTGCGCACATAGACATAGTTCCCGGGGACGATTTCATGCGGTTTTACTTGGGTGTTGTCCGGGAAGGCAGCCGCAACCTGTGAACGACAAGATAGTAGAGCAGACATCAAGGAAGCTAGGTAATCTGTCAGCATATCACTGTCAACATCCGTAATTCTGTGAGGCATAGGCGTTCCCCACATATTGGGAGGTCGGCCAAAGACTACCTCATAAGGAGATAGTCCTGTTCTGGAATGAGCTACCATGCGCATATAGAAGAGGGCAACCGGCAGTGCTACTATCCAATCTACACCTTTTTCTGCACAGACCTTTGCTAATCGTGTTTTCAGAGTTTGGTTGTGACGTTCGACTAGACCTGCTGCTTCGGGGTGTCGGACACAGTGAAATTTCCACTGGTAACCTAACAGGAGTGATACCTGTTTCATAAGCTCGGACGAGAATGGCTGTCCATTATCTGAGTACACGACACGAGGCAAACCGTATCGCGGGAAGAATTCACGAACCAACTGCTTGGCAGTGGTCGCGGCAGTGTAATCTGGGACTGGATATGCTTCTGTCCATCTGGAAAGGGCACATACAATTACAAGGACATATTTAAATCCTCTACATCGGTCCATCTGGATATAATCCATCTGGAGGACTTCAAAAGGATGGTCAGGAGGATGGAATCCACCTTGTTCCACGGGTATGCCTTTGCCTGGATTGAACTGACAACAGATCATACAGGTACGCACTTTCTGTTTTGCTGCTGCACGCAAATGCTTGTTGAACCAGAGGTTTTGAATGCTGTCTAACATGGCTTTTTCTCCTAAGTGTGCTGGACTATGTGCTGTATTAATGATAACTTGAACCATAGAGTCGGGGAGTAACCATGTGGCTCTACCCTTCGTCATCCATCCCTGATCTGTCTGGATCCCTCCTTGTTCAGTCCATTTCTTGATTTCGTCTGGAGTAGTATGTGTCTGTATGTCGAGTACATCTAGAGTGGGATCCTTCACTGTCATACAATGTGTCTGTGATGATATTTCAGTCTTTGTCGGATCTGTCGGTATGTCTGTTTGAGTCTGAGCTGTGAGTTTAGCTGTTCGATCTGCCAGGTCGTTACCCTGGGAAATGGTGTCAGTGACTTTCGTATGTGCCTTGCACTTCATGATAGCAATGGATGCAGGTAAGTGTATCGCTTCTAATAGAGCTTGAATGAGGGGACCATGCTGTATCTTGGCGTCATGAGAAGTTAAAAAACCTCTCTCTTGCCAGAGGACGCCGAAGTCGTGAACGACTCCGAATGCGTACTGTGAATCTGTATATACGTTTACTTTCAGGTTCTTGGCTCGGATGCAGGCTTGGGTCAGAGCAATGAGTTCTGCTGCTTGGGCAGACAATGTGTCAATACGATGTGTTTCTATGACTTCAGTCTCAGTGGTCACTGCATAGGCAGCCACTAACTCTCCTGTGCTTGTTCTCATGCATGAACCATCCACATAAAGTGTCAGGTCTGGGTCGGGTAATGCAATGTCTGTCAAGTCTTGTCTTGGTTTTGTTACAGTATTGATGACTTCCACGCAGTCATGTGGTGTCGGGTCAATTGTGCTCGAGGGTAACAATGTGGCAGGGTTTAATGTATTGCAACGTCTGATCTCTATGTGTGGCTGAAACAATGTCAATTCATATCCTGTCAGTCTTGCTATGGTCAAGTGTTGTGTCTGGGTTCGGTTCAAAAGAACTTCCACGGAATGTGGAACTTGTACTGTCAGGGGATGTCCTAACACTATTGAGTCGCTTTGTCTGATTGCTAGGGCTGTTGCTGCAACTGATTTGAGGCACGCAGGCAGAGCCTGGGCCACTGGATCTAATGTACTAGAAAAATAAGCACAAGGCTTATGGTGTCCTGCTTGATCTTGTGTGAGCACAGATAATGCTGTGCCATCGCGTTCAGTGACAAAAAGTGTAAAAGGTTTTCTGTAACATGGTGTCGCTAAAACAGGTGCTTGACATAAGGCTTTCTTCAATTCTTCAAAAGCTTGTGTGTGTTCCTGAGTCCAAGGGAAGACAGTCGAAGTCGCTGCCTCCGGTGTTGTCAACTGTATGAGTGGCTTGGCTAGATATGCGTACTGAGGGATCCATTGTCTGCAGTAAGAAGTGAGGCCAATGAAGGCCCGTACCTCCTTCTGTGTCTTGGGTTGTGGCAGATGTGCAATTAACTGGATGCATTCTGGTGTCAACTGTCTCCCCCACTTGGACAGCAAGTGCCCAAGGTATACCACTTGCTGGGCACAGAATTGTAGCTTCGAAGGGGACACTATATGCCCCTTTTCGGCCAAGAAATACAAGACAGTCAGTGACGCGTGCTCGCAGTCACGTTCGGTCCGTGCTGTTATTAACAAGTCATCAATGTATTGCAGCAGAGCAGTGTCAGTAGGCATGTGAATACCATCTAGTTGTCGTTTCAGGGCTTGACTGTAAATACTAGGACTTTCCGTGAACCCTTGAGGTGCACGTGCAAATTTGAAGCTTCGGCCATCTAAAGAGAATCCGAAGAGATACTGGCTTTCAGGATGAATGGGGACACTAAAGAAAGCGTTCTTGAGGTCGTAAAGAACGCTGCTTCGGAATCAATGGCAGTCAATAAGGAAAAAATGTCTGGCACTACTGGGTACTGAGGAATGATGCATTTATTTAATTCGCGAAGGTCAATCACCAATCGGTAGACTGGTGGTGCATTTGGATCAGTTTGTTTAAGAATCGGAATGATTGGAGAATTACATACATTGGAGTCAGTTTCTATAACTACTCCTTGGGCAATCAGTTCGTCAATAATTTTCAGTAAGGCTGCTACAGCCTCAGGTGGCAATTTGTATTGTCGGATTCTGGGTAGTACAACTCCTTGCTTGAGTGTAACACGATAAGGTGTAATGTGCATACAACCTACATCAGTCGGACCCTGTGCCCATAAATGCTGTGGTACATTTTGCAATCTTGGATCAAAATCTCTCAACACATAATGACCTTTGAAATCACGTAAAAACAATCTCACTCCTTCTGGAGAACAACATATCACTGCTCCTAGAGCTTTCAACGTTTTAATACCAAGCAGATTTTCAGGACATGCTTTTGTAAGTAACAAGTCTGTAGTACGGGACAATGAACCAACTTCTAGGGAAACTGGCTTTGACACTTCGTTAACAATAGGCTTTCCAGAAAAACCCAGGGAAACATTCTGTGAGCCTGAGAGGGGTGCCCCTGGAACCTCGTCATGACTGATGGTAGTTCTGCTCGCCCCTGTGTCAATCAAAAATTTTCTGTCTTTCCCTAATACCTGACTATGTACATAGGGACCCTCTTGATCTACAGGAACCTCGATAAGAGGCAAGCCAAACTCCCTCTATGGCTGTTTCATGAGTACTTCTGATAATCGGGGTAATCTGACTGTGCATACTGGTACATTTGCTGTGTGACATGTTGCATGGCAGCAATAGGTTGGGGTTGGGGTACAGCTACTGTCTGTTGTGTGTTCTGTGGAGGTTTCGTATTCTGCGAAATATTCTGTGGAACATGGTCTTGTCTAGGAGGACGTGGTCTTTCGTTCGTCCTGCCTGTAGCAGTATTATATTTCAGAACGGTACATTCGTTGATATAGTGACCTGGCTGTTTACAATAGTTGCAATTCCCTTTAACGGGAGCTGCAGAATGACCTGGCGGTGCTGTACCCTTTTTCTGACCGTCAGCTGGAACAGACTGAGCAACTAGTACTTTCATTTTTGTGTCTTTCATACGTCTCTGTTCGTGATCATGTTCCTCTCTAATTCGGTTCTGGTGGTACTGTAGCATTTGTAACATTTGAGAAGGGGTATTTGCTTGCCATGTACTCTGGACTTTCAGTACTCTATTTTTAACTTGTGGTAAGGAATTCTCGACTAATTTGGTTACAAAAAGATGTGGATATGATTCACTACTTGTTTTCAAGCCGCTATTAATTATGAAACATTTCTCGAATCTGGAATAAAAATCACTAGTATCTTCGTCTTGTTTCTGTTTGCAGGCTGAGATGGCATCCCAGTCTTCCTTTTTAATTGCCAATAACCTCGGCAAGACCTGTACTAATAATCCTGGTAACGCTTTAGCTTTGTCCCCAAGACCAGTACCTGGGACTCGTCTATTTTCTTCGTCTTCTAATTCAGTCCAACTAATCTTTGTATCTCCCACCTCCCATTCTTTTTCTTTGAGTTTTTCGTAAATGCCGGCAGGCAACAATACCTTTAACATTTTAATAATATCGGAATATGTATAATCTCCCATAAGTAGCATGTCTTTTAACTCACGGTGGAACCCTGCTGGATCTTTATCATGACAGGGCACTAATTTCTTCATTTCCAATAGTTCCATTTTAGTCAAGGGTGTGTATACGAATACTCGTTGAAGCTCACCCCCTGGGGTCTGGACGGGATGAACTTCTCGTAAGGGATTCTGTCTGTCTATGTAAAATGGTTGTCTTATTGGAGGTGGAACAGGAACGAAATGTGGAGTCAGGAAAGTTCTGTATTTATGGCGTTTTTCTAGAATGATGTTAATTAAATCAGTACCTAGGCCTCTCCATCTTTTTAGGAGTAATTCTTCCAATATATTATATAAGGGACCTGGATCAGAATGCTGACTCTCATATAGTGTAATGAGATGCTGGATCATGTACATACCAGCTAGTCGCTGTTCGTCTGGGGAAAGAGTAAAAAATGTTTGCGCTACGGAATCATCTTTATATACGCTGTTATTTCCAGCCCATTGTACTGCTGATCGTGCAAGTTCTTGTTCACGCATGGCACTAAGTTCACTGTAACCTATTCGTTGTTTTAGTACTTTATCAGTGTCTTGAAATAAATGTTCAAGAGAACATTGTTCTGGTATGGGAGAAAGAAAACGTTTCTTGCTTTCTGGGCGTATGGGTCTGTCAAAAGGTCTTGCTCTACCTACGTACGCTATTCTACCTGTGTCTGCTTCTGTGTCATCTATATCTTCATCCTCTGTGATTTCATCGTCCTCTTTCTCGGCTTCCCTAGCTGCTTTCTCTTTTTCGTGTATTACTACAATTTCTTTATGAATCTTTCTGTACATGGATTCTACACAACTTTGTTTATTATGTTTACCATCAGCTATATTGTTACTCCAATTAATCAGGATGTCCATCTCTTCCTGGCTTGTACCTGGTCGATCTCGTTCCCTTATCAAACAATTTATCAAAAACTGTAAGATCATTCTCTGTGTCTCAACCTTATTGTGTGTCATGGCCTCGTGAATGCATTCTGGTTTCTCCCCTGTTCTAATGAAATTATATATGTTATCTAAATGTTGTTTAATATGTGGTAGAAGAAACAGATAGTTTGTGACTCGTCGTAAACGTATTGAGAATAGCATCATCTCGTCTTCGCCTGGTACAGGATCATATCTGCAATCTGTAAGGTACTGTCTAAGGGTTGAGAATGACGCCGCTTTTGGAGTACGTTGTAACGCTATTTCTCTAAGTGTCATTCGTTTTACTTGAGGTGGGGTGACAGGTTGACCTCCTGCTGCGCCTCCTGAAGTGGAAGCGTAACCATCAACTAACTATGCTATCGGTGGTAGTAACGGATCTGGTCGAGTAGGTGAAGTAGTAATAGGTGCAGGTAATGTAAATTGGCCATGTGTTGCTGTCCCAAAAGGATTGTTAGGAGCAGTGGCAGGAGGAACAGTAGCAGGTGGGACAGTGGGAGGGGTCGTGTCATCCTGAACAGACTGTTGTGGAACAGTATTAGCAGGAACATTATTAGGAACATTATTAGCAGGTGGTACAGGTACACGTACATTGGTATACACTGGAGCTACATCATCTAAATAGGAAGAAAGGAAAATGTCTGCTGCGGTCTGTTTATGACGTAATTTAGTCGGAACCAATGGTGGTGGCAAGTTACGGGGTACTTCCGGGGTCGCCTTGGGCAGGCCCTCGGCGAGAACAGGATACATGCCGGTAATAAGGGCATTTCTTTGTCTGTCTTGTTGTTCTATTCTGACTCGTTCTCCTTCTTCTAGTAACTCTTTTTCTCTAGCTTTTTCAGATTCTTCTCTACTTCTCTCTGCTTTCCTGATTTCTTTCTCTGTTCTTCTATGCGCTTCTTTACGCCATAATTCTATGGCATCTTTCTGTGATTGTCTGGCTTTCTTTTTCCATAATGCTTCTTCTACTCTCATGATGCAATCGGCATCCCATGTCCCTGAGACAGGCCATCTATATTTCTCTTCCAGATCTTTTGTATACTCTACCCACAAATCTAGCTACAGTATGGCATCTAAGCCATGCTTGTGGTACATAAAATGTCCTGGAGTGTCCCTAGGCGGGACGGGAACTGCTTCTTCGAGTATCCCTTTCCTAGTTCCTATCTGACATAGTTTCGAGAACAGTGGCATTTTCGGACTGATTTAAACGTAAACACAATAAACACAGTAATGAATAGCAAACAATCATTCATACCACGACATGAACCACATTAAAACATTTCAGACTGATATTACCTGGTACATAGAAAAACATGAATACTGAAATCTCGAGATACAATACTAGAATACTGAATCAATAGATGCACTGCTAAACAGTACAGACAATACCGGTCCCATAAAGAGACACGTTTTTACCGTATTCACCTAAGTGAACCCGTCTGAACTGGACCGGATCTGTGTACCCAGACCCGTCTTGACCGGGCACAAATTAATGAACCCGTATAGATGCGTTCCCAACAACGGTACTCACCGGGAAGCAAAAACTGAAGGCCTCAGAAACTGGACTGGACTGGACTGCGACGTCTGGCTGTTACTACGCATGCGCTTCGGAACAGGTGGGCCTCCGGATACCTCGGACCTTGCTCTCTCGACTTAGGGCTCTGGTCGGGATCCTCCACATTCCTGACCGCCTCGTCTGGATGCCGGACCGCAGTCTCCGTCTCCTCCGTGGGCCCGAGGGGGATAGCAGGAGAACCCGCAGGTGTGCACTGGATCCGTCGCAGCTGTAGAAGGCGTCAGGGGCCTGCGTTACATCGCCGGCGAGTGGGGAAGGGGGGGTTCCTGTTCGGGCGCCAGAATTATGTGGTAAATAATTTTACTGTACAATTTTTGATTACATTAATTGACAATAAGGATAGCTCAATCAAATGAGAGGCAGAGTCCGTGGTATCTGAGTTATACGGGCTTTAATGAAATGCCTCGAGGCATGGGACATCGGGTTCCATCACCACTAAGGTTCAGGAAGGGACATTCAACATTTTATTAACATCACACATTATATATAGTAAAACAGTATAATTGAAATGAATACAGTAGGCGTAACAGGTGAAAAAAGAGAGATAAGAACACATGTGCGTAACAGGAGGCGTGTAAGAAGGCGTACACATGGGTGTGTACTTGACATGTCAGAGGAACGTCACAAGAAACGTCATATGTGGGCGGATGCTTAGAGAAAGTTTGCAGAATCAGCAGAAACTTTTGGCATACATGCGCGCGCAACTGAGCATGACGTGTAACCGGGGAGAGCTGGGGCTTTGACTTTAGCACTAGTAGAGGAGACTAATGTCTGGGATGTCAGAACGACCTGCACTTAAAGCATATCTGATATATTATGTTTGGAGGATGTAGTGTCTGAAGTAAAAGGTCTCTCTGGCAGAGGCCGTTCATCACTGAATGCTAGTGCGTGCATATGGATCTTCATGTGAAGTGCGGGGGCCATGGGCCTACCATGGTAACGGGAGCAGTAAATTACTTGCATGGAGACAGGAAGGCAGGACCCTTTGCTCTGCAGCCGTGAATATGTTTACCTATTTCACTAGACTGGAATGTGTTTTCGAGGAGGCTGAGCAGATAAATTGTAGGTAAACCATCGTCTTGGCAAGCAGACCAGGCCGAGCCGGGCACCGCTCGTCTGAGCAGGAAGAAAGGCAGAGGTCAGGGATGCATACCTAAACTGTAGCTTTCAGAGGCAGAAAAGAACTCGGAGCCTCGATTAGGGGTCTGGCTCGACTGGGCCAGAAAACATGGAGAAAGCGTGTACTTTACTCAAAAGTGTACCATGTAAAGACGTTGGCACCATAGGCCTAGAAGCCTAATTAACGTGATATTCTTGGGGAACTGTATAACTGACATGTTAACGTTGGACGCAAATGCATATGCGTCTTTCTAGCAGGCACGGAAAAGGAATTACATGACATACAGGGGACACGTGTGTTTGTATAGGGTGCGAGTGGGGGACACATTAGCTACCTAAAAATTTCTATTTCCTCAATATGGCAAGTTCTCTTTTAAACTCTTAGGGTGCGCACTATTATAGTGCAAAATTGAGTTTTTATCAGTCGCCTTTTGATGCAGTACAACTGTTAGTATCCTCTCTTTCGGGACTACTTCCACATTCAGAAATGTTAATCTTGCCTTACTTTTCGTGTAACTGAATTTGATGTCTGGATGCCTGCAGTTAAATATTGATGCACGCAAAAAAACAGGCAGGATTCGGATCAGATACCAACAAATATAAACAAATTGTGTTAAAAAATTGGCACTTACTCGAAAATCTAGAATGCGGCTTTCCCAGGCCTTTATTTGTTATGAAAAAAACAGAAGTATTGGCCAAGAATTAATTTGATCAGGCATTTTTCCAAAGGAGGTCAGGACAGATCTACGTAGTCAGTGGGCCTTAAAACCAGTAGAAGGCCACCACAAATGTGGCAATTGTGTCGCTTGTGAATACACAATTGAAGGTACGGAATTCGTCCATTATGACATCAAGTGGAAACACACCATGTTTAGTAATTGTAAAACCAAGAACGTGGTTTATGCTGCAGTATGTCCGAAATTATGTATTGGGAAGACCTGCCAACAGATTAACCAAAGGATAACTCAACATAGGTCCCGAATTTAAAAAAAGGTGCTGACTGCCCCCATGGTTGAGCACTACATGAATGCTGGCCACTCTGAGAGAGGTCTGAAATGGACGATGCTAGTAGCATTAAATGTGTCAAAAAAGAAGGCTCATGTAGACTCTCTTTTACTTAAAAAAGAAGCATATTTAATTATGAAGTTCAACAGTGTACAGAGAGGGTTGAATGAGATGACGGAAATTTCGAGAATTTGGAACACGGCCAAGATAATTTTGATAACCTGTCTCCAGTCAGTACACATAAAATAATTGAGTACATGCTGGTTGTAATTATATTAAAAAATGCCATAAACAGTGCCCACCGCATTGATAGGTCAAATGCCACAGGACTGGTAACGCGGTCTATTTTTCCAATATTCATTTGAAGAATATTTATTAAATAACATAATATCTAGCCTCCGTAATAAGAATTGTGGTTCGCTCAAGTCACCGTTAACACTTGGCTGAGAGCATAAAAACATAACAATAGGCATAAATGATCTAGGGAGATCATGGAAAAGATACCATAATCCCCAGTTTTGGAACAATAAAGCAATGCCTTTTTGATTTACGTATGAGGTATGGCCCACTTAGCAAGTCTCGGCAGCACGGAGAACTACAATTCCCAGCTGCACACGGACGTCTACTTTAAGCGTAAACTTGTACGCGACATCTTTGGCAGAAATTAGCCGGAAGTGCATCGGAGCTAACATCGAGCAGACAAGAAGCCGCATTTAGGTAAGCGGGCACCACCTACACGCTAGAAGGCGCAAATACAAATTGGGTTTTTGAATAAGGAGGATTGAAAGATACTTTCCCTTATCATTGCAGGATAGAGAATCAGTCCTCGTGAGCGGGCTTGTTGAAAGAGTAAAAAAAGAAAGGGAAAATAATCCGAGAAATGGACATTGTAAATCCTACCAAATAAACAGGAGTTTAGGTATGTCCCGTTGGCATGACAGTTAGTAAGCCTTTTCCAACAGTAGTATGTATTGATGGCCCATATAAAACATAAGAAATTCTTTAATTACAGGTCTATTTAAATTAGTCTGTGCTTGCGTTCCAAGAGCTTACAGAAAGAGCATATATACAGAGAAAAGAAATTCCCCATATAGGCAGGTATGTTTCCAATTCTTCAAAGGTGAAAGTAAAGACTACAAGATATATGTGCAAAATAGTGACAGGTGTTTCAATTTTTGTTTATAGATGAGTCCAATGTGGGAAATTAAGATGCCCTGATGAGAGCCCACAGAGACAACAGAGAGGCTTGAAATGCATCGGCTCAGCGATTAACTTAGCTGGTTTATATAAAGGATCATGGATTTTTCCAAAGGAGGTCAGGACAGATAAAGGAATGGAACTGACACTTTATTAAAATACAATAGCGTTTAAATTGAAAAAGAATTTTTTCTCGTTTGTGGTATAACAAAAAGAGTTTAATCTTTGACCCACATTGGTGTCGTTGTTATGTGGTTGTAAAAAGTATTGTAAAAGTTGTATTCGTTGGTTTAAGATTTTCATTTGTATGTATCAATGTAAATTCTGTAAATATATAAATATATGTTGGATATGTTTGTAAATTGGTGGTGTAGCTGTGTGAAGGTTAGATTCCTTCTTATAAAAAATGATGACATTTTGAAAAAATAGGGTGATTAAATAGCCCAATCACGAAAGGAATATAGCGTGGTTTGTCCTAACTAAAATATTTATTTCTGCTGGCATGCTAGCATATACCCCACGTAATCATGCCTGCCAGTTATTTTACCCCATACACGAGTTTTGACATTTTCACATGTATAAATAACTTTTAAAATTCTGACCATTTTTACAGGCCTTACAATTATTACACTTGATAAAGCCTTCACATGAAGGCAGCCATGTTCTAGGGCTTTTAGTAGTACTCACATCCCTTTTTACTAGATCATCCCTCGTAGATCTAGCTCATCTGAAAGCGAAGAGATGTCTTTTAGAAACTAAGGGTGGGCGCAGTTGGCGGAGTACTACTCAGCGGAATTCCACAAAGCTGAACAAACACACCATGAATTCCGCAACTTCGCTCCCTCTGACTCCCAATTAATAAATCACAGACCCTATATACCTTTGGTAAAATAACAAGTATCTCTGTCTTTACATGCTATAAAGCATATAGTCGTTTCACAAAAGTGAAAATGAAAATTTAGCAAGCAGTGAGAGAGGTGAAGATTTTGGGATCCTCCCTAACCTAGGGAGGGAACCAAGCAGATGCCTTGAAAATAAAGAGTACATCTTGCTGAACGATTTGGTGGTGGTCCCATCCTCGTAGGACCACCCCAAGCACAGTTAAGGGCAAAAATACAATCCCAACTAAAGGCCCTGCAAAGCATTATGGGATGAGATTAGCAGTGGGCAGTGAATTTTATAGTATCAAATATCAAAATAATTCTACAAAGAGCTGCAGTTCAACTAGTCGTTACTAGGTGTCCCTCACAAGTCAAATGCAAAAGCATTGAAATTATTACATCAAGCTGCAGTTCCACTAGTCATTACTATGTGTCCCTCATGATTCAGATGCAAAAGCATTGAAATTATTACATCAAGCTGCAGTTCCAATAGTTGTTACTAGGTGTCCCTCAAGAGTCAAATGCAAAAGCATTGAAACCCTTTCATGAAGCTGCAGTTCCTCTAGTCGTTACTAGGTGTCCATCATGAGTCAAATGCAAGAGCATTTGACTCATGAGGGACACCTATCAACGACTAGTTGAACTGCAGCTCTTTGTAGAATGTATAGTATTAGCTCTCACCTCAGCCCCAGAGCTGCTGCCCTTTGAGGAATGTTTTGATATTGGATACTATAATATTCACTGCCCACTGCTAATCTTGTCCAACAATGCTTTGAGTGGGTGAGCGAAGGGGTGCATGAATAAGTGCCTGGGTGGGTCTGTGACTGGGAGGGCGAGTGTCTTGGTGGGTCCGAGAGTAGACACATAAACCATGACTGGGTGAGTGAGTGGGTGCTTGTATATATGAGTGATTTCATGAGTGGGTGGGTGGGTTTCTGAGTATATGAGTGAGTGACTGAGTGACTGAGTCCATACATTTCTGAGAGGGTATGTGACTGAGTGTATAAGGGATTGTGTGGGTTTGTGAATGGATGTGTGAGTGTCTGAGTATATCTGTGAGTGGGTGTATGAGTGTCTTAGTGGGTTTGAGAGAAAATACGTAAGTGTATGAGTGGGTCTGCAAGTGAATGCATGAGTCTGAGTAGGTCTGTGCATGGGTGAATGATGCTCTGATTGAGTCTGCAAGTGGGTGCTTGACTAATTGAGTGGGTCTGTGAGTTGGTGCATGAGAGCCCAGGTGGACCTGTGAGTGGGTGTAAGAGTCTCTAAGTGAGTATGAGACTGTATGCATGAGTCTATGAGTGTGTCTCTAGTAGGTGCACAAGTCTCTGAGTGAGTCTGTACATGGGCGCATCACTCTCCAAGTGAGTCTATGAGTGGATGCATGAGTATGTCAGTGGGACTGAATGTATAAGTATTTGAGGGGCAAGTGAATGGGTATATAAGTGTCTGAGTGTGTTTGTGAGTGAATACATGAGTGTGCGACAGTGACGAGTGAGTGTGTACAAATATATTTTCAGCAATATTCACGATGACGACAAGTGAAGTAGTGTGGCTCACTGGTTAGAGGCGGCAGACCCGAGAGCAGAGGACGGCCCGGGACCAGGGTTCGATTCCCGGCGCGGCAGGTTTCTGGACCAGGGTCAGCGGACTCGATAATTCTCTCGCCTCGGTGCCCACTCTGATCAGCGATCACACTCGGCAACTCTGGGCATTAGCTTGCCTCATCTTCACTAACGGCCCCACCAGACCGCTGGGGATGCCTGGTCTCACCCTGGAGATACCCATTAAGGGACCATCTCTCAGGGAAGCCAGGAAGGGTTTCGCAGCGGTCGAAGCGCCTTGGGACCCTACGGGTAAGTAGTGCGCTATATAAATGCCAATACATTTACATTTACATAGTCATAATATCCACGCAAAAACCCAAGGGGGCCACATTGGCGCTCACAACTTCATTGCAAACATCGCGCATGATTAAAAAAATAATTTTTTACACATAACTTTTGTCACTAACACACCTATTTCACAAACATGGGGTTCGAGTATATCCACCCTGACCCCTTATGTGGGCTTTCACACACATTTTCAGCCCCTGAAACCATTTCCAGACAATAAAACTGGCAGCTGCAACTTCATGTTCAGGTTACATCCTGCCAATCAGAACATTCCCATTGGGGTGTACATTACCTGAGCTAACTATAATTCACTCCCCCACAATGCACTCCTTATGACCTCACATATTAAAATCACTCTTCTGACATGGTCAGTGATGTCACTGATCACATCACTGATGACATCTCAAATGACATCACTGATGGTATCTGAACATCACTGATGACATTATCCAGTGATTGTGAGTGTTTTCTAAAAGTTACTGAGTGTTAAAAATATATTCTAAGGTAACTTGCTGTCAAAGTGCCTGTGTGGGTAAGTGAGTGGGCATGTAAGTGATGTGTAGAAGAGAGACTGTATATATCAGACAATGGGTGTGTGAGTTTTCATATATGTCAGTGAGTGGGTGTGTCAGTGCATGCATGAGTAAGTGAGTGGCTATGTGAGTATCTGTATAGTTAGCTGAGTTGGTGTATCAGTAGTTGTAAATGGTGAATGAGAGGATGCATGAGTTGCTGAATTGGAGTTTGAGCAGATTCATGATTGTCTGTATGAGCGAGTGACAGGTTACATGAGTGGCTGTTTCAGTGCATCAATGAGTGTGTAAGTGGGTGTATGGGTGAGTGAGTGGGTACACGAGTAGCTGTATGTAGATGTGAAGGAGTGTTTGATTGGTTGTATGGGTGAGTAAGTGAGTGTGAGAGAGGTTGTATGGTAAATATGTGGTTCTCTCAGTCACTGTATAGATGAGTGAGTATATGTATTAGTATATGTATAAGCAACTGAGTGGACATGTGTGATGGACTATAGGTGAGTGAGTAGGTGTGTGAGTAGGTGTCATTTGTGTTGGTGTGTGAATGGGAATACAAAAGGTTATATGGGCATGTGAGTGGGTGTGGGAATGGTTCTGTGGATGATATCATACGTGCTTTCATCAGTGATGTCATTAGAGATGTCATCTGTGATGTCACTTATTACGTCATGAGTGATATAATATGTGAGGTCATAAGCAGTGCATTGCAGGGTGTAAGTTATAGTTAGCGCAGGTAACTATCACTGCTGAATTTCTATGGTTTTGTACAGGTGAAATCTGAGCCTATCTATAACGTCCCAGTAGTCTTTTGTTTTTACTGTGAATTTCTAAGGTTTAAAAAAAATTATATTTCCTAACTATAAAGTCCCTGTAACCTTTGTTTTTTTAAGTGAATTTCTATGTTTTTTAACTAGTAGCCACGTTTACAGTTTGGTGGAGAAAGGAGGGGGGCTCCGACCAATTCTCAGCAATCTTGCTATGTGGCACTTACTGGAGGTAACAGGAAGGGTTCTTGGTCCCCAAAGAGCCTCCGCATCCAAGAGGTCTTCATCCCCCAACCATTAGTGCACCAGGAGGTGTGTTTGCAGAGTGGTGGAGAAAGGGGGCATGGCCTCTGACTACCACTCAATAATCCAACTGTGTGTAACTTACTGGAGGTAACAGGAGGGGATGTTGACCCCGAAGGACCATCAGCAGCCAAGAGGCTTTCATTCCCTAACTAATTGTGCACCAGGTGGCCCTTTTGAAGAGGGGTTGATGAAGGGGCGTGGCCTCCAGCAACTTCCCTGGGCCGGCCCTTTTAAAAAAAAATTAATGAGGACAGGGGGCTGCACGGCCTCTTCCCCCACAGCCTGGCCATGTCTGCTGGCTGCCCCCTGCTTTCAGACATAGAGAGCTGTTAAACATACAGCTCCTGAAAGCAATTCTACTCTGCTTTCAGCAAGTGTGAGCATTTTGTCAGCTCTCACTTGCTGGAAATGGAGCATTTGCAGTGACTTAGTTGGAGCGTTAAGGCTCCCGCCAAATCAAACAGATATGTCCCAGGGGTGGGCACCCGGGGACATAGAAGGAGCTGGCCTTTGGGGGTGTGGGGATCCCCAGGGCCATCTATGGCTCTAGGTTGTTTGTAGTGCCTGCCTCGGGGAGGTGGCCATGCTCAGGGCTCAGAACTCCTGGGAGGGTGATAGTTTGACCCCTTCACATTTAAAAAAAAAGAATTTGGCCCTCAGGGAAGTGGTTGACCTTGGGGACCAGTGGGTCCCTGAGACCCCCTTTGCAAATGAATATGGCCCCAAGAAAGTGGTGGTTCTTGGGCCCCCAATAACAGTGCAGAAGTCCTGGGAAGTTGGTGGTCCGCAGGCCTTTCTGTGCTACCCTCTCTTTAATTTACAAATACCCCCCAGGACCTGGCACACCTGGGAGCCGATAACTAAAGAAGCACGGAAGCCAATGTTTCTTTTTTTTAACTTTTTGGTGGGAGTCGCGGATCTAGTGTGGGTAGGTTGGACTTGGACCTTTTTGCAGGGTTATCCCCAAAATTTCTTCTTCTTCTTCCAATTTTTTTCCTGACCTGTTGTTTTAGGACTGCTGATCAGTGCTAAAGTGCATATGCTCTCTGTGTAAATTGTTATTATGATTGTTTCTCCCTGATTAGCATATTTGATTTACAGGTCAGTCCCTAGTAAAGTGCACTGAGTGTGCCGGGGCAGGTAAATCAAAAACTTTTAGTGGGCCTGCAGCACTGATTGTGCCACCCACATGAGTAGTTCTGGAACGGTAACTCAGAACTGCCACTGCAGTGTCTGTGCGCAGTTGTTTCCTGTCATGTCGACTTGGCAAGTGCACCCACTTGCCAGGCCCTAGCCTTCTTCTTGAGGCAATTCTGGGCAAGTCCAATATGAAATCAGTAGGGACTCTGTGGAGTTGTGCACGTGGCTCCAAGTAATATTCCCTGGTTTCCAATGCTTCTTCCTGTGGGATCTGAGTATATAGCGAAGTTACATCTGATCAAACAAGACAAGCCATTGGTTCAGGGGGTCAAATGTTTGTCTCAGATTTTTATGAATTTCAGGGAGTAAAGAAATTACAGGGATCCTTGAATGTAATTTGTTTAGGAACTCAAATTATTTTGGCCCTAAAATCTATTGCTCTAATCCCCATTTGAGTTTGTTAGTAATTTCCTTTGAGATAGGGTTACACTGTTTCGATATTGAAAGATTTGGTGTATTTTTCAAACTTTTCCCTCAAGAAGAATTATTTTAAATTTGAGAATACATTTTTCATGCAAGTCAAGGGGACCGCAGTGGGATGTCCCTTTGCCCCAGAGATGGCCGTATTGTTTATGGCACTGTTCGAAGACAAGTTTATCACCAACAATAATCAGTTTAGCAAATTTATTTCGCAATGGTACAGGTACATAGACGATGTCAGGTGCCTGTGGAGTGGCACAGAAGAACACCTGGAACAATTTCATAAATGGCTGAATGTAAGGCACCAAGACATCAAATGTACCATCACAAAGAGCAGGACTCGTATTACATTTCTTTAATGTAGAAGTATTTGTGCATGATCACAAGTCGACAACAACTTTACACGTAAACCTACGGACAGAAATACAATACTTCATTATCAAAGTTTTCACCCGCGGAGTTTAAAGGATAACCTTCCTTATGGGCAATTACTAAGGATTCGGAGGAATTGCGCATGGAAGGAAGATTTCATGATAAATGCTGAGGCCTTTTGTGATCAACTCAAAGAAAGGGGTTACTCAAGAAAAATGCTCAAACATGCCATTAAGAGGGCATGGTATACACCGCGAGAGGTATTGCTTTCAAAGAAAGTAAAAAGGCCTTTGGAGAAACTAGTGTGCGTGTCCACGTTTGGCCCACGCACAAATAAATTCCGTCAGATTGTTTTAAAAAATTGCCATCTGTTAACCCAACTGGATTGTCCAATGGAGAGACCCTTGCAATGAAAAAGAACAAAAGCGTTGGCCAAAGAATCATTAGAGCAGATATTGCTCATACCATCAAGAAGACAGAACTAAGGGCCCAATGGAACATGCAACCCATTGAAGGATACCACAAATGTGGCAATTGTTCCGCATGCAGTACTACCATCGAAGGTCATGAGTTCATATATGACTCCATCAAATGGACCCATAAAGAATTCACCAATTGTAAGACCAAAAACACAGTCTACGCCATTCAGTGCCCGTAGCCAAAATTGTACATTTGGAAGACAAACCAGCAAATCAATCAAAGAATAGTGCAGCATCGTTCTCGAATCAAAAAGCAGGTGCTAACAGCGCCATGGTGTCACACTTTGTGGAAAACAACCATTCAGAGGAATACTTTGTATGGACAGTACTATCAGGAATAAAGCAACCACCACGTGGAGGCAATGTTGAAAATCTACTATTAAAAAAGGAAGCGTATTTAATTCTGAAATTAAACTGTACTCAAAAAGGCCTCAAAGAAATGTCAGAACTAAATCAAGCAATGGACTAATATCCGAGAGTTAGAGCATCTTAAGTATATTCTCTCAAACTATTTGTAGTCTGATCACACTATTTGAATGGAAGTTCAAGCAATATTCAGGCAACCTCATAAAAGAATCCAAGATTTCAAATTCTAAAAGTCCACAAACAATAAGTGAAATCTCAAAGACTACAACTCCCATAAATCCATTCACATCTTCGAGAGACTTCCTGCTTCCAAAAATTTCCAATAGTGGAAGCATCAGCACAAGCACAACATGTTCTCTTGAGCCTGAACTAGTGAGCAGGTGTAAATTGTAGTTGCTTGTATTGAGACCAAATACTTATTCTTTAAGACCTCATGGTTGTATAATAAGTTTGCTTAGTTGGTCTGTTGATATTTTAGCCCCGGGTTGTCTTAGCCAGATCAGTGTCTGCTTTTGGTTGATACCTGGTCAGGCGCCCAGCACCCCTGTACGTGTGGTAGATTCATTTATTCTATTTCTGCAAAGGCAAAGAAGTAACATTGTTTTACTGTAGTATTTTGAAAGATTAGTCGCACGCATATAGTGTTAATGGCTTCCAGAGGGGCAGACGTAACTTTTTTTCAAGCTTTTGTTTCTAATTAAAGACCCCACCGTTACTGAAACACAAGCATAGATATTTACATTTTTTAACCCAACAGAGCTTCAAGACCTGCTGAGATAAGAACTGGGAACAGTCTAGCTTACAAGTAAGCAAAGTAAGCACACAAGAGATTTCAATATACTTGAAAGTGGAGAATGGAAAATGAGATAACTCTCACCAATGATTCTTATTATTCAGAAAACAAAGGTTGCTCTGAAGATACGGCTAGGCAACCAGACGACCTTACGCCTTCACCCAAAAGTACAGGTATACCATAACCTCTTTATAAGGTTATAACATTATGGAAGAGAAGGCCAATATCATGCTAAATATTGTTTTTTTCTTTTAATTTTCACAGATTGCATCGTGGTTCAGCCCTGACGATAATCCCTAAAATTATATGGGGATTGGAAACGCGTTGGCATTTTCCTTTTCTCCTATGAGGGACAAAAATCGCACTCGGACTCTAGAAAAAGTTTTGTTAGTACATATATAATTTCCTTCCCCATAGGCAGCTTGTCTCTAAATAGAAGCCAAGTACAAGGCCCCTTTGATAGAGAGCTTATGTTCAACCAATATAAACTGATGTAATTGTTTGCAAAATTATGTATGCAATTTTCACTTTTTTTTTATTTTCTCATTATTGTTCACTTGTATGTTTAAAATGATGTCTGTAAAATGAAGATTGTATCTTTTGAATGCCCCATTGAATATTAAAATGGTTGTAAAATCTGTCTTAAACAATACAAAGTAGTGAAGTAAGGTACAGTGACTAAACACATTGTTCCTCAGTCTGCTGAAATAAATAGCAGCCTCCAAAACTGGCGGCCAGGCATTCTCTTTTTCATAAACTTTTAGAAAGTAGGCTGTTTCTTGTTTAACCATTTTGTGTGCCCCTGCCTGTTTGTGTATTGACTGTCTGGTTTTGGAGTGACAGGGGCTGGGAAGGTGCATTCTCTCAGACAGCCACTTGGGAGGAGTAACACCTGTACCTGAGTAGGGCTGTGCCTGCCTTCCACAATGCCTGCTCCAACCCCCTGTGGTGTGTCTGGAGCCATGGCTCACACTGACAGTGGATGTTGTTGTGCACTTGCAGAGTGCCCCCCAGAACTGGCTTGCACTGGACTCAGAGCCCCTTGCACAAAGAGAACAGATGTAATATAAATAATTCCCTTGGATTATACCTCACTCATAGTCATCATCTACCATACATTCATCCCCAACCCAAAAGTACGTTCCCTTACTAGCTGTGGATACAAGCACAAAATTAAGGCTACCAATATTAAGAAAATGTGCAATTTTATTATCACAATTTGATATCAGAGATTTAAAACTTAAGCAAAAATATAATCACATAGACAATCCCCCGACAATATAGACACATTAAAATCATCACAAAAAAGACATTTTCTGGTGATTCAAATGTGAAAACACACTAAGTTATTAATTCATCAGGATCTATAAAACACTATTGGGTTAATGTCATCAATCCCAAAAGATAGTCCCTTGAATTTAATACAGTAGAAGCGTTAACGTGTTTCGGTGTATTGCTTGTTACGCACCACCTTTATCAAGACCAAAATAGTTGAGTGTCTCTTTTTTCTTATAGGACATTAAAAAAGATTGTTGCCATCATCTCTAACAAATTACCCCTCCGGTATCCTGCAGCATGAACATCGTATATTGGGTCTGCAGAAATCTTTTAATAGCTGTATTCGATAAAACTATGTATATGCGACCCTGATTCTTCAATTGCAGCGGTCAGCTGAAATAAGTCTTTATATTTCGGACTACGGGTGGTGGCTTCAGCGGTTCAAATTAGGTTCTAACTATAACTACCTCCTGGTGACCACCAGTAGGTTTTATATCCCTAAATATACCCAAAACTCACTTTACCACTATCCAGCCTAAATCCCAAATTTACCCTTACAGTTTTTTACCACTACCCAACGGTGAGAAATTAGGTTACTGATATAGGATGGTAAAGCCCTACTCATGCAGCACCCACAATTCTTGCAAGGGTGAAGTAGAAGGAAACCCCAGATGAACCTTTGCTCTACCCTCTGGTATCTTGGTGCAGAGCAGTCAGGCTTTACGTAGTGGCAATGTGCAGTGGTGTAACTAAGGAGGGCAGGTAGGTGGTCCGGGCTGCATGAGTTTGGGGTCAGCGGCCCCCTTCAGCTCCTACCCGCCATTTCGGGGGTCCAGCAATCCCCCCCCCACTGTACATATCTCATGGGAGCCATCGTCCCCCACTCTGCAATGGGGCAAGAGTGGGGGGGACATCTAACCTGGACTTCTATTGGAATTCTATAACGCATATTAGCAAACCCATTATCGCCATTTTAGCGGCAGTTTCCTGCCGCTAAAACGGCGATAATTTTAATGAGGTTCTTGCTAATATACCCCCATATTTTATGTGGAGAGCTCAGTGGGGCACTGCTTTTGTGATAGAGATGCTTTTGTTACTTGCAGTTCATAAGTTACAATCGTAATATAGCATAGGGAGATATGTACTGCCATCACAGATCTGAATGCAAACTGCACAATACAGATTAGAAAGTTATGGTTTCCTAGTCTTTCTTCACCCTAATGTTGCTGAAAAGCGTTTTTTTAAGTAGAAATTATTAGTAGTAAAGACAGTCTCAACCACAGAGTTATATTTTGAGTCATCGGTTTGTGCTCTTAAAAATGCTTTCTATGTGTGTGGTTTAAAGTGCTTTGACACCCTATACTGGTATGAGAGACACTAAAAAAATGAAATACATGTGGGAGAGGGTATGAAGTGGTGAGGGGCACTGTTAGAGAGTTTTAGTGATGGGATCAGTGGGGGAGGACGTCATTGGAGGTGTGGAGCAACCAAAAATACTTTTCACATTGGAGGTCACCAGCGCTAGAGACCTCCCTTCTGTGCTGCTTAGTTGGTGTAGAGGATGCAAACATCTCTAACAAGCATTTGCAATGCAATAGGTCTCGCATTTACGCATGTTTGAGCTATTGACATTGCAAATAAGAATGCCTTTTATTTTTGTTTTCGTTTTTAAAACATAAATAAAAGGCAGTGTCAATGCCAATAGCTTAAACTTGTGTAAATGCGAGACCTCTTGCATTGCAAATGCTTGTTGATTAATGTGTGGGGGGGGGGGTTGCTTTCCACAACCTTAACAACCTTAACAGTTTATAAGGCATAAAGTCCATGATTTTGGAAGCATACTTCACCGAATAAACTTGGATATTGCAACAAGGCAGAGAGTAAAATTACCTAATCCCCGTTAGTCCCAGCACCCCCGATAGTGGTGGAGGTGGGGCATTCTGTTAAACCCAACAATCCCACAGTTTGCATTTCACCTGCTAAAACGTGTTCCCTCTTCAATACAAATCCAACAGACACAATACCTTCCCTGGATGTTTTCTAAACTCCCCTCTCTCTTGTCTTTCCCCAAATATTGTCCTGCACATACATGTTACCCACATGAATTGTATAATCAGATCAACCAACGGTCCTACCTGCCAGCCACTGGAAAAGAAACAGAAGATAGGTGAATAAATTAAAGCTGAAAGGTCCTACATTGTAAACTGCTTCAGCAGTTTCCAAATAACCGCGTTCACCTAACACCCCAGTCCGTGCCCATTGCTCACTTTGGCGTGCGGACTGGGAAGAAATTGCACTTTTATTTGCCATGTATGGCATTCCTTTGAGACAGAAGGGGGCCTGTGGGCATTAAAGCATTAATCCTACCTTCGTGCCTCTAGAACAGCTCCGGCAGGCAGACAGGGCCATTTCTAGGTGTTTTGCCACCCTAGGCGAGAATTGAAAAATGCCGCCCCCTCCATTTTACTGCGATCTCTATCGCCCCCGTCATCCAGACTAGAGGAATTATTCCATGTACCTGGAGAACACTCTATAGGCAACAGACGCTACTACATACATTTCCTCTCTCAGCATCATTGTAGATGAACCAGCCAGAGCGAACCCTTCCCAGCTCTGGTAGAAGGTCGAATCATGTGAGATCTCCAGGGACACCGTTCTGCCCACCCTTTGCACCAATCACTACTCTCTAAGCCCTATTGGTTCAATATCTCCATGTCTACCTTATTTTATTTATTAGGCCTGGCTAAACGCAGCAGCTTCGGAAAGACCTATTGTAGCCAAGTCTACAAAATATCCACAGAGTAGCCCGGAGGAGAATTTTCCTCTCCTACCTCTTGCTACTGGATGTTTAATGCACCACTCCTGCTTCCATTGCAATGCAGGACGGATTATTGTACATCTCAAAAGCACAAGGAATTCTTGCACATTATGTTTTTTCATTTTATGTGTGCATTGCATACAGAAAGAAAATCGTTTTTTTCTGTGCATCAGGCTTCTTTGCTCTTTTTGTCAGGAAATGTGCATGAGTCATAAACACACATATTTTCAAAAACTTCTATCCAAACAGCTCAGGAATCTAAAATATAGCATTGGCTAAACGAATAGGTCTGGCATTGCATGAAGCACAGGCACTCACACATACAGTTTAAATATTTTGCACGCATACACTTTAAATAATTTGCACATTAACATCAGTTCTATTGGCTTTGCCAAAGCTTGTGGCTCAGAGGCTCGCTATCTTCTTTTTATTTTTTTCGGATGCCTCCACGCACGTCTTTAGTGCTAGCTAGGAGCAGCTTCGCCTTATTGCCTCCATGTTTCCATTCCTGGCTTTTGTTTTAAAAAGTATAATCAGGGTTAGGGCCTGCTGCTGCAACAAACAAATGAAACCCACGCCAACATCAATATCCCTCACAGTTGTGCGCCCGTCTCTGGGGCCGTGAGGACCGAGATGAGTTCATAGACTCACTCACAGGCCTCTTTTAAAATTACAAGTAAGGACTCGTTACAAATATTTTGCATGTTCGCAGTCACATGCAGCAGGCCTGAATGATGATGTTCTAACTTCTTACTCACCTGTGGTCACATCCACACGCACGTCCGCTCTAGCAGAACAGACCCTAGAATCGGATGTACAGTTTGCAGGCTCCGAGGCTCGTGGTTCACTGGTGGCTCGTGGTCCTGCTGCTGCCTGCATGTTTTTGCCGCCCCCACCTTTTGCCACCCTAGGCGGCTGCCTAGTCCTGCCTAATGGCAGAAACGGCCCTGCAGGCAGATGATAAACATGATACCGACTGCAGTGAGGAGTTTCGTGAGCGTGGACTTGGCGCCGGCCCTGCACATGTCACGGTGTATGCGGCGGTTACTGCCATAGCATAGGAATGCAGGGCTGCTTAAAAAAATCAAAGTGCGCGTTGAGAATAAAACAAGCACTGGTGACGGCGGAAAACTAGGAATGTTGCTGGACGGCCTGCCGTCCGCTCCGCCGGAAGGGGGAGTAGCCCAAAGTTGTCAGCCAATGACTGAAGGAGGGCCCTGCGTGGGAGACCCCTAGCCCAGTGCCCATGTCTGTAGCAGTCTCGAGACTAACAAAATGAAAGTAAAAGCGAGTTGAAAATAACAAGCTGTCGCCATTGCACAAAGGCAGCCGCATGTTTATATTAGCATTGCGCTTTCACTTTACAGTATTTGTCAATCTACTGTCCACATCCCAAAAATTGCTTTGCACCAAAGTTAATTAGCAAATTAGATTTTTGGGGGGGAGTAAACAATTTGTCTTTGCAAACAAAGTAACAAAAAAACTAATATGTAAGGGGAACACCATGAACAATGGACACACTAGCAATAATGATATCTCCCTGTAATATTTGAGCAGCTCATTAACACAGTTTGCCAGCACCCTGCACTTGATGACTACGACTAGTAGCATTTTATCTTCCAGCACTAGAATTCTTAGTGGATGTGGAGCCTACACTTTAGTGGGCACTATATATACCGCAACATTGTTTAAAACTGGTATCTTGTCTCTTGGTACAAGAAGACAAGAGTGTCCTAACTACTGCTGATGCACAATGTATCAGAAAGGCAGCATTCTTTCTTCTGTTCCATAAACATTTTTCTGCTGTGTCTCTGGTGCTCATGGCAGTCACACCTTTTTCCTGATATACAACATGTATGTGATAATGCAAAGGGCTCATTCTTCTGGGCAGTGTGGCACACAATGAAATATTGGATTTTAACTGAGCTGTTTTTAGATTCAGCAATCTTTTAAAACATAACTTTCTTGCTCATCCATCTGGATAAATAAGATTAAAATGCATAAGTTCACTGTGCTCACTGCAAATTGTTATTCGTTTTGGACAAAATGTGCTATTGGTTTTAAAAAGAAAAACATGATCAGAATAATGAACACATGAGTGTAATTGATGCTCTGATTATGTATCTGCAATTGGCTGGCTCTTCGAACAGTAGCAGCACCCCACCTCCCCTCAGCGCCTTGAGACCCTCACGGGTAAGTAGTGCACCTTACAAGTACTCTGAATGATTGATTGATTGTAAACAACAGTGGTACCCGGAAAAGGGAAATATGCAAACAATAAATATAGACTCAATCGTTACTATATTAAGTGGACATGTTCAGCCTGAGAGAGGTCTTATATTTTCTTAATAGGCAATGAAGAAATTTTACAAAACAATACATAAAATGGGGCACAAGCCTGTGCCCTACTTAACCAATAGAATACAAAACAGGGGGCGGGGGGGGGAAACGGGACATGCAGCGGGCTCAGGCAAAACTTTTCGGCTCGTTGCACGCAGGGAATAAACAGTGACAAAAAGAACAAATCGCATAACATCTTTACGGTTAATTGAACAAAGGTTTCTTGTGTATAAGGTGTTTTGAAGTGTCTATACACAAGAAACTTTTCTTCACTTAACTGTGCTGCGCTAATTTCATATTTTTCTAAGATGTGAACCGCAGGAATCTTAAAGAAGTGTTTTTGAATGGCTCACATGCTCTGTTTCATTAGGTTCTTTTCAAACAAAATATGAATTGAAAAAGACCGACTTGCTTTCACTCCTTGGTTTCCACCTGCTAAAAATCTACATCCAGGTTCCTGGAAAGATGTGACCTCTCCATCTGGAGCTGTCCAGCCAGTCTGTCCTCTGCTGCCACCTACTGTCCAGGAGGTACCTAGGCACACATCATGGAGACGTCAGGTACGGTCCAAAGTTCTAATGAGATTTAGACCAATCCAATCCTTCAACCTCAGAAGCTGTTTGAGGCTAGCCCCCTTAAGACTGCAAATCTCTTAAGAGCTGCTCACTGTCTAGCCTGAGCTGACTATTTACCAAACAAAGGATCTAACAAACTGCACAGTAGGATTTTGCTGCCTGCTCCGGCAATAAGGGATTTCAGTGCTACGTGTGAGGAGGCCCAGCCTTGGAGTTTTTGTTCCCGACTAAAATTCAATAAATGCCACATCTAGAACCCCTCTCCCCTGACCCCCCACACACACTCCCATTTTCACCTATTTCATGCATTCCAACATTTAAGGAGAGGAAAGTGAGACTTACAAAAATATATAATTGGAAGAATGTATTTCCCCCATTGACTTCTATTGAAACAGGGGCAATTTCAGGCAGGAGACTGCAAAAAGAAATACATTTTTGGCTTTAAAAAATCGGTAGTCTTCTGCTTGGAACTGGTGTATTGCATGTGTTCTATTTTAAATTAAATATATTGCTTTCACACTTAGGTCTTCATTTACGAAGAGGCTTGTATAAATTGCTTTAAGTGTGGCCATAAGATATGAGTGCAGTAGTACATTTAGTTCTCTTAGAGTTTTGGGATCATGTGATATCTTTATGTGGACAGTAAGAAATAAACCCGCTATTACCATGCAAAGAAATTTTAAAAGAACTCAGAAAAGTAGTTTTACACACTGTTTGTCAAATTAACTTTTTCCTTGTATAAATATGTAATTGTGCACGTAAATTAATCAAAATGATCACATTTTAACGTAAAGTGGATTCACGATTGGCAGATATGTTTAAAGGACTAGTGTTGAGGAGGAAATCTAAGCTTTTGCAAGTATGTTTTAAGTAACATTGCTTTGATGCTGTAATTGCTCACAAAAGAGGGAGGGGGTGACACCAAACACAAATAGATATCAGCTTAACATGCCTATAGGTTTGAAAATCACCTTATGTATCACCCTGCATGCTCTTTCACTTATTAGGTACCATGTGCAGTTGGGTTGAATAGAATTCCTTTCTCCTTCAGTTGTCTGTCCACTCCTTTGATGCACAATAGCCCCCCTACCTCAGGCTAGCCATATCAATACCAGGATGAACTGCTTGGGAATGCTTTTCTTAAACATAGGAAAGTATATTATGAAAAAAAGACTGTGGATCGCTGTTCCAAGAATCTTCCCACCTTGCCCTTGCCTACACAGGCCCAGAACTTGAGAGGGGCTGGGGGAGAAAAGCAAAATAAATAACTGAGGGAGAACAGTAACTTTGTATGCTGCACTGCAAAAAAAGATTTTTCTATTACCCAACTTATCACAGGTACTCAATTTACCTACCTCGGACGGACGGAAGACTGAGATGGCTTTGCTGGGATTCAAATTCACCTGCTTGCTTAGCAGTGAGCGATTAACTCACTGAGCCATCCTGCTGGCTATCGGTCTATCCAGTGCTTAATTTGTAAAAAAATAAAGAAAAGTGCCAGGATTGTCGTCAGGAAGCCACTACAGCTTCTACCACACATTGCCTGAGCTGTGCTGCTAATGATCATAACAAAACAAATATTAACCATCATACTCCTACAAGTGTGACAATTCTGAATATTTCAGGACCCCAAAGCTTTAAAAAGGGCTCGGGGAACAAATAATAGTCATTTTTAATTAATATAGCATTAATAATTAACTGTTGCTGTGATCATTTCTATAGACAGTGCCACCTTGTGGCAGGCTGTCTGAAGCGCCGGTGCTGACAATTGTATGCCGGTGCAGAGCATCTGAAACCACTGGCTTAAATTAAGCACCGGGGTCCAGCAGGACCTCAAGAACAGGTATGGTACTGAAGAAGAAAGACAATAACAGGTAATGATGATTTCTCAATGTCCATTTGCGTCCGGCTGCCGTGGCCATAGCAGGTACGCTGGTGACGAGCCCATAGTAGGTTTGAAGATCAGCCACGTAACGCATGTACATGCGTTTCCTCCACAGGCAGAAGTGGAAAATACACCAATTGACAAGATGGCTGCGGCCAACTGCGCCACTAGGCCTCATTCTGCAGGTGAGCCAGGCTGTTGGCGTGGCCAGCACTATAAGGCCCTTCAGCAGGCAGTCCACCTGAGATCTCATTAGGGTGTCAAGCGGAGAGCGTTTCGTTTCCAGTCGCCTTGTAGAGCCCGGGAGTGCAGAATGCAGCACAAACACGAGCTGTAATCTGGCATCTCCCACCTCCCATACCCTCCGGGCCGCAGTTTGAGCACAACGCACTTGGACCCACAGATGCGAAAGAACTGGACAAGCGTACCCTTCTTTCTCGCTGCCTTAATAGAAAGCTTTCGAAACACAAGAAAAATGCGCCTCAATCCCTCTCGAGGAGCCGCTGGAAGACGGGAACATTAGCCGCGTAATCAGCACTCTGGTGCCAAGCTGTCTGCAGGGGCATTCACGGGGGTGCATGCCAGCTCCTTGAAATAAATACATAAATAGAGAGCTCTTATCTCAGACATGACTCCCAAGCTAGCCACATGTGGTTGGATAGCATGGAGGGGGGTGTGCAAACCTGTAATAGAAGATGTGACAATTACCCAAGTTAATGTTCTCAATTTGTCTCACCAGGGCAGGATGAAGGTCTGGGTTGGCCCTGCCAGGTTTCAAACATAAGTCCAACAAGCGGCACTGAAAGTGATCGCAAAAGCGATCGCTATTGCAAAAAAAAAACCACTCCCACGAATGGTGCACGCCCCACTGCGAACCATATGTTTTCAATTATTGCGCCCGTGTCTGGGCACGATAATTGAAAACATATGGGCTTTGGTGCGCGTAAAAGACACCAATGGGTGGAGCAATGCGCCCGCCTTTGGCCTATTGCGTGCTCTGTTTAAAAAATGCACGCACTGAAAGCCCAATATCAGTAGACCAAACAAACAACACACGCAGAAGCGTGTACAATTCCAGGGTCCATTTCAGAACTCCGGACAAAAGAACTCTCGCTGCGCGCGCACGCTGCGCAGTGCATCGCTAGGTGCGAGACCTAAAACTGGTCTTTCATTGTGTTCTCAGCTTGTTAGCTGTTCGTAACAGTGAATGTGTACACCTATGTTATATTTAAATTCATGTTTAATGCTCAACATCTTATTTTTGTGTTCTCTGTAAGAATCTCTCTGGGTATGACTGGGTATCGTGGTGCAATGTTTACTATGCTTTAAAAGCTAACACAATTGAATATATAATGAAAAAGGTGTTTTACAGAATGCACCATTTTTGCCATTTATCCCAAAGTTGACTTGGGTGGAATACACCCAAACCCTTGTGGTAATGGTGAGGCTTGCTTGCAGCTCTTGCTCGCTACACACTGTATGGTGGCTGATCTGATAAAATTGCCAAGGCTGCTTTGGGTTCCCAGTCCGGCACTGACCACTACCCACCCCTGAACTCTAAAATTACCTCCCATTACAAATGATTTAAATGATATATTACATGTATTTATATACTTTAGTATCTAATGCCGCCCTGTTACTTGTATCACATTATTTCACTAAATTCAATCAAGACATATTAGACAGTTTCAATGTACAAAACCATTTTTAAATGCCTTCATATTTGATTTCGAAGAGACTCAGAGACCTGGTACATTATGTGCTATATGGTTTAATACTAATTTAAGAATATTTTTCCAAGGTTATATTGGATTTGATTGAGCAAAACGTTTAAACTCTGCGGAGAGACTTTGGCAACGGTTAGTAGCAAACTGTAATAGGGCTGTCACTGTCTAATTTTCCATCCAGACTGTCTAAGCTTCAACTGGAGGGCCTATTTGAAAACTGCGGAAGTAAGCATTGCAAGGTGAACTTTTAACCTGGGTCTAGGCCGGAGTTTAGTGAGCGAGTGACAAACATTGGACAACATTTTGTTCCATGTTTAGGTTTAAGAAACACCTCATCTGTCAAACTCCCCTTTTACTTATGATTACTTAGCATGGTCTTCGGGTCCACCCCCTTCAGCTACTTGTGTTTTTGGTCTGCCTCTCTCATCCATTGGCTTGACACTTGTCAGTCAATTCAATTCAATTTCAAAGCTTTTATTCGATTTGTAAATACAAATCATACAAGCAAAAACTTATAAAACAATTCATTACATTAAAATTATTATGAAAGGTAAAGTTATACAAGAGAACTCCGGAATATTTCATATGGGGAGAGAACATATACTAACAAGCACTTGACATCAATTCATGATTGGAAATATAAGAATAAACTAGAAAGTGCGGGGATTATACGTGTACAGACAGGAATAGAGAAATTATCGCATGAAGTGCTTATCCTGGCAGCTGTACATTTTAAAACAAACCCAAAGCCAAAGACATGGGACATTGTAAATTGCAATGTAAATTTAAAAGACAGGTAGGTACAGACAGGACGGTGTGAAAATATAGCAGCACTAGACACTTCCTGGCAGCTGTAAATTTCGAAAAATAAATAACTACAAGTGCAATATCTGCGTTATATAATAAAAACATTAAAAATGCTAGAAGTCAGGGGAGCATACATGTACAGACAGGATTAAAAGTAATTATCGCACTATGTGCTCTTCCTGGCAGCTGTACATTTTAAATCAGACCCAGAGTAAAAAGGCAATTTGCATAATTATTTGCCACATGCTATAAAAGAGACAAATAAGTACAGACAGGAGTATATAAAATTATGGCAATACAATACATTTCCTGGCAGCTGTACATTTCAGAATGAAAGTGGCAACAAAAAAACAAATGTCCACATTTTCTAGGGCTGATAGTAACGCAAGGGCATTCTTAAAAGACTGTATATTATATTTAATAAAGATAGGTTTTAGGTACCTTATTCTTAAAAAATTATCAAATTTGCAGAAAAGTAGAAAATGGCAGCAACTCTGCCGTGCAATGTTGTCACAAGGGCAGGGAGTTTCTGATTTGAGTTTCTGTACTGGGAACGCAACAAGATGATGTACGATACCCAACCTGACACGAGTTAGGACAAATTGATGAGATGGACGGCTGACTTTTAAAAGATAGGCTTGGAACCCCGATGGTAAATTAAGTTCCTTATAGAACTTCACAGTAGCCAACTTGCCATACACCTCATCTCGCCCTTTCTTTTTGCACTTTAAAAAAGTTTGTTTAATTTCTTTTTTGAGGATTTCAACCGCCAATTCAGGGTTAAGGAAAACATCAATATCAAACAGAGTTTTGTACCAGAAGTGAATATGTTTCAACCAAAGGATGCGTGATGAAAGGTCCAATCCTATACAATCAAGAATAATTTCTTGAGTGAATCGGGTCCACAATAAGAGTGGGCGAACGGCTGCTAAGTCAGAAATAAACTCGACCCCAACCTCGTCATGGATTAATTGAACAGAAGCAGAATGGGGGACACATAACACTCTTTTTAAAAACGTATTTTCATCTTTTTGTAAGGGAGTGCCATCTATGTGACCCCACACACCCGCCCCGTACAATGCCGAGGGAACACAGCGTATGTTGTATATGTTAATCATATCTCGGATACTTCTCGATCCGAGCTTGGAGGCAAATCGAAATACGCTGCTAGTAGTTCGCAACATTTTCATCCTGATATTATCAAGCTCGGGTTTCCAAGACCCATCGTTGGCATAGGTGATTCCTAAGTAACAGAATGATTTGACTTGTAGCATTTTGTCACTATCTAAATAAAAACTGGACTTCAGTTTATTAGCTGACTGACCACACAACATGACATAGGTCTTAGATTTATTTACGCAGAGTCTCCTGTTTTGAATAAACAGCATAAAACTGTCAATGAGACGCTGTAAACCTATCTGGGTGCGGGATAAAAGGACAGCGTCATCCGCATATAATAAGATTGTGACAGGTTTGCCTCCAATCAGCGGAGAGTCTGCCGGTATAGTAGCTAAGGTGCGATCAACACAATTAATGAAAAGGGAAAATAAAAGAGGGGCTAACACGCATCCTTGACGGATGCCCCTTGACACTTTAAAAAACGGTGTACATTCACCTAGGGTACCGTATCGGACTTTACAAGAAAGTTTCTCGGAGAGCCTTTTGAGCGAATTCTGCTCATGACCTTTACTGAGGCGTCCAATAAAGAAATGGGTCGATAATTGGAGGCCTCGGATTTACTACCTTTTTTAAATAAGGGGATGATAACCGATTGGCCCCAGGAAGGGGGAATGTTACCTTCGGCTGCACAATTGAAAGTCCTCACCAGAATGGGGGCCCACAGGTTAGGTTCAGCTTTTAATAAATCTATAGGGACCCCATCGGGGCCCGGGGCCTTCCCCCCCTTGCTGTTGGCAAGGCCTTCAAGTCCCTCTTCCAGGGTTATCCCCAAGGGTATAGGTGTCCATATGGACGATTCAACAAGAGGTAAGGTTAATAATAACCCTTCTGGGTTAAAGATATTGGTAAAGTGGATGATCCACTCCTCACATGCAACATAAGAAGTAATTTCCGGAATGCCTTCTGTATTTAAAAATGGGCTGTTGACTATTTCCCAGTAGAGTTTACTATTTTTAGTCTCAACTGCTTCATTCAACTTGTCCCATGCTTCTCTCTGTAAGACCTTTTTCCTATTAAAAATAGCCATTTTGTAGTTAGCCCTTGTTTGTTTAATTCTATTGCTATCTCGGGGTTTAGACCCTAGGGCAAGCTTCAATTCCCGTAAGGCTACTGTACAGAAGTTATCAAACCATCCCAATTTTACAGTTTTGTTAGTTGATGATTTCTTGCTAAAAATACCCTCGATAACAATATTGATATTGATGAATTGTGATAACAAGAGATCAGGATTAATAACATCATTTAAACAATAACTGATCTCAGCTTTGCAGCTAACTATGACCTCCCTTTGTTTGGCCGCAGAGTTGGCCCCTGTCCATTTAATCCTCGGGCCATTAGGTCTGCTTGAAACGATATCGGTGGTACAGGTTTCTCCGGTCTCTAATGTGACACACCTTCCGGGAAGGGTGACGCAGATGCTATTGTGATCACTAAGACTTTCTTCTCTCACATACAAGTTTAGGTAATCACCATTGCTAGGGAACAGGATGTGATCGATAAATGTCCCAGCTTCCCTCCCTGTAAAAGTGGGGCAGATGGCATTCTGATCGTTTTTGTTACAATTTAACAGGAATAGATCTAATTTGAGTAACAGTTTATTTAAAATGGAGCCATAGTGGCAATGTGGAAAATGGGGAAAATCCTCGCTCTTGCCCACACCCCCACTAAAATTATCCTGCTCCATCCCAAAACCACATGGATTCCCCTTTGATAGCTGACATGGCTACAGATTAAAATCCCCAGCCCATAGGATGTCTGTCTTCTTATTTGAAATGCCCATGGCCTTAGCGATTTCTTTTTCCAAAGGGAACAAAATATTCCCTCTGGTGGCATCAAAGATGTTATTATAAAAATTAACAAGGACCAGATCATTTCCCTTGCCACATTCAATCCTTAATACCTGGCTATGAGCTCCCACACTTGTGCTGCTTCTAACTTTGTAATTACTCAATCTGTTAGATAGGAGTATCAGAAGTCCCCCCTTTGCCCTGCCTGAGCTGGATTTAATGGCATTGAGACAATAGGATGAATAACCTTCTATATTTATATCCTCCTGGCTCCAGGTCTTCTGGAGGAGGACTATATCAAACCCTTCTCCTATAAACCTGGGCCAAAAAGGGGTGTTTAATTTCCCTGCAATACCTGCAATATTCCAGGAGATCAGGGTAAGATCGGCAGACTTAGTTGCCTGGACTATTTTCCTGGAGTGTCCAATTGCTGACCTCCTAGTGAGGGATTGGGTATTAGTGGGATGGTAACTAAGAGGGAGGGATTGGATGGAAGTACCTTCCGGTACAGAGACCTTCTGTAAAACCATATGTCCACTAGGAGATGCAGGGGCCGCAGGTAGAGACTGCTTGTATACTGGCAAGGGCAGATTGCACACTTAAACCAGATCCTGACTGCCTATTGACTGGTTGATTTGATGGTGGTGGGACATAATGTCAGTCAACCATCTCCAGGCAGTCAAATCTGTTGGTTGTCTGAATACCTTGCCACCCGCCATCTGCAAAATGGTTTTTGTTGGAATACCAGGGGCGAGGTACCCATTCCCTGCCCCTGTTCTGTTGGGTTCGCCATGGGTCACCATAGTTCCATGGATGTTCTTGGGTCATGGCCCAGTTTGGTGGTGGAATTGGGTAGTGGTAGTTAAATGTGGGGGGGTAGAAAAAGGAGAGTCGATGGGTATCGATTCCCCCTTTCTTCTCTAGATCTGGCCATGAACATATATGGTTCACAGTAGAGGCATCCTCACATGTAACGATGACACAATCCCCCTGAATACTCTTGGGGATCTTCCCCACCCATGGTACCCTACGTACAGATGATATTCTGCAGATGATGGGAGGCTTCAGGGGCCTGTTGATGCTGAGCCACTGGAGGATTTTATTCCGGCGGGACCAATGGGGTTCATCTGTTCCTGCTGTAAGTTCAGGTACTCCTGTTAAGATTATGGTAAATGGAAATACCTCAGGAGCCAGATGAACTGGACGTTTAGGTCTGGGCCCCTTCTTACCTACATGGGAATGAGTTTTAGGGGGAGCCTGGTGTTTGCTATTAGATTGCTGAAAGGGCACATTGGTCGTAGTGTGGTTAGCGTCAGTTAACGTAACTTGAGGGGTATGAACAGCGGGAATTTGCTGACTAGATTAAGGTGTCTGTGGTACGGATTTGACTTTGGGCTTGGATTTTGTGCAGTTTACGCAGGTATTTGAGGCAGATGATGTGGGAATTGTAGAGTCTTTTGTTTTGTGTTGTGCGTTAAACGTAACAGACGGTCTATCTACGTTAGCTGGAGGGACCCCCGGACAGACCGCTGGGGACACCCCCCCAGATTTGTCAGTTCCTGCCCTAGACTGGTTGGATGTTTTAACAAGAAGTATGGCAAGCTGTTTTTCAATTGCCATAATACTCCGTTCCAGCGGCTGGAGGTGATGTTTAAGTAGGTCCCTGAATCTTTCAAAAAGCTGAGAAAAATCGCGATCTGACTGACAAGGGACACCCTCCTGAACGTTAACCAAAGTGGGACAATATAAGTTAGGCAAAACAGATGATACAGAATTAGTACTGGAGGTAGCGTTCGTGATTGAAGCTGTTGTTGAACCTTTCTTTTTCTTGTTTTTGGGAAGTTGGTTGACCTTGTTCCCTTTATTTATGAGCACTGGCTGCTTGGGTACAGCACCTTCTCTCACCCCCATGAACCGAACACCTTGAGCAATCTGCTCTAGGTCCGGGGTGATCTCAAGGTTCCCAGTGGTGTCCAGGTCCAGTGACAGATTTGTGGCCGACAGATCAACAGCATTGGGGATAGAATGGACTTGTGCTGTTACATTTCCAGGCTGAGTTAAAATAGGAATAGGTGCAGCTGTTGGAAGCGGGGTTAGAGCCGCAGCTATAAGGCCCAAAGAAGATCTCCTAGCGATCGCAAGGTCCTGGGATACCCTGCGCTCTAGGAGGGAAATATTTAGGTTAATAGCCTCAGTAGTGGTAGATATAAATTTATCGATAGGACCTGTAAACTGCACAGTTCTGAGGGCAGTCTTACTTCTAGATCCCCTTGTTACAGACATTATAGCAGGGGTGCAGGCTCCAAGAACTAAATCCAAGATCACAAATGACAAAAGGAGAGTACCTTTAACAGGAGAAAGGGTCGACTGACGGACGAAAACCAAGGGAATGGGCCCAGCCCAGCCTGGCTCAGTCTGGAACGGGCTGAAACGGGCCCGCCCTTGGCCCGGGCTTGGCCCGGCGTCCCGCTCGCGTCCCGCGAGGGAGGGTAAGCGTGACTTTATGCGCCTCCTGTCGCTCCTTGAAGGTGGTGCTGGCGCAGGGCTTGTTGGGGGATGTAGTTCCCCGGCCCCCGCTCTCCGCTCGGCGGCAGTCTCCCAGAACCAGCGGGAGTCGTGCGGCGGGAGGCGGGGGTAGTCCCGTGGCGCTTCGGCGGGTTGGCGGTGATTCGCTTGGACAGCCAAACAGCTTGCAGGGTAAATTATTCAGCAAAGGTTTCCCACTTGTCAGTCAAATTTGACCTTAGCCCAGAGGAGTATTTTGCTCCCACTTGCCACTAGATGCAATTGGCTATTAGGGTGCATCTTTACACTGGCTAGTGCACCGTGCCACAGAAACGAAAGAGAGTCTATAATAAAAGCTTCCTTGCCAGACCATATTTAGTTGAAATGGAAGCGAAAGCAGAATTGTATCGAAGGAACGGGAGCCTTATCTACAGATTGCCTTTGCTTTCTCTTTCTGTTTTCAATGTGCTTGCCTTGCATGAACATGAAACATACACGTGGTGGCTTTGTTAATGCTTGTTTACCCTGGTAGAAAAAAATCTGTATTTACTATTTACAGGAGCTGATCATATTTACATCACTTCTTGTTACCGAAGCAGCAAAACAATACAAATAAGCAACGACAAAACTTACATCTATATTTTTTTTTACTTGCCACAAGAGTCCTAATCCAGTGATAATGAAGATCCTTTCTATGTATTGTATTTACCTATTACATGCTACAATTTTTAAATGATTTATGATAATGGATGTTTACACGTAAGGGAATATTGCCCGAATTTCTCTATTATATTATTGTATTTTCTAATGTTTCACAAGACTATCCAGATGAAATGTACTCCACACATGCAGATTTTACGCTGATTGGAAGGATGTTTTGCAGCTCTTGTTAAAAACTCTGCCCCTTTGAAATTTGGAAACACAATCCCTTATCACTCAACTCGGAACTCTTGTACTGCACTCTCTAGAGGGGCACAGCGCTTGTATGTGCAGACCATTATGTCCTTAATTAGGCCATAAAACCCTTCGAAACACCACAGGCAGTGCTCTGTCTCCCAGAGGAGGGACCTCCCCTTCATGCACCCCTGATGACAGATAAATGCGCCCATCTGGAGACAGGCATCTGGCTTCAGGGCTGCATGAAGGAATGTCGGATACCAGCTCCTGAAACACAAAGCCAATGAGAGCCAGTGGAAGCAAGTGTGGGCAACGCAGCTTCCTGCTGGGCACTGCCAGCAGGTCCACCAGCACCTAGAAGCATTTACTAGGATTACGGAAGTGGCCTTTGTGGACCCAGAAACACCTAAACAATCAACACAACTTCCTTCATATGAGGAGTGCTGCTTCTGCAACTCTGCTGTTTTGAGATTTTTCATGATCATCTTGTCTTGTTGACTTATAACTAGCTTGTGATAAAAGACCTGGCTCGCGGCAAGAGGATTTCTGGATGTTTCCAAGGCGGTCTTTTGGGTTGTGCTTGCAGCATGAATTTAGCATTGGATGGCAGCCTGGAAGGAACCGAATCGAATTTGAAGGCCCTTTGTGTAGAGGACTATCGCTGCAAGAGTGAAACAGTCTGGCAAATGATATATGCGCCACATCATGCGGACCCATGGCAAGTCACGCATTACCACACGATGAGTAGGTCTGCTATTCTACTATTTTTATGGATTTCTGAGTGCACACCAACACATTTTTCTCAATTAAAAAAAATGTAAAAGTCTACAAAAAACACATGCGTGAGCTGACGCCTCGTATTAACACTCATTTTTGAGAATTGGTTGCTGTCTTTGTACAATCGGTCAATATAATCAATGACGCCCTCTCTGGGCCCTTCTAGTACTAGGCTGACCTTTTTATTTGCTATATTGTTACTTGCGCCCACTGTAGACCCTCACTATATCACATATGTTACGTCACATGACAAATATATTGCATCTACTACTTCAACCTAACCTCTATGTTGCAAGGTAAGAGTAAGTAAACAAACCTGGAGTTAAGAATAACAAAAACATATTTATAATGAGGACGTAGTGGGAGGTGATGTAGGTGATATTTTATAACATTTGTGTGGGTCGAAATCACTCTTGATATTGGGTTGTAGAACCATGCCCGCTGTTGACTTGCGGAGTCATACGGTTCCAATGTTTTTTTTCATGAATCAGTCCTGCGTACCACTATTGCCCCGCCTCTCCCCATGCTCTCTTCTTTCCCTTTGTCTGCCGTTCATAGCGTAAGGCTTAGATATACCTTCTAATGCTGTGAATGAATATGCACGTGTTGTGCAAAAGGGAGCAGTAGTTGGCTCTCCCTTTTACAGGATTGATTTTCAATGTAGCATTGATTTGAGTGGAAGCCTGCTCTTTATAGTTAACACCAAACGAAACGTATAACAGGCATCCTGTCCAGTGCAGAAAGGTGCTCTGTCTAAGAAACTACTCTCTGGTACAAGAGACAGAACTTCCCATAAAGAAAGTGGTTAAATGGGTGAATGCACAAAAACCCTCTCACAATCAGTGCTGCTTTGCTGGAAGGGTCAGGGTCTAAAGGACGCCTAAATATTATAGACTGGCCTCGCCCTAACCAATGACACTACTTCCCAGGAGCGGCCTAGGAGCCTCTCACTCTGTAGACACGTCATTGTTAGAAGTATTACCTTCACTGACCAAGTTGTATAACTACCTGCACAACGAGGGGAGCAGTCTGACATCTCACACGTGAATCCAAAGACATTGCTGCGGCAGAGACACTCTCCACCTACACAACCTGCTCCTTTGTTCTACATCCGAGAGGTGAAGCTTCCTTTTCCTTCAAAATACCTTTATCGTTTGGTTTCCCTTCCCGCGTCCTCTGTTCATGCTCTTGAATCTTTACCTCATTGCATTTTATGTCATTGCCTTTCCTCCATGCGCCTCTTACTCCATGTGTCAACATCGCTGAAATCTCAACTTGTCACTCCCTCATCATACTCATTTTTCCTCTCACCTTTACCAATCTTGCCCCTGCTCTCCACCCTGCCAATCACTGCCGCCACCATTCTCCCCTATCTAACTCCTCCCAACTCTCCATTCCTCTCTTCCCCTCACATTCCTGTTCACCTTTTTCACACCTCCAAATTCTCATCTCAACTTCTGTTCTTCCTCTCATTCACAATCCTCAACCACCTTCCCTCGTCACTCACTACAACCAACCTACCAATACTTGCTCTTTCTACCATGGTCCTGTGATGATTTCCTGTACCTCTCCTCTCTTAGAATCTGATCTTCACTTCCCGGCTTTTCCAGGAGCCGGCCCTGGGGGGTGGCAGTCCCCAGGGTGATCAAGGGCTCCAGGAGGGGGGCCGAGTGGCCCCCTTCCCTCTATTTGTAAAGTCCAGGGGGGGGGGTGGTGGTCCCCGGGGCCGGGGGCCGTAATGGACCCCCAAATTTGTTTCTCAGTGCTTACAACGCACATCCCATCCCTATCTTCTGCCTTATCCCTTAATAATTGTTCCCTTCTCTCATTCTTTCAAATACAACACCCACCCTTCCCTTTGTTTTCACTTCTTCCAACACCAGTTCCACCAGTCACTTCTCTCAACAACTACCCGCACTTCATTTCTTTTTCCTTGCTTTCCACCTCTTACCCTTTTTTTAATTTTTTTTTCCCTCTTGTCCCATCACTTCAGCCACCTTCCACACCCTCCCTACTAACTACTCCATTACCCTTCTCTTCCCCTGTGGCCCTCCAATGTTTCTATCACTTCCTGCTGCTATATCTCTTCTAACTTTTTCAGCACGTTTGATTCATGTTTCCTTTGCTGTGCATTTTAGAAGTTATTTCTTTATTTTCCTCTTATGCTGAATTTTTAGATCCACCTTGACAGCACAGCTTCCAATTGTTACCAATTCTTCGTAATATGTATTGGGTGGACTTTGGGTCCTCCCAGAGGAGATTTACTCGCCCACTGTTCGGTGTATCATTCTTCTCCCGTGTAGTACTTGCATTGCTGTACATGAGGGACTATTTTACATCTGAAACATGTACCGTACTTTGCTTCTCTGTCATACAGGCATTATATCGTTTTTGTTACTTCTTCACTGCATCTCCTTTTTCTTCATTATTTGGTGAGCTGCCAGTATGCTGTTAAACCATGCCAGTCTCTTTATGTTTACAGACCTGAGTGGTAGACTAGGTGCAAACATGCCTCTGTGCAGTTACGTCTGCCCTAACAGATATAGTGCCTGATTCTAAATCCTAACATCAAGGGTCTGAATCCCGCGGTGGTCCCCATGGCAGTGTGCTCCCCCACACCTATTTTATATTAATTTAAGTCCCGTGGAGGTGGTGGTCCCCAGGGCTGCGGAGGGGCCACGTGCTTTCCCCCACACATAATTAAATAAAGCCCCGGGGAGGTGGCAGTTCCCGGGGGCCTGGGAGCCCCCCAAACATCCAATTAGAGAATTTTGCGGTCCCCAGGGCTGTGGGGGGCGGCAGAGGGGCCGCGTGCCCCTGCATATAATTAGCATAGCCCCGGGGACCTGGCCCACCCGGGAGTACATTAAAATAAAGCACAGGAGCCCGCCCTTCAGTTTGTTTTTTTCTTGGCTAGATTCCTGCACCCAGTGCGAATTCTGCAGATTTTTTTTTAATAGGTTTTTGGGCCCTGGGGTTCTCTGTGGGACCCCCTGAGCAGGCCAGGGGGTCAGGGTGTTTCTACCCTGCCCCCTTTTCTTGTTTTTCATCTTTTTTCTCCCTTTTTCGTGAGACTCGGTAACCCAGTCACAAGATGGCTACCAAGACTTCATGGTTTGGATTGTTGGCAGCCATTCAGAGTGAAGCTCGTGCCTGGGAGGGTTCGCGAACTCTCCTCGGTGCTCAGATATCGATACTTTTATTTCTTGAATTTCTCAGCAACTACTGAACTGACTTACACCATTAAAAAAAACTCTCATTCTGAACCAAGAGCTACCTTTTTGCCAAATTGGGTGTAATTCCATTCAAGAGTTTAGGCTGTAACCTGTTTCAATTTTTCCTATAGAAATGAACATGGGGAAAACGCATTTTGGGACCCCCCTTTCTTCTCTGCCCCCACTTGACAAATCACCCCAAAATTATTGAGACCGGAGCTAACCGGAGCAGGGCATTAGTTTTCAAATTTTTGCAAAGATTCGTCACACGGCGGCAAAAATATTACAAAAGAAAAAACGCTTTTTGAATAGAAACAAGGTCCTAACTATAACTGCCTACTGGCGACCGCCAGAAGGAAATATATATACTATAGCATAAGGCAGTGCACATTTTATTGGGATATATAACTATATATATATATATATCCCAGTAAAATGTGCACTGCCTTATGCTATGGGTTGATGCAAGTCCACAGATGAAGATATTTGGTGATGGGTCAATAAATATTTATATATTCACTAACCTGTAGTTCCTCGAGTCATTAGTAGAGGTCCCACTCGAGTCAGATGATATCTCTTCATAGTTCTTTCCCCGTTCTGCAGTTTCTCAAGGCGTTACCAGAGTACACACTTGAGCCTTGAGTCAGATGCAAGAGCATTGACATTCTTTAATGAAACTGCAGTTCCTCTAGTAGTTGCTAGGTGTCTCTCTCAAGTCAAATGCAAATGCATTGATATTGTTTTGTAAAGGTGCAATTTTGCTCATCGTTACTAGAGGTACCTCTCGAGTCAGATGCAAGAGTCCTGAAATTCTTAAATGAAGATACAGTTCCACAAGTCATTACTAGTTGTCTCTCTCAAGTCAGAAGAAAAAGCATTGAAATTCTTACATGAAGCTGCAGTTCCAGTAGTCATTTCTAGGTGGCGCCCTCAATTCAATTGCAAAAGCATTGAAATTCTTACATGAAGCTGCAGTTCCAGTAGTTATTACTAGGTGACACTCTCAATTCAAATGCAAAAGCGCGGATATTCTTTCTTGAAGCTGCAGTTTCACTCGTTGTTAATAAAGGTTGTGCTCAAGTCAGATGCAACTTCATCAAATGACCTATATCAAGCAAAGGGGGCGTGGCTTTAATATCTACATTTGCATACACATTTCTGCTATTTTAACAATCTGTGCTTGTTTACCATAGGATTCATTATTTGACAAAGCTGCTTCATAATAATTAATCAAAATTAAAGATTTCAAGGCATTGCTTGCTTTTTATTAAAGTGATTGCACCCCACTTTATCCAAGCCGTATCAGCAGTCTGGCAATTGACTTTTCTCTGAGTAGCTGAGTAGCATCCTCTCCAAATGGCATGATACAGCACTTCAACATGGTAAAAAAAATCATTTGAAAAGGTGGAGTTCTACAAGTAGTTATTAGTGGTCTCTGTCTGACATGAGTGGTTGAAATGTCAATCACAAAACTGAGGGGTGTGTGGTTTCAAACTGCGTATACACTCTAGGTACCATACTGACTTGTGTTCATTTTCTGTAGGACAAATACATATAGAAAAATTGGTTAACCATGATTAATCAACATTGTAATTTAAAATACGTTTCTTAAGAGTTACGGAAATAGTTGAAGAAATCCTACTAAACTTAGGGACTATCAATCAGTATGAAATGCAAGGGCTCAGCAATCTCTATTCTTGGGGAACTATTTTATAGGTACATGTCTACATGTACAAGAGCAAAATGCCGTCACTCAAAGTGAAATCATCCAATGACTTCAGTGGCCTGCTCTGTAGATCTATATCTTCTGTTAGGGTGAGAAAAGTGTAATTTGAGCGAGATTTCAAGATACCAATGATGAAAAAGTGTTGATTGGGAGCCTTTCAATATGCATGTATTTTCGTATGATACTTTTTGCAAAACATTGAGCTGGCAAGACAGCTTATGCTGTCTTTAGGCGCACACGTTACGGCAACTCGCAGTATTTGCCCGGTCCTGCACCTAAACCGCGAATGCCAAGCGAAGCTCAGTGGTAACACGGTGGCACGCACATAGTCATGCTTTGCACAAAAAGTAGAGGACTTGAGTGTCACTGGTGGTGCCATTTATGTTTGTAACTTGTGATATGATTTGGGACATGATGTGTGAGATCAGTAGTGGTGCATTGGGGTGAGTTATGGTTGCATGGTTCATTGGCAACTTCAGTGGTTTTAGGGCTTAAAGTCTCACCATATCGTCCCTTCAACTGGAGCTTTTACGTTTTAAAGACATTTTTATATTTTAACAAATGTTATTGCCTTCTGTGTCCTTAATCATAACACTTATCACTGTGTAGATATTTTTAGAGCTGATTATAGTCCGTGTTTTTCAACAGTTTCTGACGTTGGCACTTTTTGGTCCAAAATTGTCTATATAGTATGAAACGATCTTTTGGTTAGTCCTGCAATGTCGTTTGGCACTTCTAATGTGCCTGGGGTCGGCTGTGCACGCTATAAAACTTGGTAAATAAAAAAAAAACGTAATCCAAGCACTTCCAAGTAAAACATTTCAATGTTTGCAAAGTAGATTCCATGCAGAAAAGTGAAAAGTTAAACTTCTATGTTACCTTCCCAGATACAACACTGAAGGGCTCACAAGCCAAGCGTTGTGACTCAGTGCCAAGTGCCTTCTTTCTGGATGGATTTTGTGCATATAAGGATGCAGATAGAGTCATACTATGAAAGAGAAAGACACTCGCAACCTGACAGCAACACGAATACAAATAATGCTGACCTTGGCCGTCGCCTGGCTGAGAGAGGTCGAGGATGAAGTGGGCACTTTAGGCTATCAGCACTGCCATGCAACAACCAAAAAAACAGAACACCATGCGTCATATTATGTCTAAATATTCTCTTCCTTCTGTGGCAGTCAGTACCCCCTCCCTGGCCCTTCTGCCTCCTTTCTCCCACCCACCCCCTTTTGAGATTTTTGAGGAGGTGGTGGAAAAGGTGGTCCCAGACCCAATCTCATTGCCTGTTGTCGCGGAGTGGGCGGTCCCTGCTGCAAACCTAAATCCCTGGCTGCGGCTGGCAGGTGCCCACACTCTTCTCCCTGCAGAGGTGCCAGTGAAGCTCGGGGCGGGCAGCAGACGAGGCAGGCATTCGAGTCTCGCTGAGATACCGGACAACAGGTGAGCAGCCAGCGTGTCAGGGATTCTTGGAGAAACTATCAGGGAGGAGGGGAGGCGAAAGCGCGGGCAAATCTGGGGGGCTCGGCCACATTCCTGCCTTGTAAAATCTCTGATAAAGATAGGGTTTCCAATCTAGCCAGCAATGACAACAGCAGCCGTGTTTTCAGCAGCTTTGCCTCTGGGCGTTCTCTTGCATTGAACAAGTACACAAATCACAGGGCTGTCCAAAAAATGTGGAACAAATTTTTCGGAAGGTGACATTTGCCTACTATGTTATTACATGAGCAGCTGAGCTCTGCTGCTGTGCGTCGGCCCTGATCAGTGTTTTAAACTGAGAGAATGAGATGCAAGGGGCTCAACATTAAAGTCGGCAGAATTTTCGTCAAGGGAAAGAGTATACAAGTACCGAATCTGGAAATTGAATAGATCCTGAGGTTGTAAGCTGTCTTCACAAAGTAAGGGTAATAAAACATGTGTATGTGTGTGCTGTGCTCTCCTTGTGATGCACTGCACACGTGATTGCAGCAATCTCTTCTCATGCACTCCGTGTCCCGCAATCTTTGGAAAGATGGTACAGCCTGATAGATAGAAAAAGTTAAGGGACATTATTATTTAAAATATATTTAAAAAACAGCATTGCATAAATGGGAACATTGGTGCTTTCTCAAACATATCTAGATAAAGATTGAATTTGTACCTAGTTCATCTCTGGAAATGCATATTTTCGTCTAAATCACCGTCATTTTGGGATATTAAAATGTTTCAAATAATTGGTCCAATTTTCCAGGGCAGGAGTTCTGTCCAGGAACGTGCAGCCAGCCCCGTCACGGTGAATTTTCTGAATGGTTGTTCAGCAAATTCGTGCCACGAGCTCATATATGAAAAATATTTAGACTGTGCTGAACAAAACGAAATCACAGGGCAATTGCAGGGTGTTTGGAATTTCCACAGAAAATGAGTATATATATTTTTAAGGCTACGTGGTTGTTTGTGAATTTATTTACTGGGATGCCGCTATTGTGACTAGTGACGTCACCGTTATGTATGATAGGACACAGATACACACAGCGCAGAATGAGTCCCAAAAGCTGCTGAAATGAGATGCATTGTGTTCTGTGGAGGGCACTGGTGTAATGTGGGCACCACATACAAAAGTAATATTTTATGATTACAACAGAGCACAATTTTGCGATTTGCTATTTGGTAATCGCAAACACCAATGTACAAATGTGTCATTGATACCTTTTTGAGATTCCCAGTGGGTCACAAATAGACCTACCTCATGAATATTAATGAAGTAAGTCTAGGTCTGCGACCCATTGGGGGAATTGCTAAAATCACAGAGCTGGTGGCCGGCTGGGGTCAGGTCAGCAGACCTCTATGCCTATGATCGCTTTTAAATAAAGCAATCTTTTTTTTGTAAAATGCACATTTTTTATGACTGCCTTAAGGCCGCAAAACATTCACACACACCACTGCGATTCAATTAGGAAGTAATGCCGTAAACACGCCGCTTTCTAATATCGAATCGCAAACCCAATATGAGATAGAGATTTGTACTTGTGAAAAAACATTTTTGCATTTGCAAATGGGCCAATTCTGGGAATCGACCCATTTGCAACCAGAAAAAACCTTTGCACATGTGGCCCTAGAGTTTTTCACCATCTTTCCTTGCAGTGTAAGGTCAAACACTATCTTTATATGTGTGCTAGGCTCCCCATGCTTCCTTCCTATGCTCTGCTGGATTCTTATGTTTGCTCTCTGTTCATATGCTCTAAAATACCCTGGCTGTCTCCCCATGTGCCTCAAACTACCTCAAACTTTCTGCCTACATTTTTGCATAGGGTATCTTATGAATGTTTGCTGTCTTTGGCTGTCTCTTGGGAGGACACCATGTCTACTACAGTCTCTGGGTGTGCCCCCATCCCTATTTGCTGACTTACCCCACCTTACACTCTGGGTTTCATGCTCACAACAATCTTTCCATGTGCTTCCAGCTACCTGACAGCATCCACCCATTTGTCTCAAACTCTTAGCGTGCTTATCCACATGTCCAAAGGTACCTCACAGCATTCACCTGTATGCCGCAAGCTCTTCCAGTGCTCTTCCATGTGCCACTATCCACCCATATTCCTCAAGTTCTCACATCACCCTTCCATGTGCCTCCAGGACAGTGCTCGTCCATGTGCTTCCAGCTACCTCACACCATCCACCTGTATGCCTTACGCTCTTACAGTGTTTGTACCGATTTCTCCAGTGCCTCAACTTCCACACTACATTGAGGTCCAAACTCATGGTCCATACTTGAGTTCCAAAGAGGCTCCTCACAGTGAAACATGCTTCTTACACTGTCTTTGCATGCTCCTCAAGATGCTCGCACTAACTGTGCAGGTGCCTCAAGCTGCTTTTGCTGTCTGTTCATGTTACTCAAGCTGCTCGCACTGACTGTGCATGCGCCTCAATCTGCTTACACTGTCTCTGCATATGCCTCAAGGTGTACGCACTTTCTATACAGCATAGGCCTCAAGCTACTTGCACTGTCTGTGCATGTGCCTCAAAGTGTCTGCACTGTCTGTGCAGCATGTGCCTCCAGCAGCTTGCACTGTCTGTGCAGTAGGTGCCTCAAAGTGACACCACTAGAATCAGTGCTTAATTTGAGCCTGTGGTTTCTGGTGCGAGGCACCGGCACTTAATTGTCAACTCCGGCGCTTGTGACAGTCTGCCATAAGGTGACGCTGTCTGACATGACCACAACAACAGTCAATTATTATTTCAATATACATTAAAAATGACTATTACCTGCTGCCCAAGTCATTCTTAAAGCTTTAGGAGCCTGGAATAGTCTGAAGTGTCACACTTGTAGGAGGAGTGTGATGGTTATTAGTTGTTTTTAAAATGCTATTGGCAGCACTGTCAGGAGCAATGCTTGGTGCAAGCTGCAGTTGCCCCTTGACGAGAGCCCTGGTACTTATATTTTTTTACAAATTCGCACTGACTAGAATGGAGATACACATGGGACACTGGGCAAGAATGGAGTGCCACACAGCTAGAATGAAATAGCACATGTCTAGAATGGCAGAGCACAGTGCTAGATGGAAGTGGCAGTGTTAGAATGGATTCATACAGGGCTAGATTGGAGTGACCCAGTGCTAGAATTGAGTGACAGTCACTGCTAAATAGATTGTCACAGGGCTAGAATAGAGTGACACGTGACTAGATTGAAGTGGCACAGTGCTAGAACGATTTTTGTCATGTCTAGAATTGAGGGGCGCAGGGCTAGAAAGGAGTTACAGAGTTAGAATGGAGTGACTTTGCTAGAATGGGGTGACACATGGCTAGAATAGAGTGACACAGGGATAGAATGGAGAGACACATGAATAGAATAGAGTGGCACAGGGCTAGAAGGAAGTAACACATGGTTAGAATGGAGTAGTATAGTGCTAGAATGGAGTGGAGTGACAGACACACAGCTAGAATTGAGTGTCACAAGGCTAGAAGGGAGCGACACATGACTTGAACGGAGTGGCACAGTGCTAGAATGGAGTGACAGACACACAGCTAGAATCGAGTGACATGAAGCTAGAATGGAGTGACAGATACACGGCTAGAATGGAGCGATGCAGGGCTAGAATGAAGTGGCACAGCTAGAGTGGAGTGGCTCAGTGCAAAAATGGGAGTGACAGACACCTGGCTAGATTAAAGTGAAACAGAGCTAGAATGGAGTGACGCACGGCTAGAATAGAGTGACATAGGGCAAGAATGGAGTGACACACAACTAGAATGGAATAGCAATGTGCTAGAATGGATCGGCATAGTGCTAGAATGGAGTGACAGTGTTAGGATGGAGTGACACTGTGCTAGAATGGAGTGACACATGGCCAGAATAGACGGGCACAGTGCTATAATGGACTGACAGTGTTAGAATGGAATGGCACAGTGCTATAATGGGATGACACATGGCTACAGTAGAGTGACATAGGTCTAGAATGGAGTGACACATTGCTAGAATAGTGTGACACAGGGCTAGAATGGAGCAACAAAATGGAGTGACAAGGTGCTAGAAGGAAGTGACAGACACAGCTAGAGCAGGGTGACACAGGATTAGAATGGTGTGACACATTGCTAGAATAGAGTGACACTGGGCAAAATGGAGCGCCACATGGCTAGAATGGAGTGGTGCAGTGCTAGAATGGAGTTGTGCAGTGTTAAAATTGAGTGACATGGTAAGAATGGAGTGACACATGGCTAGAATGTAGTGACACATGCCTAGAATGTAGTGACACACGGCTGGAATCGAGTGGCTCAGTGCTAGAACAGAGTGACAGTGTTAGAATGGAGTGACAGACCTCCCTCTCCAAAGACATTGATGTGCCCAACTACAGCTGACATAGCTGCCACAAGGTGCCCTTAAGGATGGGGCAGTGGGGTAACATGCTAGTCATAGCATGGTGTATGTCACTCTATCTTCTGCCGTACCGTAGCCGCTTCCCTGTAGTCCAGGTTGGCTCAGTCCACACGTGTATGAATGCAGAGAGTGGCTGCAGGGGTTTCACCCTAAGGCACACCCAGGCAGCCTTGCTGTCACAGCCTGGATTTCGATGTTACTGAACCAAACTTGCATACTACAAAGTTGTTAATGTATTGTTTTAGCTATGTCAAGTCTTTAGTAGGTATGCATTTTACCACTGCCCTGTATGTACAATTGCAAGGATCCCGGACCCCGAGGAATGAAGCAAATAAATAGAGGGGCATATTATCAAGGGGGTTTATCTCCGCTTTTTTGGCTTTAAAAGCCAAGAAAGCGGAGATAAAATTATCTCCCTATTACCTAGCTGTCGCTAACACCAGTTAGCGACAGCTAGTAGGAGATAGCGACCATCTTGGGCCCCACTTTGCATGTCAGTGATATTTATCACTAATGACATGCAAAGTGGGCGTGCCAAGATGTTAGTGACTGGAAACAGTCGATAACATCGCTATCTCCCATTACCAACTTTTGGAGATATTTGCGCTAAGAGCGAATATCTCCAAAAGCTAACACCTGCCCTGAGCAGTTCTTAGCCATGGCTAAGAGCATTAGCTCAGTAATGCATGAGTATCGCTGACTTTTCAGCGATACTCATGCATTGCGGCTGTTTTTTATCGCATTTGCGATAAACCTTGGTAATGCCATAGTTTATCTGCGATAAAAATCGCCGCAGCTCAGCGGTAAATTTTTGTCTCTAACCAAGCATATCGCTATTGCTTGGTAATATGCCCCAGAGTTTCCAATTCATGCACGAGGTTTCCAATTTGTACTCCTTCTAAGGCCCCGCTCCTTTTGTAAATGAAGGAAACGAGGTACGTGGAGATGGCAGGTTATGAGCGGATTCACAAAGAATCGGGTTCACGCGTCTTTCTTGTGCGTCGAAGTCTGAAGCTTGACTTGCGTGAGACCCTCTCTTAATTTTCCACAAGTCAGACACACTTACAGAGGTGAAACCCGGTTGTGATCGCGCACACAACGTGTGGGGTGCAAACAGAGGCGCGGGTCTCAAACCAGAAGAAAGGGTACCAGGTCACCAGGTTTACAGCACGAGACCTCTCGAGTCCCGAGTCTCCATGCCCAGACGTCTGAGGTAACAGAGATCTGGCGACTCGCCAGGTGCTTCCGCATCTACCGGAAAATACCAACGTGGTCACAATTTGTGTGGTTCGAAATCAGAAGACAAGAGAGCCTTGTGATGTGACGAAAAATACAAAAGAAGCTGACTTTTTTTGTTCCGAAGTCAGCAGCCACTTGTCTGGAGATTAACCAAAACTTCCCGACTGTGCTCAAAAACATTTCAGAGTAGGGTACTTCTTTTTAGAAATCAGGAGCCACCTGCCTGGAGACTAATGAGGAATGCCCTAATGTCCCGAAATACAAAAGCAGTCAGATTTGTGTTTGTTTTCAAATGATGTACCAGGATAATTCCTCACTTATTGTCACAGCTTAGTGTTTGGGACGATTGTGAATGATATCCTATTGTTTTCACAACTACTGGGTACCGATTCAATCAATCAATCAATCAATCAATCAATCACGGCATTTATAAAGCGCGATGGTCTCAAGGCGATAAATCAACCACCGGAAAAATGGCAGAGTTGGCAGGACGGATATTCAAAAACTGTGAGCTGCAGATGGTGTACATCTCAGCAGCAGGGAATTAACTCACTGAGCTGACTTGCTATTAGTTTCAGCAAAGCGTTTTAAAAACACAATATCAGCATGCTGGTGCTCTCCTCATTATTGTGTTATTGTCTGAACATTTTCTGCAAAGGTTCAAGGACACTATGGGAAAATTACAGATTTGTAAAAATTGACATACTGTGAAGTAAGTTTCAAAATCAACCTGACATCCAGCACAAACTTCCATAGGGCCCAAACTTAGATTATCAAAGAAGATGGGGGAGATACTTAGTTTAAAGGGGAAAATGCTCTGAATTCAAATCTAAACGAAGAGAGATATATCAGAAAGGGAAACAGATCAGAATGAATTATTCTAATGTCATGAACAAAGCAGCATTTATATTTTATGCATAACTTACATATTCAAATAAACGTTAATACAAGGTAAAAATGTATCACATTTTCGTTTATTTTTCTACTGAAAAAAAGAAAGAAGCCGGGTGGGCTGGTGTGGGCCCTGGCTTCCATCTTTACCGGCTACTCTTTATATGTGCAGTACACGCCTAGTCAAAGTAATGCGCCTTTTAGGATGGAAGCCATGCTCGGTTTAGGACAACACATTGTATATTTCTGCTGAGATGGTTGTTAGCAAAACTTGGTTTACATTTAGCGAAAAAAAGCAAGTGCCCCAAATCGTATCCGAGAAGTAATTCAATTACACAGCCTTCTTTGTCTCGCCTCGGAGCCATCAGCGATTTACTCCGGCGGACGGACAAACATTTCCTAGAAGCTGGGAAATCATTTCAAACTCTCAGATCTCCCATCAGACTTTCTTCTTCGCCCTCCTGTTAGCCGTGTCCACGAGACCCTCTTGCGTTATCGAGATTGTCACATCGGCTTCTTCCTGCCTTCTCGAGCTCCTCCCCGAAGCGCTATGTTGCGACCCTCTGGCCCGCACGACCCTGTACGAAAGCAATCAATAAATGATGTCATAGTTTACATTTCTTCCTCACTTTTTTGAGGCCTGTGACTTTTTATCTGTGGAACAATACGTGGTCTGTAAAATTTAATTTAATTGAAAAACTGATCGGTAACACGTTTGAGAATTCTCTCTTCCACGTGAGACACTGGCGGGGAAAGTTCGGGGAAGAAAAACCATTCACGCCAAGGAGGCGTTTATTTTCAAGAATGAGAACTCTCCGGGCGCAACGGTTCACAGTCTGAGACCCTCATGTGGTCTTTTCAGGACTATATGCTATTTTATTTTACTTTACTAATAATTGTGGCTGATTGCTGCTAGGACGGACCGGCTTTTGTAAGTATTCATAACTGTATAGTCAAAGAGGTAATACTGATCCTACTCTGATAATCTTACACATTAGGAGAAAACAATCTCTTAGTAAGGGTGCCCCGCGGCACATATCATTTTCTGGAATTGAGCTCAATCTTACTGGTGCTGCGATAACAGCTGAGGCTGTACAAGTACTGAAATTCTCATGGTGGAATTAAATCATGCATTAACCAGCTTTTCTTGAAGTCTGGGCTTTGAAGCAGGGTATAAGTTTCGATCCGTGCGGAACTCCCTAATTCCTTCAACAGGTTTGTTGCTTTAATAGGGATTTGTTGATGTCTGGGTATCACTGTGTATATGACTTTCACCAAAACAAGCAACATTCAGCTCCCATCCGACTAATCCCCTCAACAAAGATACCAACACGTTTATGGAAAGAAGCACAGACACCGAAATACTGACACGGACAAGCACATATTCGTAATTCCAGACTCATACTCAGTCCAAGGCCAGAAGCACAATGCTAGAAACCCTTTTATAAACCTCCAGACAAACTTTAACACATACAAACACACACAAATGTAATTACTGACATAAAAAATAAACATATTCCAAAACTCCCAACAAAAATACCTTGACAGAGGAACTTTATATATTTCATTTTCATTCTTTCTTTCTCACCCTCTCTTCCATTTTCTTTGCCGCTTTCATTTTGCATTTGTCCCTTTTATTGCAGTCTCTCTTCATATTATATAACTTTGATTTTTCCCCTCATTATCTCACACTTTCTCCCCTCTCTAAATGTGTGTGGTTCTTTTTCTATATACATTTAACTTTTCATCATGTTGCATTTTCATTCCTTGTTTGTCCTTGACCCAGTCTCCATTAATATTTGCTTCCTTTTTTTGCTCTCTCTCTCTTTATCCACACACGCATACACTTAGATACTTATTTTTCTATGCCCTCTCCATCTCTTCCTCTTAGTGCTTATTTATGTATGTGTCTTTTTCACTGAATATGTCTATTTCTAGTGGTTTGAATGTATATGCCTGTTTCTCTAGCTCCATATTTATGTGGCTACTTGTTTCGTTCTCTCATTTTATTTATGTGCGTGTTTTTTTCCTGTAAAGGGACGGGAATGAAAAGGTAGTCTTGCATGCTTGTCAGAATATAATATGTGAATTCAGAAGAAAGCGGGCACTATATCATGGAAAATGTGCACTAGAGAAGAAAAAAATAGGGCAAATCCACATACACTTTTTTTTGCTACTTGTGTTGTATGGAGGGGACCAAACACCTTTTGGTCCTGTTTATGTCACTTTAATAATTGTGTACCATACAAAAAAGGAAAACAGGTTATAAATCAACTGCAGCACACATGTTTGATTATTATTAGTGAGTCACCTAGATTTTAACAAAAAGAGGCTAATTCAGTAAGGGCTTTTAAAAAGAAAAAACAAAGTAGTTTTGGACCATTCTTTTTTCTAATTTTTCTAAAAGGGAAGGCAGTGTTTTTTCATTAAGTGCAGACAACTATTTCACATTTGAAATGGGAAGAGCAGTAATTTTATGAACGTCATATTGCATAAATACTAAAAATGATCTGAAATCTGCTTGCTCCACGTTTTACTCTGGTTCCTGGGACTGAGCCTGAAACATGAGACTAGAACACATTCATAAGGCTGAGATTTCTATCGGTCCCTCGGGCGTCGCTGAACCATGGGCCATGCAGGACATGTCTCAGAAGTGAAAACGCTCCAGAAGATGCTGCTATCTCGGCGAGTCATGATGGGCATCGTTTATGAAAAGTGTTGCATCGCTGCATGACAACAGTGAAGCAACACCTTTCAGTGCACACTCCTTGCAAAACCATGGATGCGCCGTATTTACTGTACGGCACTTCATGTCATCGCAAGGATTTACAGGTGCGTCAGTATTCCTGACGTACCTGTAGGTGCAAAATTGACGCATTGCTGGGGTGTGTCTGAAACAAACGCTACTCCAGCAATGTGTCCTTTCACATCGAGCAAGCCCATGTGAAAAGGCCTGTGTCAGTCTTCGTCTGCTGTGAGGCAGGCATAAGATTTTAACACAGTTGCATCCTAGAAGTCAAGTGGTGCAGTGAAATCAGATTTCACTGCGCCACTGCTATGACCCTTTTTGTGGGGGGGACACCCACCCTGCATACATTACACCTGATGCAGGTATAATGTAGCGCAGGTCTTCACAAAGTGACGCATCTACTTAAGTGCGTCACTTTGTAAATTAGGCTCAACATGGCACATTTTTTACGCCACCACTGGATCACAAAAAGAGACGCAATGGTGGTGCAAAGGGCTCATAATTAAGCCCAGATATGTTTATGTCCCTACCTGCTCAAGCTGTGCAGAAGATCTCTACACTCTTGCTTCCCCTCATACCTGCTGTACGAACATCAGATCAGCATTGCTGGAAGTGTCTGCAAGGTCCAGGCTTCCGACCTATTTGTCGGCTGAACAAATATCTGGGTTTGGCAGTCGGAGAGCTAGATAAAATCGAAAGTCGGTTGCACTCAGTGAGTTGTCGGGTGGACTTTCTTTGGGGTAGAAGAGAGGAAAGCTTTAAAACCCCCTTTGTGGATTACTAGCTGACATTTTTGCATTAACAACTGACAGCTGGTTTTAGGTTCTTTGTTTCGTACTACAGGTAAATAAAGTGACTGGTGCCTTTTCAGGAACAAGTGTCTATAAAACATAGTGGGTACCCGTATATTCGTGATCAGGATTAATGCCACAAAGTCCACTTACAGCTCAAGCTATATATCTCTGGTTATACGTTATTATAATAATATGGGCAATGTCACTATTAGTCAAAGCATGTCCACTTTATTTCCAGATTTCGCAGAAGCACACAGTCAGTTTTTTTTTAATAAGTACTTTCATCAGTTTCCAAAAATGACTTTAAGGTTTTATTCGAATTTTTTGTGGGATTAATCATTTTAACACTTTTATAACAGCTGTTCTGTTAGGCATCCATGTATGTATGGTTTATGCAATTTTAATACGGTCGTTTTTATGTCTATCGCATCGATTAAATGTGCTGTCTTTCTCCATAAAAGCATCATCTATGGGAAATAGCCTTTCCGAACATGAGTTGAACAAGTGCTGTGTATTATATGTGGCGTTGTATAGGCAAACTTGTGGAGGAGTGTGGCTCACTGATTAGAGCGGCAGACCCTGATGCAGAGGTCTGGCCTGGGACCAGGGTTCAATTCCCGACACGGCAGGGTCTTGAGCCCAAAAATGTCCACGGACTCGATAATTCTCGCCTCGGTGCCTACTCTAATCATGGGGTCCCACGCTGCAACTCTGGGCAATAGCTTGCTTAATCTCCACTATGGCGGCCCACCCTCTGCAGGATGCCTGGCTTTCACCTTGGGGATGCCCAGTAGGGGTTATCTCACAGGGAAAAGCCAGGACGGGCTCCCAAGGCAAGCGCCGTGATGCTTTCGGGTGATACGTGCGCTATATAAGTCGCAATACAAACCTGATGCTGATAAATCCCTTCTGTAATCTCCCTTTTAGTTTCCGAGCAGTAGAATCTAAGGCTTGTTTTCTTTCTTTCATATAGTCTATCTGCACTCGGGTGTTATGCTTTATAGGGAACCTACAGTTTCTCTGTCACCAAGACTACACAATGTGTTCATATGACTTTGTACAACTTTGTAATTATTTTAATTAGAAGAACACATAAAGTTTACTTCCTCTGATTCAAATACGAATTGATAAAATAGGCAGACATTACACAAGCAACAAAAGCTGTGCACATGGATTCCATGGGTTTTCACAATTCTTTTTTATACTAGTGCAAATGTTCTGTGACGTAGCTCTTTGTCTACCGTACAAGTGCTTCGACGCTCAGGGAGGAAGTGACACTACAACGTGCCTCCTGTATGTCTTGTTTGTTCAAATTCATTTCATAAAGAATTCCAGTGCAAAAAGTACTTACATTTCATACCTTAGGTGGAATGCTGAAATGGGTGAATCAGATCTGTTTCTGAAATATCATAACGCCACCCCTGCCCCCACATAGAAATTAAAAGGTGCACCATGACAATGTTTCATATAACCTCTTTTAATTAACAAAGTATTTACTTGTAAGGTGCGCATACATTTCATAGAAATGAATTAACGGCATGTTTTTGGCAAGTATGTCTTAATAAATTGGCACACAAGACTTTACAAAACAGTGCCTTAAATGCTGTCAGTCTTTTAACCAATGTTCACCATTTGTATGTCACTGCCTTAGCCTTCATCAGTAGGCTGAAAACTCTCTTGACTGAAGGCTCCGTTTAGTAGAAACCCTTTTTAGGTCTCGCTAGAGTCAGTGCTTGCGCTGTCTTGCGAGAAATTTAGTAGCTGGGTTTTAAAAGTGCTACCCACAGGCTTTTGCCGGCCACCAGCTTGCTGGTACACGCAAAAGCGCACGCGACATGCACAGCTGCCATCTGGATTTCTGGCACCCCTGCCCCTCCCAAACCACAGAGCGTTTCTCCACCGGCCGTCAAAGGTATTTTTCTGTTTACGCCCCACTCGCGTGTTTTTATTTTATTTTCATTTTGCTGTCGCGCCACTGGGAAACTCACTATACGTAGACACAAATCCTAAAACCAGCACTGTGGCGATACTAACTAGATCACGCCTTATTTGCATCAGGCTTACTTTAATAAGACACAGTCACAGCATTCACCTAAGGCACATCTATTTTGATCGCGCTGCAAACTTCCAGCCCTGTTCACCCTTTGAGTCCTCGGGGCAGGGAGATGCCAGCTTCCCAAGGCTTCCTCTTCCCAGAGCTGGAGGCTGTTCAAGTCACTGTTGCAGGCTCTGTGATGGAAAGTCAACACCTGGCAGCGCACTCCGACTTGTGGCTTGCAGGTTTCCAGAGACCCAGACAAGATAGCGGTAGCACGACCCCCTTGAGTTGCCCAGCGATTCCCCATTGCTTCCCCCACACATGTCGTCAGTGTTGCTTTCAATCCCTTTGTTGCTGCTGCGTTCCTCAGGCTTTTCCTTGTTGCTTTTACATCCCATCCAGTCCTCCCCCTGATTGCTTTCACGTTTCCTCTCCACCCTTTCCGCTTTTTGTTCCCAACATGCCACTTATTGCGTCTGCATTTCCCCCAGCCCTGCATTACATCTGCTACAGCAGCACATCCATGTAAAAAAATATATATATTTTATGCAATTTTTCTTTAGTTACCTGTCCAACTCGGATCTGTAGCTGAAAATAAATTCTTTTAAACCCACCTGCATCATTTTGTAAACATGCGCACTCACAAAATGACACGGATGGATGCAGCAAAGGCTTTTGTTTTTGTCCTTTTTTTCTATCTTATTTTTAACTTTAGCCATGCTGCACAGGATCTGGGATGGCTAAAACCATTAGCAAAGCAAATATGTCACAAAGGCAAGACATATTGGCTTTGCCAATGCATTTTTAGTTTTAACAATGCACAAACCGGTACATAAATAGAAGAGCCTATGGCTATTACAAATTTTTAATGAGGTTTTTTTTTTCCTATAAATGATTTTAACTTTAGTCTCCTCTCCGTAGAGACTTTTTTGACCTTTTTAAAGGGATAAAAAAGCAGCTTCACAAAATTTCTGTGGTAACTCTCCTAACAGATATGGGGGCTTATTTACAAGACCCTTGAGCCACTTTTGCGTCATTTTTAACATGGGAAAAGTGACGCACAGGGGAAAGGCACCTTGCCTGAGGGGTCCCTGTGGATGCTTACAAGCCGGGGATGGACATTTGGGCCCCATTTATGACCAAGGTTTTAAAAGCTGCTGGAGCAGCACAAGTACTCCAATCCTGGGCCTGTTCACATATTATTCCTATCTTTAAAAAGGGGTCGAGACAGGATCTGAAATGCTGCTAACCAATCTTTCTACCCAACTCCTCTGCCAAACTACTGGGAAGGGTCCTACTAGATAGATTGGAAACTTGGGCTGACTCAAATGATATCATAACACATGCCCAATATGGCTTTAGGAAAGGGATGGGATCTGTAGAGCATCCGCTCAACCTAAATTTGTTGATGGGTATATACATCCAAGCTAAAGAGGGCTCCTTGTACATGTGTTTTAATGGTTTAAGTTTTGATTTGGTTAATCTTCAAGTCTGGGAATGTATGCAACAATTAGGGGCACCAAGACAAATTATTTTGCTTCTCTCATACTTGTACGGTAAATTAACTGCTAAAGACCGTTATGCGTTGGAGGGGGAATTGACTGCACTTCCTAACAAGCATTGGCAGAGCCAACAGGTCTCACTTTTGGGACCTTTTAAGTATTTAGGTATGCAACACAATATCCTTGATGCAACAACATCAACTGTTGCATGGCTAAACACTTATGAGGTCCCAAAGGCAAGACCTATTGGCTATGTCAATGCTTGTTCAGTCAGGCTAAAAACCACTGGTCAAGCAGGTGATTATGCGTGCTCTCTGTGCCCAGCCAAGATCATCTGAGCTCAGCATGGAGGGCCCTCCTTCTGCTCTGCCGCATCACATGGGTGACCTTTGAACTGCTGGTAGGATAATAACAAAACACAAAAAAGTTCCTGCCATAAACCAGAGCACTTGCATTCTGAATTTTTGAAAAATGCTCGTGAGAAACTAGGGACCTCACACCCAATTATCACAACATGTAGGTGATGTCACGTTATGTCAAAGTGGGCTTATTGCCGGTTTTTGTTGCGGAGTTTTTCAATCCTTTTAATTTAAATAAGTCACTCAAAAATATTTTGTATTGCTCTTTTTAAAAATTCCACTAGTGAAATAGGGAGAAGTTCAATATTTTTTTTAAATCCCCAAAGTTGTTGATTTTCTTACCTTCACCCAGTTCCACCTTGGAAAGGATTTTCTCCTATTGGCAGAAGAAAAAGTTGATTTGCTATTAATACGAATTAGCACAACTTCAGTTACTTTGTGATGCTTCCCAGGAAACCTCTTAACATGTGACGCAGTTAAGGCAGGCACATTCTCACACCTCCAGCTATCATAGCTCTAAAGATATTGGATTCCGGGTATTCACTTTATCCTTTTTGTTTTCATTATTTTGAGGATTACCTTTGAGAACTTGGCTTGAGCTTCGCCTGTATTACCTTGAATTGAAACACCCCATTTGTCGTGCATTATTACACCTTTTCACAGAGAGTAAGTCTTGATATCAGCTCTTGCAACTAAACGGTGAGGCTAAAATACATTCAAGGAGTCTCCTCGTTTGCCTCCTGGTGTTCCTTTCACCAGATTATTGTGGGAGAATAGGCACATAATATACTAATGTATTTGGCTATCATCTACCTTAAAATGCAAGGAAACTTCATTACCATGGGGTTCAAGATGAAAGCAGAAAGAAACTTCTTGATGACTAATAGAGAAACAGGATAGGTTGGATATAAAGGTCTCATGAAGTGAAAACACTGAAAATAATAGACACGAATGATAATACAAATCACCATACAGAGGAACCTAAATAGCTGATGTTAATAGGCAGATATTTGACCGAGTAGGGAAGTATAGGAAATTGGGTTATTGGTTGACTGGGATGTTAGCCCTGGCGGAGCAGCAACCACAATCTTTGTCAGGGTGAGGCACAACCAATCCTAAATGAACCTGTACTCAAACCTCAGGTAGCTGGGCACAGAGCAATCAAGATTAACTTAGAGGCAACGTGCAAAGTATTTGTGCAACACTTCAAACAGTAACACAATGGAAATACACCATAAAAGGATACCACATCAGTATAGAAAAATAGAGTAATTTTTAATAAATTAAACAAGACCAATATGCCCAAAAAAATGTTAGTTGAACAGAGATATTCATTTTAAAAGATCTTTGTGAAAAATAGTAACAATAGGTTTAAAGCACCAACTGTGGATATCTGGTCGTTTCCGACCAGGACAAAGACACAAGTTTGAGGCAATGGAGGATGGGCCTGCTACAGGCACCTAGTTAGGCCTGCTGAACAGAGTCACTTAAATCCTGGTTTGCGCAACTTTGCGAGGATCCGTGTAGAAAATGCGTTGCGCAGCTGAAGCAATGCATTGGTTCCCAGATACGGCAAAGCTGAGGTGCGAGGTCCTGTGTCATAGTCGAGGATGTCATTGACCAGGCTTGCAATGCTAAGTCAAGAGTCAAGGATGCACCATCCAGTCGGAGCAATGCATAGGTTCTGAGGAGCTGCAATTTTAATTCCGGGATCATCGCTGAAGCTGCCTATCTACGAGGGATGCAAAGGTCTGTCGGAGGATGCATCGCACAGAGGTGGTTCTGATGTTATGATGGGCTGCGATGTGATGTCCCTCTTCGTAGCAGTTCTGATCCATGTAGTAACAGCAATGCCTTGGTTCTTTTCAGGGTTGCAATGCAGAGGAGATGCACAGAATGCCCTGGATCCACAGGGGCTGGCAGAGCACCTTCGGCCCACTTCCAAGGGTCCAGTACTGGGGTGGCGCTACTTGACAGAGTAGACTTACACCACTAGGCAGGGCAGATTCACAGATTACACAGTCCACGTGCTAGGTAAAGGTCTGTGCGAGGCTAAAATCGGGAGGCCAGCCAACTAGCCTTTGCAGTCACTCTAGGGTTCTGGGTTAAGAGATTCAGGTCCAGTCCTTCTCACCCAGGCAAGGCAGTGCGTAGCAAGGCAGTAGTCAAGCAGGGCCGCAGTCTATCAGAGTGGCAGCCCTTCAGCAGCTCAGCAGTACCTCTTTCTGGCAGAGTATCCAAGTGTACTGAAGTGGTGGTGTCTGCTGTCCAGTATTTGTACTCAGTTGTGCCTTTGAAGTAGAGGAAAAGCTTCTGCAAGTGCCCCTGGCATCCTGCCTCCAGACTAACAACAGGGGGTATGCAGCCCTTTATGTGGAGGCAGGACACAGCCTATTCATGTGTAAATGGGGCTGAGCCCAGGTCCTACCTCCCATCCTGCCAGTGATGGCCCATCCATGCAAACCTAAGCAATCTATTATGTGTTGCTCTCTAGGGGAAATACATAAAGATCAACTGTCAGCGACACCCAGTCATGTAACCCAGGTACAGGTTGGAAACACTAAAGGGCTAAGGCAGTAAAATGCCAACTTTCTTTTTGCTGCAGAACTTTCTAAAAGTGGAATTTTCAAAATTTTAATAAAAAATCCGACATCACATAAGTTAGTATTTTTCATTACAATTGCAGAGGCACCAAACATGAACTGGTTACCTGTTCCCATTTGGAAATTACAGCATATTAATTGTAATAAGGTAACTTCAATGTTAGTCTATAGGAGAGGTAGGTCTGGCAGCACTGAAAAGCACATTTTAGAGTTTTCTTTCGCTACAAGGACATGTGAAACTTAAAAGTACACTTCTAACTGTTTAAATACACTGCACCGTGCTGGGCTGTCCAGGACCTACTCTAGTGGGGATTTATATGTATTAAACTGAAAGGTTTCACGCCTTGCAAAAGGTTTCATTTGCCAGGACGGGATGGTAGCTTCAACTGCATACATGAACTACAATGACAGGTCTGAGACATGTTTAAAGTGCTATTTAAGTAGATGGCACAGGCCGTGCTGCAGGCCCACTAGTAGCATTTCATTAACAGGCCCTGGGCACATGTAGTGCCACTTTACAGTTGAGAAAGCAACTGCCGGATCCCCAGCATTGCTTGGTAATGGGAATTCTAGTCTCACTTGGGCAGGAGATGCACTTTTTGGCAGGCGTAGGGCTGATTTATAGTAGTTTGTACACAGTTCTGATTTCCTTCCATTGACTAACTTCACTACTGTAAGTTAGAGTAGGGCCCATTTTTGCCATCATTACCTTATGCAGCTGGTCGTGGCTAGGGCCTTATAGCTTCTGGGCAATGGACGTATAGGCAAACAGTAAGCTGGATCCCTTACTGTTGGTCGAGTGAACATGGTCGGTGAAAGACCACCTGCTGCCTAAGAAGACTCCCAAATACATGTAATCTTTGCACTGTGCTAGGGCTTCACCATTGAGATACCATCTATTTGTCGAGCTGGATCTTAAGCTAAAGGCAAGCATTTTGGTTATAGATTGGTAATTGCCAAGCATGTTTGCTGTTGTGTAGTCCTGAAGCATTGATAAAAGTCGTTGTAGACCTATCTTTGTCTGGCTAAGGAGTACTATGTCGTCTGCATATAGTAAGTGAGTCATTCTTTGCCCTCCAAGCTGAGGAGGTGGCAAATTTGCTTCATTGAGGTGGTTGGACATGTCTGCTATATAAAGGTTGAAGAGCAAGGGTGCCTGCACACAGACTTGCTTTAGGCCAGAATTAGTGTTAAATCCTTGACACGCAGCGACCATCCCCCAGCTTAACCTGCACCCAGGTGTTCAAGTGTAGTTCTATTTTTTATGCCCTCAGGAAAATGTCCGGTAGACTCCAGTCCCATAGCTTGCACCAGAGCCGACTTTTAGAGATGCTATCAAAACCGGCCTTGAAATCCACGAAGCAGGTGAAGACTGTTCCTTTCCATCTAATAGCTGTGTCACACATTAGGGCAAGGGCCATTAGATTCATAGTGGTGCTGCAGCTGTCTCTAAAGCTGCATTTATTCATGGGGACGATCCCCAATTCTTTCACCCATGTTCTGAGGTTATCGAGGAGCAGAATTACATATATCTTGGCGTCATTGTCAATTAGTGCAATCAACTGGTAGTTATGAGGATCTGATTTGGAGCCTCCTTTAAAAATTGGTTGAATAATGCAGCATCTCCATGAGTCTGGAAGGTGTTAGCTGTTAGAACAGGAGAGTTAGTATCTCGGGCCATAATACAGGTTTGGAGGCAAACAGAGCAGTGCGAAGCCTATTGGGGCCAGGAGCACCTTCTATCCGAGGGTGGTTTGCTCGGCAGTATGCTGGAAAGCAATGGACATGTCAGGTGTGTGGAGAAGTGAGCCATGAGGGGTAAGACCCACATGGACCCCGAGATGTTTGCACTTAGGATTCATCTGGGACCAATTGTGACGCGGTTTATTAGTGACCAGAATTTTGTGTGTTTTCCCTTGCTAGCTGTTAGCATTTACATCCAGAAGTCCTTGTTTTTTCCCTTCTGACACATCAGATGGCTTCCCTAAACTGTGATCCTCCTTTGCTTAGGCTGTGTCTGGCTCTGAGATTGAGGATGGTTGCTTTACAAGGGCTCATAATTTGCGGTAATCATTTCTTTTCAGCCACTTCAGATTTTCCGTCAGTATAAGTTTAGTTAGAGGATTGGGCACAAGCTTTGGGGCATGACGGAGGTTTGCCTTGAAAGTCACGCAGGATTTGTTCTATGAGATCGGTTTACTGTGAGATGGATGTGTTGCCTTCTGTTAATGCCTTCATTAGTCAGTCTTGTATCTGTATCGAAAATAAGTGCATGTGTATATGCATGCGGGTGTGTGCATATGGAAGTTGGAGTGTCAATTTGACATGAGCAGTTGAAGCCAGGAGGACCAGTGTCTCAAAGACTGATCTCAAAAGAGGTGTTCTAGGGTTGTATCTTTTTTAAACCTTCTCTGTAGTCCTCCTTGATATTACTCAAAGTGGAGATCCTTATAGTCTGCACTTACACCTGGTAATGTTAATCAGCTTAATATGGAAGAGAGGTAGTCACTGAAGTAGTTGCACTTCATGTGAGTTTCAGGGTGACACTAAGTTTCAGAAATTATGTAGGTCCCTAAATTAAGACTGGGCAGTTGACTGGACAAGGGAGGCCAATGTGTAAAAGATGGGATGGATGATACATACCAGAGAAAATGGAAGATGAAGAATTGACTGTTACAAACCTAGCAAATGAGAAGGAAAGAGTGATGGTAGCTTTAACCAATGTAAGATATGTCTTTTATTGTACCTCAAGAGTGTTATCCCTTGTAAGACAATCAAGATCTTAATGTACAGGATGAAAATTCAAGTTTAGAGAATAATTGCCTTATAGGGGAAGTTATAATGTGGATGAATGGGGATTAAAAGCAAACCAGAGTGTAAGAATGATAGGCTGAAATTGCTGTTAGGGTGTTTTCTTTCTAGGAATTGAATTGAAGGTTGTATAGAGTGCATGGCTACCCGGGGGCTTCCTAGCGCTACGGCAGAGAACTATGTTTGTTAAAATTACTGAGGAAGAAACCATGTCTTTAACTTTTTCCTAAATCTGGATTCCACTAATAGCAGTCTTAATTTGTGAGGCAAGGCATTCCAAAGCTTAAGTACCTGATGGAGGGAAGGATCTGCCACACCATCTTGCTCTCTTAAATCTTGTCGTTCTGAGAAAGCGTTCTTGGGATGATCGCAAAGTTCGTGTGGGGACATGACGCACAACCAGGCTTTTGATTTTAAGGGGACCGCTGTTGTTTAAAGGAAAAAGATAAATGAGAGTATTTATAAGGATCAAAGAAGTGACTTTGTTAATAAGGTTATGGTGTGGTGTGGCAAGGGAAATGAACATTCTGGTGCATGGTGGGGTAGTAAAAGAAAGGTACAATTGAGGTGCTGACAGCCCCCATGCCTCCGCACCTTATGAACTTAAGAGAGCAATGCCCTGGCCTGGAGAAACGTGTTTGCTGTGCCTGGTGTTGGAAAAGATGATAAGTTTAAAGTTTCTTTTTCATACTGTATTGTAGCATGTGTATAGTGCTTATTACGCCTATGTAGGGTGCTGAAGCCTTACCCACAGCAAGCTGTGCAATGTAGGGTGTTTGGTTGGATTGGTATTGTTTTTGTTTGAAATGTTTTTACAATGTAGGCGATAAGCGCTGAGGTGTGGTTGTCTTGCTATAGGATGCACTGCCTGGTAGTGTGTGATGAATAAGTGCAGGTACTAGATAGAAGCCCACATTATAACTGTAATCAGGACTAAAACATGAGCAGATACTCAGCACCAGTCAAGCCATTGGGATACTAAGTGCGTGTACACCAATAAATGAAGAAATCAGAGCAGGCTATGTAATCCATGTTACAACATGCGAAAGGAAGTTACTGTCAATTGAGTTAAAGTGCCAAGCTTTGACCAAAGACCTGCAACTGTACATAGTTTGTGAGAAATGGGATATTTAGATGCTAGCTGGATTCTCATCTAGGTTCTCTATGTTTTATATATTAATTACTCACAGCAAAACATATTTACAATAATATATCCCATATTTACAACTTGACAACACACCACCTACTTAAAATATAATAAGGCAGCTGATAAACACAATGCAGCAATCAAAATTCAATTCAAATTTATTTGACCCACTCAGTATCTAGTTTAGCACGCGTCCTTCTGAAGAGCCTCCCCACAGGACACCATGTCCAGAAGAATGGATGTATCTGTGGTCACCTTGAGCCTCCAGCATCCAACTTCCCTCGTAAGAGCACACCCAGTCCTAAACATTGACCCTATAGCATCCCAGCTATGCATAAAACAATAAAATTCGTTTTTTGTCAAGGTATTATCTGTTTACTCACCTGCTTCTGAATAGGACCAGTGACATGTTCCCCTCCCAGAAAGCAGGCTGAAGAAGCCTTCATGGGGCACCTGTCCTACGAGAGGTCTGGCCACGTGCTAGCGGGGCAGCGGCGTTCCTTTATAGCTGAGGCGGCAACAGTGGGAGGACCCTGGATACAAGTAGCAGGTAGGATTAGGCTCTGCTAGACAATGGCAGGATCCTGCGATCTTGATTTCACAGTGCAAGAGGCTAGGCGCCGTCCGAAAACATCAAGCACACCGCCCTGTCATCAGAGTAGGGATGGGAAATATAGGATTGCTTCAGGAATCAACAGTTAACTAGATTTACAGTTTAAAAATCCATTTTACAGTCACTGATATGAGTGACGAGTTTAGAGCTGAATATGCCAATATCCCAGCTTTCCTTTCTTCCTGCCAGTTTCCCGTGAAGGGTCCAGACCCCTCCTCTGCCCAGAACAACTCTCTCTAGCACTTCACCCAGGAAACATCAGTTACCTGCTTCAGAAGCCTCTATTGGCCTCCACACGCCTAAGTCGCCTTGCTGCTTGCACCAGTTGTCTGCAAGTGGTTCTAGAGCGCCACATAGGGTTACCCGAAGCCCCTTATCTTCAAGCCAAAAGCATCCAAACATGCTGTCCCCTCACCAGCAGCTCCCAGCAGTGCAACCCACCATTCAGAAATTCATCACCGAAGCTCCAATGCTGTCCAGCTGCTTCAGAGATTCCATATTCATGAAACAATCTTTATTCTTCATTTCCTGCCACTTCTTTGGGCATCTACAAACCCCTTCAGTTCTTCAAGCTGACGATCCCACGCCGGTGTGTAGTGCCTTCGAGCTCGGTTGCTGTGATGTGACAGCACTCGTGTGTTGTTTAGACCCTCCGAGTTGTTCCAAACTGCTCTTATTGAATGATTGACAACAATTTTCATCCTATTAAAATCTCCTGTGACCTTGCAGTTTTACTTTTGCTTTTTGAGAATGTTTATGTATTTCCCCTCCACTATGTCACTGATCTAATTTCTTAACACTTTTTTATTATAACATATTTGGTTTAAATATGTAGGTGGTTATGTGACTGTCTGCTCTACAAAGATGCCTTGCTGCATATGCCAAGCGACAAAGTGAGCCAAGGTCAACTTCCAGAAACAGGTTGTTTCAACTTTGGGAATCAATCAAAACTCCTGTCATGCGTGCGGACCTCTCTTTTTCAGAGCCAATTTGATTCGATGCAGCTTTGAACCCTCTGTTTCAAATATCTTAGAGCCCTGAGTCCATTTCACAGCAGAAGAGAAGGAATGTCATAAAATAAACACCCTGGACGACCGGGAAATCATATTTTTCCACACTCACAGATGAAGAGCCCCAGCTGCAAAAAACAATACTGCGGCAAAGAGTCATGCATCGAAATAGCCACACTCAAGAGCTCCCAGATTAATTCCCCTCTTCGGTATAATTGGATAAAATAGCTATCAGAGGCGCTGAAACTAATAGCAATCTGGTAATTCTGACAAGCTTTAGAATAGGGTGTCAAAGTTTGTGTTAAAACAAACACAGATGGTGAGCTGAGAACCGCAGATCCCAAACTCAGAACTCCACTGGCTGTGCACAGCTCCTGTACACAGACTGGTTCACAAAACTGACCCTGGAGCTGTGCCTAACCTTGGAGTGCAACAGATGACATCGACAGCAACAAGGAAAGATCCTGATTCGAACAACCGGATTTTCATAAATCTGCAAGTGCATGTGAGGCGGGGAAGTCCTCAGAGTGGCATCATCTTCAGCAGTAGCCAGTGTAGTTTAGAAGTGGGAGCATGCTTTTTTTCTGAGTAGAATTGCAGGAGTGAGGTAATTGTAAGCACTGGAAATACCCATAACTAATAACTTGCTAGCTACATTTTAATATGTTCAATGCACGAACTAACCTACTTACAAGAAAGGAATCCTTAAACAAACAAAATAACATGTAACGCTCTTTTATAATAATATTCCATATTACCCAGCAGCAAATCACTTGAGAAGGCAATACATTTTTACAGAAACTCTACTTAAAATCAGAGTAGAATTTATATGGCTACCCCAGTGGCGGCTGGTGACATTTCAAAGGGGGGGCGTAAAAGTTGGGGATGACTTTTAAATAACAAGGGAGCGAGCCCGGCTAACATAAGGGCAGTTAGAAGTGGTCTTATCCCTGAGAAAAGTTTGAAAAAAATAGCAGCAAATAGCGCATTTTAAAAATAATTTTAATGAAGAATTTTGAGGGAACAAAAAAAGGTATAGAAAGCAATAATGAACGTGAAGTCTTGAAATATTTAGAACATTTTTTTTTTTTTTTTTGGAAAACCTTTATTTACAATCCAAGGCACACAGCTATTCAGCCTTACATCCCTGAGGCTAGGCAGCATTGTAGAGAACGGATGAAAGGTGCACACAAATCAGATCAAAGAAACATATCAGGTATAATTTTATAATATGAGAACAATAAACCTATAAAAATACTAACGAAAAGGAAACACTAGGAAAAAAAAGGAATTGGCAAGGAAAATACAAAAGCGACAACACAAAGTCCCGGGAGGTGGGTAGGGCCAAACGGCTTCTTAGAGTAACTATACTGTAGAAAGCAAACTAACATGGGGGGAAGAAAGCCAGGATGTCAGCTAATTGGGAAGATGGTTGGAAGGGAGGGCTAGGGAGAAAGACGGACCTCTATCGGATCAGCATCGGGAGGTAAACAAATGTCGCCCCTATATTCGTTCCAGGCCCCCCAAACCACTCTCCACCTCCTGGGTTTACCCCGGGCCACGTACACTGTCTTCTCACGGAGCATGCACCAATCCATATTGGTTTTCCATAGGTCCACGGAGGGGGGAGATGGGGCCCCCCACTTCTGGGCGATATCCCGCTTAGCCACCATGTTTCCCAGCGTGACCCATTGAGTTTGGGCATTATTGTAGTCCGTAGGACCCCACACATTTAACAAGCAGCGCCGGGCCTCCGCTGGCAGGTCCACCCCCGTTACCTCACGCATCACTGCATGCACATGTCTCCAGTAAGAAGCTATAACATGGCACTCCCAGATGGTGTGTAAGAATGTGGCCAGTTCTCCACAGCCACGCCTACAAAGACCGTCTACTGAGAGTCCCATATGAATTAACCTGGGGCCAGTCACATAGACCCTGTGAAGAATCTTCAACTGAACCAGACGCAATCTAGCCGAAATTGCCACCTCTTTAGGGGAGGACACCGCACACTGCCAGTCCTCCTCGTCCAGCTCAATTCCATCACGCACCCACTGGTCTCTCACACCCAGCAAAAGATCCGTGCGAACATTGATCAACTTTTTATAAATCAGGGAAATGGCACTGTCTGACCTTCTCTACAACCGGCAGCGCTGCCGCAAGGGCGTGTCGCAATTGGGCGTATCTAAAATACTCTGTGGCTCCCAAGTGAAATTCAGTTTGCAGAACGCCAAAAGACTTTATCTGACCCCTGGCCATCATGTCATCGACTTTGGAGATTCCAATGAGGTCCCACCGGTCAAACCCCTTCGTATGCCACATCCTACCTAACAAGTCAGAGTCATAGAGTGGAGTGGCCATAGTAAGCCTACCCTGCCACCCCTGTGCTTTCGTAATGGCCCTCCAAATGTGCACTGCAGTCTTAGTGGGGCCAGTCATACTTCCATCCAGAGATCATGAATATAGTCCGTGGTAGTACTTCCCATCGTCCATGACCCACCGATCCATGGCATATCCCGGGCTATCAGCCGGTCCATAAAAGCCATGATTGAGAGCGGCTAGTTGAGAGGCCCAGTAGTACCTCCGGATATCTGGCAAAGCGATACCGCCGTCGTACCAAGGGATCGTCAGCTTGGCAACAGCAATACGCGGCCTGCCCTCCCATAAGAGGGTCCGCTGCAAACCTTCAACCTCCTTAAAATATTTGGAAGGGACGGGGTCCTGTGTGTTCTGGAGCGCATACAAGAATCTCGGCAGGGACATCATCTTAAACAATGCCGCACGTCCGAGCAAGGACAGCGGCAGCCTTCTCCAACCCTCCACGTCGCGCCGAAGGCGCGCAAGAGGAGGAAGCAGATTATTAGAGTATCGTGCCCGGGCATCAGTTGATATATAAATACCCAGGTACTTGAATCCCTGCAGCGCGATCTGTATAGCACAGCCCCTAGGAAGACGTGGGGTGTCTCCACTAAGTACATAAAGGTAGGATTTCAACCAGTTAATAACTAGGCCCGAATATCCTCCAAAAGTACCCAGTACGTCAAAGGCAACAATCAAGGACTTACAAGGGGAGGTAAGGTAGAGCAGGATATCGTCCGCGTACAACGACACGCGGTCCTCGAAGCCCGGCGACCACTTAATCCCACAGATGTCTGGGTGGATGCGTATCCAAGCAGCGAGCGGCTCAAGCGCTAGAGCAAAAAGAAGCGGTGACAGAGGACAGCCCTGTCTAGTGCCCCTGCGCAAGGCAAAGGAAGCTGATACACGGCCGTTGACCGTTACATTGGCCAGTGGGGAAGCGTATAAAAGTCTAACCCAACTGATAAAGTCGGGGCCGAACCCAAACTTAGTCAACACTGCCCATAGGTAATTCCATTTGAGGGAATCAAACGCTATTGTTGCGTCCAATGATGCCAAGACGGTCGGCTCACAAAGTTTGTTAACCCGCGCCATGGCCGCGTGGAGCCTCCTAAGGTTGAGGGCGGTGTTGCGATGGGGTATAAATCCCGATTGGTCCGGGTGGACCAGATCAGCGATCACACCCACCAACCGGTTGGCCAATAACTTAGCCAGAATTTTAGGCTCGGCGTTCAGCAGGGAAATCGGGCGGTATGACCTACAAAGGTCCCTGGGCTTCCCCTCCTTGTGAATAACCACAATAGTAGCCAATCACTGATCCAGCGGGAGCTCACCGGCCTCGCGCGCCTCCAGGAACATACATCGCAAGGGTACAGCAATGGTATCAGCCTTAATCTTATAGAGCTCTACCGGAAGACCGTTGGGGCCGGGAGCTTTGCCAGAATGCAAGGAGCGTATCGCAAGCGCCACTTCGTCCGCCGTAATGCCTCTGTCCATGTCGTCACGCTCGGTGTCCGACAGGCAAGGAAGCTCAATCCCATCAAGGAAAGAAGCCGATTCCGACTCAGTCGTGGTAGAAACCGACGTATAAACGGACTCGAAGTAGTCGGCAAAGGCCGTGACTATGGCGTCGGGGTCAGTAACAACAACCCCGTCGTCACCTAACACCTCGGGCACCACACGGGAAGCCATCTCCTTCCTATCCAGCCAAGCAATAGGCTTGCCTGCCTTATCCCCTACGTCGTAAATCCTCCCTTGTTGTTCTCTGCCCATCACCTTGGCTGCATCAGTAGCAGTGGCCCGGTACTCCGCCTGCTTTAGAGAGAGAGCATGTAACAGGGCAGGCGTCTGATCAGTTTCCAGTTGAGAATCGAGATCCTCAATCTCTGACTCCAACCGCACCACATCCTCATCCCTGCGTCTGCGCACCTCGGATATTAAGGAGAACACTTCTCCTCTCAGGACAGTTTTGAAGGCCTCCCATAGGGACAGGGCCGACGTCACCGAGCCCGTATTCTCGGAGAAATATAGATCAATGGCTTTAGCCAGGAGGTCACGAGTTTTAGGGTTACGAAAATACCATGGATTGACCGGCGCTACCCTAGAGGCTGTCACGATACCAAAATCAAAGGACACCCAGACCGGGGAATGGTCCGATATACCTCTGGCCATTAGGCGGGCCCCCGAGATGGCCGAAGCCTGGGCAGCTGGAGCCAAAACGTAGTCAATCCTGGAGAGGCTACCGTGTGCACCCGAATGAAAGGAATGTTGACGCTGGGCGGGATGAAGAAGCCTCCAACAATCAATAAGTCCCATGGTACTCAGGAAGTCAGGGAGCCAAGATTGCGCACCACGAAGATCTCTGGACGGAAAGCGGTCAAGGGTCCCCGACACAACTGCATTGAAATCTCCACCAACTATGAGCAGTCCCTCAGGCAGGCCCAAAATGGCGCTCCCGAGATCCTGAAAGGTCGTCGATTGTAAGCCAGGGGGGACATAAACAGAAACCAAAACCAGGGTACGCCCCTCCCACCTACCCATGATGGCAACGTAACGGCCTCTATCATCGATTACACTAGTCTCCACCTCCAACGGGAGAGACATGCGCACCATAATCCCCACCCCTCGGGACCCCGAAGAGAACCCCGAGTGTGCCACCATTTTGAACCCTTTCCTATTGAGTGCGTGGCACGTATTACCAATGAGATACGTTTCCTGTAACAATATGATATCGGGCACACACCTTTTAAACATTTGCAACACCACCCCACGTTTTATGCGATCCCCAGCCCATTCACATTCCAACTCAGTACGTTTAATGTCTTACCCCCCATCATCAAAGCACGGGCCCCCCCCCCCCCAGAGAACAGTCACCGCTACATAGTATTCAGAAGAATGGTCACCTTGCCTTGAAAAAAGGAAATAAGGAAAAACACAAAGAGAACAATCAAGCCAACCACCCCCCACCCTGCACCTCTGCATTAGACTAAAAAGCCCCCCCAACTAGCAGTGTGCCTGTCGCCCTAAAAAACTACTCTACAAAAAGCCCCCGGAGGACGAAGGAGACAGCCTATCCCCCCCCGTATCCCCCGATCCTGAAAAAGAACAATAAGAAAAGACAATAGTCCGCGACTGATTGCATGTGCAGGCCCATCCACCGAAGGCTGTCCGAGAAAATTCGCTCACTCCTGAAGATCAGGTCCGCCCGACGCCCCCTCCGACTGATCCTCGGGGGCACTCCGTCGTTGAGGCAAAGTGTCCAGCCAGTCCCCAGCCGCCTCCGGCATGTCGAAAAACATCGCCCGCCGTCGTGTTCTATCCGAAGTTTTGCCGGGAATAACATAGAGTACTTCATCCCCAACTCCCTCAACCTACGCTTGACTCCCATGAAACTTTGCCGACGTTTCTGCACAGCTTGAGTGAAGTCTGGGAAAAAGTTTATGTCAGCATTTTGAAACTTTAATGGTCCACCTCTCCTCGAGGCCTGCAGGATAGCGTCCCGGTCCCTGAAGTTGAAGACTCTGGCAATGATGGGGCACGGAGAGGCTCCCAGTTTCGGCTGGCCTCCAGGTAGTCTGTGCGCCCGCTCCACCGAAAAGAACTTGCTCAGTCCACCGGGAGCTAGGTGATTCAGTACAAGGTTCTCAACAAAAAGGTCGGTGGCATCTTCCTCGTCGCCCTCCGGCACACCTATGATACGGACGTTCTGGCGCCTGGCCCGTCCTTCGAAATCGTCGAGCCTGCGGGCAAACAACGTGTTCGTGGCCTTCAGGTCCCGAATCTCCGACTGCTGGTCGGTCACGTCAGAAGTTAAACTCGACGTCTTTATGTCGAGCGACTTGACTCTGTCATTAGTTTTGCCGAGATTGGCCCTGATGAGGTTGACTTCAATCGCCAACGTGTCGACCTTATGCGTTAACACTTCATGCTGTTTATGCATTTCGGCCTTGATGCCCACAATGGCTCCCATGACATCCCGGAGGGTGGGTTCCGAGTCGTCCGGTGACACATCTCGCTGCGTGTCTTTAGTGCGGCCTGAAGCTCCAGGCGATCCCTTCGGGAGGGTGAAGCGCTCAGAAATAGTGGGCTGCGAAAGGGAGGGTTTTCTGCTGACCCGAGGCTTCCCTTTGTCCGGATCACCCCTGCCCACCATGTTGAATGACGGGGGTCGTCCAGTCCGGAGAAGAACCCAGTCGTCCCAGCAGCCCCAAGTCGGTGGAAATCAGTACTCGCCTCCACCGCCTCTCCAGCACTTCAGTCCGCTGGGTAATCTGGTCCGGCCGCTGTCGCAGAACGGGGCAGGTTCCACCTCATCAGATTGCCACCGCATAAAAGCACCGCCGCCGCCCACGTAATGCCAGGCTATTATGGCGTCGACGTCCCCAATCTTCAACACGGTTTAACTCCGCGTAGGAAACTCGGATCTTCGATCAGAGAACGGGTCCCGCATCAGCAACAGTTCAGCAACAGATTCCCACCAATGTGGGACAGGATAGATAGCAGGATTAATTCGGAGGATCGGAGGGTCTTCGGAGCTCCGAGCTCACGCGGCCATCTTGGCTGCCCGCGAAGCTCCTCCCCAGAGTTCAGACTATTTAGAACATTTAAAAGATTACCCCATATGTTCAACAGTTATTCAAGCATGCAAATTTCAACAGTGCAACAAGTAGGATGTTTAATTATCTCACCTGCACTCACTGCTGTCTTTGCACTGCATCTGGTTGGTGACACACTGCCCAGGCCAGTTTCTAGATGAACCTGAGCCAGCTCGACTGGCCTTCAGCAACTCATGAAATCCGAATTAACAGCCATGCTTGATAAGTGACTAACTAACTTCTTCCAAACCCCCTCTGCGCCCCCCCTCCTCCCCCTTCGCCGGACCTGACATGGGAGCCGCACAATTTCCTGTTTGCTCGTCAGCAGGGTCAACCTTTACGCCAGCAGCACTCTGGGCGAAACAAACATTGGCGTACCTAATAAACTTAAACCGTACCTCATGATTTTCTTTTTTTCAGTTGTCTACAGTGCGAACTCAGCCTAGGGGCATTGTAGTGCTGTACAAGAGCACCAGTTACATTACACAAACTTTCCAAACCAGAAATAGCAGGAAGGAGGGTGTCACATACAGCGAAAAATAGAGAGTCCAGTCATGTGGGCATAAAGAAACAGAGCCGATAATTCACACCTCCCCACTAAAATAAATGTTTACCACTTCTTGATATAAGACTGCAATTCAGTCACCTCTCGTTCTCATACCTTTAGCGTCCCGACTCCCAGCATTATAATATTCATGGCAGAACATTTACCTTACTTGTTGATGAACTGCCCTTTTTAAATACAAAAAACAAGTGAAACCCTTACACTTTTTACCTTTTAAAAAAAATGTCCTTTTAACTCATCTAAGCACACTCCTCAATATGTGGAAAATGTGCCTGGTTTTTACAATAGTAAAATAACCGCAGTGCTCTTTTCACATTTCCATCTCGGGTAACGGAGAGCTTAGTAAGATTGAGACACTCCTTTTTATGACGAGGTGACAAGGGTACATATTGCCAATGCCAATTTTTCCGTCTCCTTTCCGTCTCCTTTCTGTATGAGGAATCAAATTTGCTTTTCGGAGTTCAAGGGATGGTGAACGTGTGCGTCCAGAACTGGTTGGCTAGTGCAACTCAAAATTAATACATAATAAGTTGTTTATTGATTGTTCTAGAGTTAGGGTGGGTTCTTTGATTGCAGCGTGTTTCCATGGACCATCATGCTTGTGACTTTGGGCATCTCAAAGGACTCGCATTGGTTCTCCCCTCCCCATGGAGCCACTCTGATGACCTGGCTGTGCACCAACAATAACTTGGTGAACTTTCGCTCCTAATGTGTACAGCAAAGCGACATTCATGCCTAACAGCAACTACAGTACTCACGCACACTTAATGACACAAATAGACTTAACTGACAATTATACAGCTGAGAACGGGCCTCCTGTACAACACGACACGAGCAATGAAACCTGCTTCTCAGCCCTGGGTGCGTTTCCAGCTGTCATAGCTACAGGCAGGTTAAGCAGCATTTCTCACAGAGTCGCGACCGGCATTACAGGTGGGTGGGGGGGGGGTCTTGGAAATGGGGACGCGACGACCTGCGGGGATGAGGGGGGAGGGGTTTGGAAACAAATTCAAATCAAATATATATATAAAATAGTACACTTACCAGGCATCCGGAGACTCCGTCCCGACTCCCGCCGTCCTGGTTCAAGTCCTGCAGCACGTCATCAGGAAGGCGGCGCGGCAGGCAGCCTCCCTCCCCTCTACCGCTGCATTCTTGATTGGTGAGGCTGGCTGCCCCACCTACGTCATTTCTCTCTGTATGCTGCAGCAGCAGCATACAGAGAGAACAGGGAGAGTGAGTGGGTGTTACTCGAGGGCAGGGGGGAGTGGCTTTCCCACTGTTGTTAATACTCTCTGTTTGGGCGGCCTCAGGCTGCCCAAACAGACAGTATTAACAACAGTGGGCAAACCACTCCCCCCTGCCCTCGGGTAACGCCCACTCTAAACCAGGAAGTTCTGCTTTCTCGCCGTGCGAGATGGCAGAAACAAATGGTAGTTATTACGGCAATAACTACCATCTGTTTCTGCCTTCTCGCACGGCGAGAAAGCAGGGAGACGGCGCCCAAACGCCCCCATGGAGGATCCGCCACTGGGCTACCCAGAAAATTTGCCAATGAAGCCTCATAGATATATCCACAAAAGGATCCCTGTGGACGCTCATGACATGAATAAGTGGTTTCAGGATGACATCAACACATACTCAATAAACATTTTTTGAAGGCACAGATTGAGAGATTTTTTTCTCTCCCACCTCTCACCACTTCTATCACATATGAAAACATGTTGTTGACATTCTGCTACATTAATAATCAGTTTTCAGCTCATATTGAGGCTAATAACCTGCTTCATCTCACCCAGTCGGGTTTCCGTGCCCTCCATTCGTCTAGAATCAGGACTGCGGACTGCCCGGAAAAAAAAGAACATCAGTAATTGAGTCAGTTTGGTTCTACTCAGTGCGGGGACACACTAGCTAGTGTAACCAGGCGCTTTACAAGCTTTATAAATAAATAATAATGTAATCAGTGCTGTCATTTGAGATCAGTGAAGTCGTATGAGGTCAAGAGCAGTCCATGATGAGAATGTGAGTTATGGTCAGCATAGATTATCACAACCTTTGAATTTCAGTGTTTTTAAAAATTTTTTATTCATAACGATGTTTCTTGAACTGTATATTTAAGAGAATTCACGGTGGTATTTATGAACATTTATTAATGTATTATGAGTAAGTGAAACCCCAACTTATCTTTAACAAAGATTTTACAGCCAACTTGTTCTTTTTTTGTTATTTATGCTTATGCTGTGTTCAACAACTGCACTGAATTGAGGTGTGTGCACAGGGGCTTGGGCACATAGCCTAGCCATTGACCATGCCCTGTGATCAGTTGTATGTGCAGCCAACTACTCACAGATTGAGGGCTGGCTTCAGGATCTGTACCCAATCCAACATGTGATCAAACAAGATTTGCATTTCTGCAAGCACAGAAAAGGTTGAGCACAGGGCCTTGCCCACGACCAAGCCATGCACCCAAAGCCCATGATTCCACCCCCTGCAGCACCCAGCATTCGGGTTGGACACTGTGGCCAGGGCCTGCTCCCAACGCACCATGTGTAGGGTGACCAGACATCCCGGATTTCCCAGGACAGTCCCAGTTTTCAGAGGACTATCCCGGCATCCTGAACAACTTCTTAATTTGCGCCTCGAGCAGAGGGGAGACAGAGTGGGAGGAGGGAAGGTGTGTTCAAGGTGGAGGTCCTGCAATAGGTAATGTTATGTAAATGTAGACTTTTAAATGTGATATATATATATATATATATATTCACTGAAAAAAACCATAGGTTTCACACCAGTTATAGTTAGGAATTAGCATTTAAAAAACCTATTAAATTCACTGAAAAAACCATAGGTTTCACACCAGTTATAGTTAGCTGGAAATTTTACTGATATAAAACCATTGAAATTCCCACGTTATAGTTAGTCGGACTCACTATAACTTGCGCGTGCAATGCACTGCTGATGACATCACATATTACATCACTCATGACATGGTCAGTGACATCACTCATGACATCACTGATGACACCATCCAGTGAATATGTGTCTTTCTGAAAAATAAATATTAGTGAGTTATGTTTAAATATTTAAATACATATATTAGTGTTTCACTTTGTGTATAAGTGGCTACATGTGTTGATAAGTAGCTACATGCGTATGTATATGGGTTATTTGATATTTTTATTAGTATCAGTATGAGTGTCTATATGGTTTGGTGGAGGTATTACTTAGCACATAGATGCATGAGTGACTGACTCTTTGTTTGTATGTGTTTTGAAGACAGCATATGTACAGGACTGTATGGGTGGATGAGTGTCTATATGTGTTTGTTAGTGAGTGAATGACTGTCTCACTAGTGTCTTTATCAGTAACTACATATGTTTTAATCTAGTATATATGAATATTGATGTATATAAGTGAGTATATGTGAGAGTAAGAGATTGTAAGATTTCCTGTTTAAATAAGTATGTGTTTCTATAAGTGATTGTTTAAGAGAATAAATATGTGTAATTTTCAATAGAAGTAAGGTGGAAGTGTGTGTATAACTCTATATTCAAATAAATGGTTGTTCAATAGTTTATTTGCACGTGTGATTATGTGTGTGAGTAACTTTTGGATGAATGTCGGTGTGTAACAGGATGTATAGGTGTATCTCTTCATATGATGAGTGAGTATATGTATGAGTGACTATATAGAACTGTTGGTGAATGAGTGGATGTGTATATAGATAGTGGAAGTGCTTGTTGTGACTGGTATAGGTATGTCCATTTTTTAAAAATTTCAGTTTCTATTTTTGAATATGTGTCTCAAGGGTTACTTTACACTGAGAGGAGGTCTGTCACTGTGTCACAAGGATGGTGTCATCAGTGATGTCATGAGTGATGTCACTGACCATGTCATGAGTGATGTAATATGTGATGTCATCAGCAGTGCATTGCACGCGCAAGTTATAGTGAGTCCGACTAACTATAACGTGGGAATTTCAATGGTTTTATATCAGTAAAATTTCCAGCTAACTATAACTGGTGTGAAACCTATGGTTTTTTCAGTGAATTTAATAGGTTTTTTAAATGCTAATTCCTAACTATAACTGGTGTGAAACCTATGGTTTTTTTCAGTGAATTTCAAAGGTTTTTTTAATGCTAATTCCTAACTATAAGTTTCACTTTATAAATAAGACTGTTAGCACTCTAGTTGTTCTTTTTAACACTCTGGTACATTCTGTCATTGGGCTACAGTTGGGCTACATCTAGTTGAAATTTGGGCTACATTTACAATTTTTGATCTCTGGTGGCCATCTTTGGGCTACATTGGGCTACTTTGGGCTACATTTGGGCTACATTTTGGCTCTAACATATATTAAGCCCAATGTAGCACAATACATATTTTTATAAAGTTAATTTTTTTACAAACCACTTCAGAATAGGGCTATCTGTCTCTACAATTATCCCATTTTTTTTTTTTTAATTTTTGGGGGGAGCGCTCCCGGAGCGCGCCCCGGAGTGCGCCCCGAAAAGCGTATTTCTGAAAAGCGCCCCCGGGCGCGCTCCGGGGAGCGTCTCGTAAGCGTCAATATCGCAAACGAAAACATGATCGTGACGTATCGCGTAGCCGCGACCGCGTGATACGCACGGCGTAAGCGCACCCGGAAGTACTCGAGCGAATACGATCGCACAACGTAAACTTCCGGCGCGCTTACGCTGCGCGACCCGGGCCGCGCCCCCGGGCGCGTAGCGTAAGCGCGTCGGGTCATGTGAGCAGAAAATAACACTTTTCATTGGTTCATAACAGTTTTAGTTTCATAATGATGAAGCCCCTGGTCTTGTGACCTGAAAATAACACTTCTCATTGGTTCAGGACAGTTTTTTTTTCTAAATGATGAAAGACCCCACCTTTTTTCCTTATTCTGACTTTGTCCTTTGACTGAGGAAGACCTGTTTGTTGCTCTCTCTACTTTTTTGCTCTAAATAATGGCTTCATTAGTAGCATCAGCTGGTGCATCTGCCCCACCACCACCACCACCACCACCAAGAGGACCAGCTCCAAATTATATTGGTGGTCAAGAACAGGAGGAGGAGGAAGAGGAAGAGGAGGAGGGGAGAAGAAGATGGCTGCCAGAAGAAAATACACCTTATAAACCCAAACCACACATTATTTGGCAGTTTTTTTCAATTCCAGAGGGGAAAAAAAAGGTGAATGCTCCCAAGGTGACTTGCCTCATCTGCAATGATGAACTTTCACGGGGCAACCCAAACAAGAAATATTCTTTTGGTAACTATACCATGATTCGGCACATGACAAGAAAGCATCCAAACAACTACTCTCGAGCAGAGTTCCGGGAACTGGCCAGTAACCTCCCCCAGTCATCAAGGACCCCCTCCCAAAGAAACCAACCCACTTCCTCGCAACCAGAAACATCTGAGGTGATGCCTTGCATTCAGCCGAGATTTGCTGATTTTAAAATTACTTGTACTGCTTGTGGCAAGCTTATCTCCTATGGGGAACAAAGTATTAAGCTCATCGTCCTTGCAGGTGATAATCACAAGTGCCCCAAAAAGAAATAATTTTTTGGGTTTTTTGTTTTTTTGCTCCAGTTGAGCCAGTTTCAATTCCCTTTTTTTGTTTCTCCCCCTAAAAAATACAAAAAAAATATAAAACTGTTTTGAAAAGCCAAAAAAAGTTCAAAAAGTTCAAAAAACACAAAAAAAATATAAAACAACAAAAAGAAGAAAAAAAAAAGTTCTTTTTAGAACTACCTCCAATTTCTAAATAAAAACTTCATTTTTTTGAAAACTCTGTCATCTTTTTCCCTCATTTTACGCTCCCCGGTGCGCTACCTGGTGCGCGCACCGTGCGCTTCCCCCGCGCAAAACGAAAAAAAAAAAAAATATTTTAAATGCCCCGCGGGGCCCTTTTATAGCCCCCACATCAAACCTAGGGGGTCAAAGGGGTCTATCCCTGACGCCTTATGGTCAGTTCCCACTTTGTTTTAGCCGCCTCTTATGTCTCGATTTTACCGAGACACAAGATGGCGACCGCTCTGGACTGTTTGGAATGTTTACAGACACCCGAGAGCCAATCAGCTTTTCATGCGCACCTCCCGTGTCGCGCCTGGAGCGCTCTCCGGTGCGCGCACCGGTGCGCTGCTATAGATATATATATTTTTTTGAACCTAAATTACTCAAAATCCACTGGAGCACATATCTTGAGACATAGCAAAGGCACATCGGGCTACCAGTCCCTACAATTTTGCCAAGTTTGGTGTAAATCCATTCAGCCGTTCGGGCTAAAAGTGAAATCGACCGCCCTATGGAAATTAACATGGGGAAAACGCGTTTTGGGACCCCCCTTTTATCTCGGCCCCCGCTTGACGAATCCCCCCCAAACTTTCAAGGAAGGACCGGAGCTCGACGAGGCCATTTTCAGGAAATTTTCAGGCAGATTCGTCAACCGGTGCCAAAGTTATTCCAAATAGAATTTTGAGATTTAACATTGAAAAAAATCCTAACTATAACTACCTACTGGCGACCGCCAGTAGGTAATATGTATATATATATATATATATATATATATATATATATATATATATATATATATATATATATATATATATATATATGTATATATATATATATATATATATATATGTATATATATTTCGGACTCCCGTGACCAGCATGCACCTGCAAGATCTAACAGCGCAAGAGTAGTTGAAACCTTTAGGAAGAGGAGGAGCAAGTGACCACCTGACTGGGAGTGGTCTCAACACCAGCTTAACAACACTCCATTCTCAGGAACAGTGAGAAACACATGAAACCGGCACTGATGAGGCCAAAAGGATGGCTGAAACGCGTCTGCCAAAGCGTTTCGTGACTTCACTCACCTTGCAATTTTAAAGGAATAAAAGCCTGGTTGTCCCCGGAGCTGTGTCGCGCTTTTTTCCTATGGTGGGAGAGAGCATTGGACTTTGTGTTTAGCCGGCAAGCAGGCGCTGGTAAACGACACACCCTCTCGTTCTGGTGCACCGCGTTACCCCTGCAACACTTCTTGGACTTTGTATGAAATGCAAAACGCGGCGCCCCCCCTACAGTTCTGAGGCAATTGGGACTAAAGGGGAGAGAGTAGGCAACATTGTTTGCCTGATAAGGGGACAACGACGAGGCTGAACCTTTTCAGGTCATTTCGACTGTTCGTGGGAAACAGAATCCAATGGAAATTGGGGCATCACTTGATGTTAAGAGAACCTATCACCGTATATGGCCTCTAAATTCGGACTCCCGTGACCAGCATGCACCTGCAAGATCTAACAGCGCAAGAGTAGTTGAAACCTTTAGGAAGAGGAGGAGCAAGTGACCACCTGACTGGGAGTGGTCTCAACACCAGCTTAACAACGCTCCATTCTCAGGAACAGTGAGAAACACATGAAACCGGCACTGATGAGGCCAAAAGGATGGCTGAAACGCGTCTGCCAAAGCGTTTCGTGACTTCACTCACCTTGCAATTTTAAAGGAATAAAAGCCTGGTTGTCCCCGGAGCTGTGTCGCGCTTTTTTCCTATGGTGGGAGAGAGCATTGGACTTTATATATTTATATATATATATATATATATATATATATATATATATATATATATATATATATATTATATATATATATTATATATATATATATTACCTACTGGCGGTCGCCAGTAGGTAGTTATAGTTAGGATTTTTTTCAATGCAAAATCTCAAAATTCTATTTGGAATAACTTTGGCGCCGGTTGACGAATCTGCCTGAAAACTTCCTCAAATTTGTCTCGCAGAGCTCCGGTCCTTCCTTGAAAGTTTCGGGGGGATTTGTGAAGCGGGGGCCGAGATAAAAGGGGGGTCCCAAAACGTGTTTTCCCCATGTTAATTTCCATAGGGCGGTCTAACTCACTTTTAGCCCGAACGGCTGAATGGGTTACCACCAAACTTGGCAAAATTGTAGGGACTGGTAGCCCGATGTGCCTTTGCTATGTCTCAAGATATGTGCTCCAGTGGATTTTGAGTAATTTAGGTCCAAAAAAAAATATATATCTATGGCAGCGCCCCGGTACGCGCACCGGGGAGCGCTCCGGGCGCGTCACGCGAGGTGCGCACGGAAAGCTGATTGGCTCTCGGGTGTCTGTAAACATTCGAAACAGTCCGGAGCGGCCGCCATCTTGTGTCTCGGTAGGATCGAGACACAAGAGGTAGAAAAAAAAGGGGGGAAACGACCATAAGGGGGCAGGGATAGCCCTACCCTGACCCCCTAGGTTTGATGTGGGGGCCATAAAAGGGTAGGGGGAGCGCCCGGTACGCTCACCGGGGAGCGGACTGGGGAGCGTCCCATGGGGAAAAATGAATGATAGAGTTTTTAAAAAATGTAGCCTTTTTTTAAAAATTGGAGGTAGTTCTAAAAAGAACTGTTTTATATTTTTTTATTGTTTTTTGAACATTTTAAACTTTTTTGGGGTTTTCTCTACAGTTTTATATTTTTTTGTATTTTTCATGGGGAGAAACGAAAAAACAGGGAATTGAAAATGGCTCAACTGGAGCAAAAAAAAAAGAAAAGAAATAATTAGAGTTTATTGGGGCATTTGTGGTTGTCCCCAGCAAGGACGATGAGCTTTACGCTCTGTTCTCCATAGGAGATGGTCTTCCCACAATATTTACAGATAATTCGGAAATCTGCAAATCGTGGCTGAATGCAAGGCATCGTCTCACTTTCCTCTGGTGCCGACGGAGTGGCTTGCTTTCTTTTTGAGGTGGTGCTTGTGGATTGGGGAGGGTTACTGGCCAGTTCCCTCATCTCTGCAGCAGAATAGTTTATTGGATGCTTGCGCTGCATGTGACGAATCAGCGTGTTGTTTCCAAATGAATATTTTTTATTAGGGTTCCCCCTAGAAAGTTCCATGCCACAGATTAGGCAAGTCACATTGGATGCATTTACTTTTTTCTTCCCCTCTGGGATCGAAAACAACTCCCATATAATGTGTGGTCTTGGCTGGTATGGGGTATTTTGTTCTTCAAGCCATCTTCTCCTCCCCTCTTCCGCCTCCTCCTCCTCTTCCTCCTCTTGTTGACCACCAATGATATCTTGTAGTGGTCCTCTTGGTGGTTGTGGTGGTGGTGCAGATGCACCAGCTGCTGCTGGTACTGAAGCCATTATAAAGATCAAAAAGGTACAGAAAGGTACAAACAGGTCTTCCTAAGTCAAAGGACAAAGTCAGAATAGAGAAAAAAGGTGGGGTCTTTCATCCTTTTGAAAAAAAAAACGTATTGAAGCAATGAAAAGTGTTTTTTTCAGGTAACATGACCAGGGGCTTCATCATTATGAAACCAAAACTGTTATGAACCAATGAAAAGTGTTATTTTCAGGACACATGACCCGACGCGCTTACGCTACGCACCCCGGGGCGCGCCCAGGGGCGCATCGCATAAGCGCGTCGGACACCTACGTTGCGCGATCGTATTCGCTCGAGTGCTTCCGGGTGCACTTACGCCGTGCGTATCACGCGGACATGGCTACGCGATACGTCACGATCATGTTTTCGTTCGCGATATTGGCGCTTACGGGAGGCTCCCCGGTGCGCGCTTCATAAAACTACGCTTTCCGGGGGGCTCACCGGGAGCACTCCAAGGCAAAAAATTTTTTTTAAAAAAAACAATAAACAAAAAAAAATTGGCAAAATTGTAGGGACTGGTAGGCCGATGTGCCTTTGCTATGTCTCAAGATATATGCTCAAGTGGTTTTTACGAAAATTAACTTTGAAAAAATATATATTGGGCTACATTGGGCTATATATATGTTAGAGCACAAATGTAGCCCAATGTAGCCCAAAGATGGCCACCAGAGACAAAAAAAAACAAATGTAGCCCAAATATCAGCCAGATGTAGCCCAAATATAGCCGAATGACAGAATGTCCCAGAGTGTTCTAAAGAACAACTAGAGCGCTAACAGTCTTACTTATAAACTGAGACTTATAGTTAGGAATTAGCATTTAAAAAACCTTTGAAATTCACTGAAAAAAACATAGGTTTCACACCAGTTATAGTTAGGAATTAGCATTTAAAAAACCTATTAAATTCACTGAAAAAACCATAGGTTTCACACCAGTTATAGTTAGCTGGAAATTTTACTGACATAAAACCATTGAAATTCCCACGTTATAGTTAGTTGGATTCACTATAACTTGCGCGTGCAATGCACTGCTGATGACGTCACATATTACATCACTCATGACATGGTCAGTGACATCACTCATGACATCACTGATGACACCATCCTTGTGACAGAGTGACAGACCTCCTTTCACTGTAATGTAACCCTTGAAACACATATTCAAAAATAGAAACTAATATTTTTATAAAAATCGAGATAACCATATCAGTTACAACAGCCAATTCAGTAATTCCACCATCTATATACACATCTTCTCATTCACAAACAGTTCAATATACTCACTCATACATATACTCACTCATCATATGTAGTGATACACCTATACATCCTGTTACACACCGACAGTCATCCAAAAGTTACTCACACACATACTCACACATGCAAATAAACAATTGAACATCCATTTATTTGCATACAGAGCTATACACACACTACCACCTTACTTCTATTGAAATTTAAACATATTTATTCTCTTAAACAATCCCTTATAGAAACACATACTTATTTAAACAGGAACTCTTACAATCTCTTACTCTCACATATACTCACTTATATACATCAATATTCACATATACTAGATTAAAACATATGTAGTTACTGATAAAAACACTAGTGAGACAGTCTTTCACTCACTAACATACACATATAAACACACATTCACCCATACAGTCCTGCACATATGCTGTCTTCAAAACACATACAAACAGAGAGTCAGTCAATCATGCATCTATGTGCTAAGTAATACCCCCACCAAACCATATAGACACTCATACTGATACTAAGAAAAACATCTAATAATCCATGTACATTCACATGTAGCTACTCACCAACCCATGCAGCTACTTATACACAAAGTGAAACACTAATACATATATTTAAAAATGTAAACATTACTCACTAATATTTATTTTTCAGAAAGACACACATTCACTGGATGGTGTCATCAGTGATGTCATGAGTGATGTCACTGACCATGTCATGAGTGATGTAATATGTGACGTCATCAGCAGTGCATTGCACGCGCAAGTTATAGTGAGTCCAACTAACTATAACGTGGGAATATATATATATATATATATATATATATATATATATATATATATATATATATATATATATACATATATATACATATATATATATATATATATACATATATATATATATATATATATATATATATATATATATATATATATATATATATATATATATATATATATATATATATATATATACAAACAAGGTGTCCCTACTTCAACAATCAGGGAGCACTATGGGTTCACAGGCCTTTAATTCACTTTGCATGACACGTTTCGTCAACCATGACTTTTTCCAATACTGTTCATTGTGAAAAAAGGAAAGAGAGGTTCTTGAGCTTGTCAATGTCTTTTAAGCCTCACAGGGCTCCTCCCACACAGTTTCAGCGAGGACGGACTGCATTTGCAAGCAGTGCCTCTTGGATGGTCTTGGCTGCCATCTTTGAGTGTAAAAATCGTTGTTTTTTATACCCTCGTGGTGGTATTATCGGAGTAATTTCTCTTTTTTAGTAACTTCCATCCAATGATGGGAATTGAAAAATGCCTCAAAGATTGCACTTAGCCACTGCGCGTTGTATCCGGGAATCCCATATTTCTTTATGCCTGCCCATTCGTCAGCCGCTTTGTATGTTGTTGGAGAGTCCTATGTCTGAGGGCACGGAAGGTGTTCAGCAACATTGGTGGCATTTGGTGGAAGTTTTGAATGGTGCTGCCGGAACCGCCGCAATTTGGAGAACAATGTATTTGCCAGAAACTGGTACATGACGACATGAAAGTGCACAGATTACTGTGGGGTTAATCTGCCAGGTCTGAAATTATTACGACCGAAAATAAATTTCTAAGAGGGTTAATAGCACTACCATCTAGTACACCACTCTTTCCCCTAAGGCTTGATTTGGGCATTAGACCAATCAATGAAGAACTAGAACTCAAACCCTTGAGATTTTGGCGCAGTCTCGGGGTCACCCCGGAGCTGCTGCACTACAGAGAAGAACTCAAGGAGATCCTGTCTTTTTCAGGCTCGGGGAAATTTCCCTGGCTTGCCTACATAAAGAATCCATAAGGTTAGAATTTCCCGAGCTTTGGTCTGATCCAGAACGGGGGTGTAAAATACTCTCACGCACCCAGCTCACGAATGCATTCCGTGTAGACAGACTTATTGCTGCTCAACGTAATCCACAAACTGGCTCCACAACAGCCTCTTTCCTCTTGGATAAATTTTTTTATTTCTTTGAGCAATTTTTAGATGACATCTATCCTCTTTTGGCAAAAAAATAATATGTTCAGTGGAGGCATGGTGTTCTACCACTGCGAGCTTCCACCTGCAAGTGTTCACCCTCTGCCCCGACTAACTGTCCAGCTTGTAAACATGACACTGAAAATGAGCTGCATGTGTTGTTTTTATGCCCAGGCTATCCTAAGGCCAGGAACCATTGGCTTGATCCCCCATGCAAAAACATAGGCTTCCGACGATGCATGCAGGCATTTAGAATACTAAAAACAGACACAACTGGGCCGACAGTATTTTCTGTTTCAAAATTTGTGGCTGCTATGTGGTTTAAGCGCAGGCTAATAATTGAACTAACCTAAGACTGCACTTTTAGCCAGTGGCATATTTTTTTCTTTTACATGTTCTTAAATTGTCAAATGAAATTATTTATTGTTTTAATAATCTTACCTGTGGCCAATACCTATGAAATCTGAATAACCATCTCTGTTGTTAAATGTTGCTGAAACTGGTATTTATATAATGAACTCAGATTGTCATCTATTTTTGCACTGTTTTTAGTAATCACTGCTTTCTTTTATGGCACAAATCCGAAATAGAGATTTTTTTGACTAGATATTGTAGTCATTCATGTTGAGTTTCTGGATACAACTCAATACCTCACCTTCCAACCCTCTCCAGACAATGAACAGATCATCGAAGTAACGCAGCCACATCCGTCCACACATGCTCCCAGTCAGATTGTAGATCAGGTTGTGATCTTATACCTTCCTCCCAGCGACCCTTGAAAAGATTAGCGAAGCTGGGAGCAAAGCAAGATCCCATCGCCGTGCCGGTCACCTGTCGGAACAGGTTGCCATTAAACAGAAAGATGTTATTGGTCAGGCAATACTCTATCATCATGACCAGCATTCGAGGGTGTTCGCGAAATCTGACTGGTCTTGCACTCAGGTAGTGACTGCATGCCTCCAGCCCCTGTCGGTGATTAAAGATGGAATAGAGGCTATGGACATCCAGTGTGATGAGCAGTAAGTCGTCATCCCAAGTAAGATCATTGATCTTCTTGAGGAAGTCCTTGGTGTCCCTGATGTTACTGGGAAGAGTCACCACAAAGTCCCTCAGGAAATGGTCAATATATTTAGAGACATGCTCAGCTGCACTGCCTCTAGATGACACTATGGAGTGTCCAGGGGGTTTCATGGGATCTTTATGTACCTTCGGGAGAAGGTAGAGACTTTTGGGAGAATGGGATAGTCTATCTTGAGATAGCAGCATTCCTCCCAAGTAAGTATATATGTGGGATTTTAACTTCTCTAAATTGAGTTTATTTGTTATATTTTTTTAAATGTATATTAAATAAAAACATTTTAATTAAGTTTATTCTTTAATATATTTAATACGTATTACTTTAATATATATATATATATATCTATATATATATATAGATATATATATATATCTATATATATATATAGATAGATAGATAGATAGATAGATAGATAGATAGATAGATAGATAGATAGATAGATAGATAGATAGATAGATAGATAGATAGATAGATAGATAGATAGATAGATAGATAGATAGATAGATAGATATTTTGTACAACTATATTTAAGACATTGATATTTTCGGGGGATATCTTTGTACTTACCATTCATAATATAGGATGTCAATATTTTTTACATCTATATTTAAAACTCGATATTGTGGTAAGGGTATATTTTAGTTGTTGATATTCTGCCAGTGAATGGTAAGAGTGGCTGTAATAATTTTATTTGCTAACTGTAACCTATAGCCTTTGAGAGTGGGTGTGTTAGTGGCTGTATAGGTCGTTGAGGGGGTGTGTAAGTGGTTGTATAGGTTGGTCATTGGGTGGGTGAGTATCTGTGTGGGTGTATGAGTGGGTGTGTGGGTAGTTGCGGGTGTGTGAGTGGGTGTGTTAGTGAATTTTATAATAGTTGAATGGGTGTGTGAGTGGCTGTATGGGTTTGTGATTGGGTGTGTGAGTAGCTGTGTGTGTGTTTGAGTGGGTTTGTGAGTGACTATAAATGTTTGGCACAGTAGTGTCACGCCTAACCTAATATTTAGGCTATTGGTAATTAGGATAGGTGAAAGCTCATAGATACTAGGGGTATTCAATTGCCAAAGGCCAGGCCCTGCAACTAACACACACTGCATATTGCCAACGATAGTGAATGTACTGTGGGGGTTGGCCACAGCTGAGAACTTGTCTTACTTCGTGGAATTATAAATAACCCAAATGTGGCTGCCTTTGACAAATCAGTGTAGGCGGTCCATTTTTTTCAGCCTATCAAGTTTCATCCCTTGGACACACTTAGCTCACCACGCGATTATGACTGAAACGGTCATGAAGGTGAGCTGGAAATCCTCAAAAGGGCCCCCCCAAATAGGATGAGTGCATTGTTTTGTTTTAAATGGTGAAGGATTGCTATGGTCCTTGTAGAGTTAGTTTCACGCGACGAGTCCCAGCTCTTTACTGACTCACCGTGTGTTCTCGGATTAGTTAAATCTCTGACACACCTCAACTGAACATAAATAATTAGTATTAATATATTTCAATTTAAAAGAGGTTTATTAGTTTGGAAATCCAAACGATAACAGAAAATTCAAGAGCTTGTAAAATGAGGCACTTCTCGCCTAATTAATTATTGCTCTTCGTATTTGCTTCAGGCCCTTTGCACGAGCAATTCCATACACGTGCCTGCCTCATATGCGGTACAGCCCGAAGAAAACTGCCCTGCTGATCAGAGGGACAAATTGTGACACTGTGCAAAGTATTCAACACAGCGAACAAACCTTTATTTCCAAAGAAATTCCATTCGAGATGGCTTTAAAGGTTGTGTAAAAATGTTAAGATAACGGATAGTCGCACAGATGCACTGCCTTAAAAGCAGAAATACTACTATACTATTAATCCCAACCCAATTTATCTTACTTCAGAATGTTATCTTTAATTATTTCTTAAAACACGATGTGATTCCAAGCCACAGTTTGAGACCTTCATCAGGGCCTTGAGACCCTCAAGGGTGAGTAGCCGCACTATATAATCCATGTTTGATTAATTGATTGAGATAGCACAAGTCTACACTGATTATTTCATTGTTGATGAGAACTTCCAAAATATAATTTATTTGTAATTCTCCAATCAATCCCAAACCCACAAGGCATTTCGGACTAAAATCCATCATCAGGGGGTCTGCTTTATCTATCTTATATCCAAATTGCAATAAACAAGCTGAACATGAAGAATAAGAAACATATGCATGTATCAATAAATAAACGTGTGTTTGCCAAAAAAATGCTTTGAATGCCTTCCCAACTGGCTCTCTATATTACAGAAAAAAATTGCATAAAGTGCATGATGTGCTGTTTACAACTCCCTTATGAAAATAACATGGAACTTTAGATCACTTCAGTTATTGCCCTATCCTATAATTAGTAATTGTTGTCAAAGTTTGTATTACCCAGTGTACTTATCACAGCATACACACCACTCTGTAATGCACATCACTGGCGAGTGCTATATGTTGCATGTGATATCGACCTGCGCATTAACCCCTTCACCGTGGTGCGAATTTGGCCGCGGACGGGCGGGGCTAGGGTGTGGGCATGGCGCTCCCTTACTCATGACGGCTCCAGTGTGGAGCTGTCATGACTCCGCCCACTCACTAATTCACCCGCATAGGCGGGGAATTAGTGCCGCACAGGTGGAGGGGCAGTTGAGGACGGCTCCACGCCGTAATGAGCACACGCCGCCTGTGGCTCATGACGGCGTGGTGCCGTCATGAGCATGGAAAGGGTTAGCAAGTAGTTAGTCCCGTAAGAGGTAAGATGTTGCTCACCTTTACTTACTGGATAAAACCTGCATTCCAAAATTAAGAAAATACTACACGCTAAATTGAGCTTTAATTGCTACACACATATATGTACCCCTCATGAGTATGCCTGAAAAGTCATGGTCGTCACAGCGGAAACGCGCATCGGCTTAGTGCGCAGAATCGATCCCTGCAGTTTTCAAATTACAATTCTCACCAAACGGACTTCATTCACAATAGAAATCGGGAGCCTGGTTGTGCTGCTAGTACAATAGCGCAAGAATGAGAATTACATTGTCAAAACCTTATTGAGCAGAGAATTATCTTGAAGGACTTTACACTGTCTTGTGGGTGGCATCACAAGGTGTTTTAATCAATAATAAAAAAAGTATTTTGACTGAAGCTAATTCAAGTTAGGTTGAATTTTTTAGTTGTAGTTTTAATGCAGGGCATCTGAGGTTCTATCTGTTTTTAGGTCGAAGCCTCCAAGTGCAGCTCTCTTATTTGCTAAAGACCTTTTGGGACATTCAGAAAACAGACCTAGGGATGCATTCCATCCTTTGCCGACCATTGGCTTTGTGGTTTGTAACTCATATTTTTAGGCTGTCCTGATTGCGTGCGTCCCACTCATTGCCCAAACCTTGTTTACTGTATTCATTCACAAATGTTCGTTCTGAAACAGGCCTTTAAATCTTGTTCTTATCTTGTCACATATGCTGTACATTCAAAGACAGAGATCATATTTTAAGCTGTCTTCCAGGTAGCTTGATGTTTACTCTTCTTCCTCTGACTTCAAATTAAGAGAATTTATATGACAATCCTGCTGAGTACATTTTGTAAGAGGAGAGGATGTAGGATGTTTTTTTAGCACACACAAAAAAAGCATTTGCAATGTAATAGGTCTTGCAATAGTGAAACTTTTAGCTATTAGTGGTGCAAATGCTATTTTTTTGTTAAAAAAGTACCAGCAGTAGCATAAGTAATAACAAGAAATCTACTAGGCAAAGAAACAGTGCAGTACCACAGGCTGCAAGATTTTTGCTAGCTTGCATTTTAAAATGGCACCATTTAAATAAACAAAAATGTTGCATTTTTAAATCACAAGCTAACACAAATTTCACTTCCAATGAAAATAAATAGAAATGTATGCTGAGCTGAAACCTCTTCCTTTATAATTGCATTAAGGGTGCATAATCTTATGTGGCTCATAGAGGTCCCTTTACAACTCCACAGGGATACCTAGTAACAGCCTGTGGTACTGCACACTTTCCTTGCTTAGTGGAATATATTTTAGTACGTATGCTACTGTTTGGATTTTTTGTAACCCAAAAATAAAATACCAAACATTAGCATTTGCAATGCCAATAGCTCAAAGCTTCACGAATGTGAGACCTATTGCATTGCAAATACTTGTTAACTCTTCAGGTTATTGGGCATTAGGTTCTGTCAAGGGTCGTGGATGGACGGTGCCATTTAAGGTCTGCACTTCAGAGGGTCAAAATGTATAGAATCTCTACAGATACTAAGTTGATACATCTTTTATGGTTAGCTATAAGAAGACGTAAACTGTACATTTTAGTAGGAGTGCGTTCAGCAGGGGTTACAAAGTTATAAGCTACGTGAATACCACAATGGCATTCTCTTTACAAGCCAAACTCTAGCTGTATTCAGTTCTTGAAACTGCAATGACCCAAGTGTTGTATATCCCTTATCTGACACCTTAGAGAGGACAGCGTAGATGATAGTATGGCGTTGTATTATATAGCCCGGCACATATCCTGTTATAAATAAATATATTGCCTGTGCAGGCAGGCGGCTGGCAAGAGAGACATGCTATGTACTGATTTACTGTGACTTGTACAAATATGTGGACGTGCAAATAGATTCTCTGTATAATACCTAAAGCATCAAAAGCAGGTCAGGTCCAAATTTACAAACAGGTCTTGCATATTTTAGGGACAACCTACTCTGTGAAGCATTATGCAGGTATCCCTCTAATGCAGGGACATCTTAAGGATTTTGGGGGTCCTGAGCCGAGCGTATTTTGGGGGTCCCTGTTCAGATAAGTTTTAAATTTATGATCCAATTTCAGCTTTCTCCTACCTTGTTGGGCCGAAATCACTGACAGTGGATAGACACACTCTTCCAAATTCTAAATGTGTTTACATCTATTATACAGTGATAGTGATGTGTGTTTTCAATATTCTAACACAGCAGCAGTTCACTAATATTACTGGAAATAATCTCTGTGACACCCTCCCATTTCTCATGTCAGGTCCTGTTTTATCTAAAAGAATTTTTTTATGGATGTTGCATAAAACATAAACACAACATTTCTCTGAAAAAAGGTCCGCAATTGACTCACATATCATCCATATTAAAAATAAATTGAAGGAAACCGGTATTTAAAACAATCTGTTTAAAAATTATTCAAAGTCATCGGGGCAAGACTCTGCAGAACACAGGGGGCTTTCTCAGGGGGACCCTGAAAGGCTGGGGCCCTGGGCCAGAGCTTACTTTGCCCATGCCTTAAAACGTCTCTGCTCTAATGAATAAAGAGTAGTCAGCCATTCTTGTTTCCGGAATACTTACTGGCCTTTCCAGCACGATGTGCCCTCCAACCTCTATAACACAGAGCCCAAAATCGGTAGGACGAGCTTTAAAGTTTTTTTCCACAAATATGAGAATGTGGCATTTTTCAATGAATTAGCGAACAAATATTTTGGGCTTTGGAAGAACACAGAAGACGGCATTGATCTAACTGTGATTACCTAGATTTATATAATTTTAGAGCGGATGATGAATTAATGTCCATTCTAAATGTCCATACACTGGATCACACTTCGCAGACATTTTTCTCGTCTTGGCATACAATGAGCAAGGTAGGCTTTGAGTATAATTGGACTGGCTTGTTCCTCAATAGTGATTGTGATAGTTAAAAATAGATAATTAAAGAAAACATGCTTAAGGGCTACTGTAGCTGCCTGTCTGAGTCCATACAGTGGCATGTCACTCAAAAAAAGTGGTGACTGTGAAATAAAACGTTTTCGTGTGCCTCTGAGGACAGATCGTCTCTAGGTGTCTGAAATAGTGAGCGCACATACAATTCATGAAAGTTGTGTTTTCTTTTTTTCTGAAGCTGAGGTGGTCCCTTTCAGCACAGATGAAGTTCTCAGATTTTAAATTAGGTTTTTCTTTAGCTAGTCAATCATTTACCACCTCCACGTTAAACATCTTGAATAAGTTGTTAGAAATAGATCTGTGGATGTTGTTCTGAAAGGTGTGCAAAGAAAGATACATTTTAGATGACGGGTTGCTTCTGGGATAACTTCAGAAACTAGAATGAAAAGATTTGTTGACCTGCGTACATCTTATTTAGAGTACTATTTGTTTTATATAACCTTGGCATCAAAAGTTTCACGTCTATGTAAAACAATATTTATAATACCCATTTACAGTGCTATTACAGGGGAAACTTGAGAATTTAAGGGCCCAGGACCCAATCGTATTTTGGGGGCTCCTGTTCATATCAGTTTGAATTCATGACTAGATATGGGTAGATCGATGTAGCATTGGATAGACCGGGGTGGAGTGGAGTAGATAGGAGTGGAGTAGAGTAGGTCTGGGAAGATTGGAGTCGGATAGATTGGGGTGCCGTAGATTGGAGTAGAATAGATTGGGGTGGAGTGGAGTGGTGTTGGGTAGATTGGAATGGGGTGAATTGGGGTGAAGTTGGGTAGATTGAAATATAAATGTCAAGGTATTTGTAGAGCGCACTGCCACCAAGCGGTTTCCTGGCGCTTTTACTCATACCGCTGTGGAACCCTTCCTGGCTTTCCCTGTGAAGTGTCCATTCCTGGGCACCCCCAGGGTGAAGCCAGGCATCCTAGCGCTGTTGGGGCTGGTGTAGAGGTTAAGCAAGCTATAGATTGAAATAAAGTGGGGTAGATTTGAGTGGAGTGTGGTATACTGGAGTGGGGTAGAGTAGAGTGAAGTGGGATGGATTGGAGTGGAGTGGGGTTGATTGGGTGTATTGAAGTTGAATAGTTTTGGTGGATTGGATAGGGTTAGATTGGGTGGAATGGACTGGGATAGATTGGAGTGGAATGGTGTAGACTGGAGTGGAGTGGGTAGATAGGGGTAAGGTGGAGTGGGGTAGAATAGAGTGTGGTGGGGTAGATTGAGGTAGATTGAGCAGAGTGGGAAGGATTGGAGTACAGTGGAGTAGGTTGGAGTTTAGTGTGGTAGATTGGGTGGAGTAAATTGGGGTAGATTGTAGTGAAGTAGAGAGAGGTAGATTGGGGAAGAATGGAGTGGGGTGGATTGGGGTAGATGGGAGTGGAGTGGATTGGGATAGAATGGAGTGAAGTGGGGTAGATTGGGGTGAGTGAAGTGAGGTATGTGATGCGGAGTGGAGGGGCATGGTGTGAAGGAGGCATAGCGTGTAGTGGGGTAGAATAGATTGGAGCAGTATGTAATAGAGTGTCTTAGAGTGGAGTGTCGTTAAATGAAGTGGCTCAGTGTAGAGTCGAAGGGCAGAGAGTGGAGTATAGTGTTGTAGTGTGGAGTGATGTAAAGTGGAGTGACATTGTGTAGAGTATGCATGGTGTAGTAGCGCATTGCCATTTTATACAACACATTTTCAATTAAAATGGCCATCAGATTTCCACAGACATACTGTTTTACTGTGCACAAATAATAATATGTTGAAATTTCATCACCTACTCTACTGATGTGTTTTGATCACATTCAGATATTTGTTTTCACCACATTTCAGAATTACAAAAAAATGTGCTTCGTTTGTACTTTTCTATGTCAGATATATTCTGAAATATCAGCACTGTTCATTCTTGTTGAGTGCCATAATAAATGAAATCCTACAGCCTCCCCTCTCACATGGGTACCCGGCAGGATTGTCACATAAATTCTCTCACTTTGAATAAAGAAAAAGAAAAGTAAAAATCGAGTTCCCTCAGAACGCAGACTGCCATTTGACCTCTGTCTCTGAATGCCCTGCACATGTGACAAGGTAAAAACAAGATTTAAAGACCTGTTTGCAGAAATCAATACCCGAAGGATACAGTAAACAAGGGATGTTCCAACTGGACAGCCTTAAACAAATAAATCGAGCAAATAGAAAGCAAACAACTGTGAGTTACAAGCAGCAAAGCCAACAATGCTCCAACACAAAGTAAGCAAAGAGCGAAATGCATTCCCAGGGATGCTTTCTTAACGCACGTAGGAAGTCGTTAGCAAAGGCTTCAACTGCAAAAAAGGTAGGCTTAGGCGTGGCAAAAGATGCATTTAGCCAGGCCGAATTAGCAGTTTAAAACTGTACACAGGCGGTAACAGCTGGCCTTAGAGGTGTTGCAAAGGGCTACTTCATTCGGTGGCACTGTAAGTACTGCTGGCCCACTAGCTGCAGTTCATTTACTACTTAACTAGGGACTTATAAGAAAGTAAATATAATGTGCCAATCATGGGTAGCTCAATTTTACAATGTGCACAAGCACTTGAGCACTGGTTAGCAGTTGCAAAGTGCACAATCCTAAGGCCAACAGAAAATAATTTTAGCATATAGGAGGGAAGACAGGAAAACGACCACACCAAAAGCTGTCAGGTATAACAATCAGCCTTCCGAAAAATTTTACCAGCTAAAAGGAACATTATAGGAAATGTGCAGAAAAATGTGTCAACCAAAAAGCGTACAAAAGTAAATCCCATACAAGGTACACCTGCTTGGTTATGTACTATATTTGTAATGTTTGTTCGTGTGAGGAGCACCCGCTAGTATCATCTAAGAGTAAACTTAGATGTGTGCAATTTATGCACATGTGAGTTGCACACTCCTAACTCACTCAAGAGTTGAGGAACTTTGCAACTACAGTGTAACCTACACAAGAGAAAACTGCTCCACAAATGTACGCATAATTTAGCCTTAAGTCTGACCGTTTTTCAAGACAACATATTGAATGTGTAGCGGACCCGCTCCGTGTTTTCATCCGATCATCTCGTATGAATGACGGCCGGCGGTGCTGCTCAGAGGGCTGGCTCCCTACGGTTGCCGCCGTGATTTATTGAAGCGCTGCAGTGTTCAGGTTTCTCAATCCCCAGTAGGAGATGCATGATGTAAGGGCTCAGCTTTCTTCCTCGCTGCACGGGCTGCTGGTACTCCGAGCACCGAGCGCGCCCTGGACCATGTGGTTGCTGTGCGCACAAGGTAAGTCTTTCGAGTTTTGTGGCGATATTGATGCGATTGGCATGCTTTTGGAAAGAGTGGGCTGGGCTGAGAGAAACAGAAACCTTTTGTGGTGCTGTTGTGCTGGCAATGCTACACAACAGGTTTATAGTGTGAAGGGAGTTGTAGCAGTGAACTGCTTCCCACAGAGCGCACGGGACCTATGGAAATCGGTCACTGCCGTCCAAACACTAATCTTCATCACGTGTCTTTATGTTTGTTTTACAAAGCAATGTTATACGTTTATGAAATAGAAATTGATTCCAGAGGCAGAAATATAATAATGTGGTAAAAGAGTTTTAATCGGGGGTGCACACGATTATAACTTTGGCAATAACATTTTGTGAAAATTCACCTGCTAAATTATGTTTGTCGTGTTATATGTATTTTTTTACTTATGTTAATAGGTGTTTTAAATAAGTCTTCGGTGTTCCTGAACTTCACAAGTTTGGAGAAATTGTTAAAGAGACTTTGAAGTTTCACAACACTATACTCTCCTAGTTGTAGCGTGAAAACTGTATTTATGGAAATCAAACTTCCAGGGGAATTGGTGAACTAGTATTTTGGAACTATATGGCAAAAAGTATTTGCCTGACAAGACATTTGTGTGTTGGGTGAATTCACTAGATAACTTTACCTACTATTTGCTTGTTGACTGTGAGCTATAACTACAAGTCGCAGAATGCATTACGCTGTTACAGAGCGAGCAGGACAGGATTACTTTGCCATGAAATCATTTGTTAACCTGGCATTAAAAGGAAGATATTGTTTAACCATTAACTTCTGCATACAACGAACCAGCATAATTTTGCAAATGTGTTCTTGGAAGACTAGAATTAATATCAGTGGACCCTGTTTTAGTGAGTAAGACAGGTTGTAACTTAGAGAAGTTATTCTTTCACTGATATAATTTTTGTCTCAAACAGTAGCCCGGCAGCGAAGGGCGTAAATAAACGCGGGCAGGGAAAATGAAAGCAGAGACGTGTTAAATATGTGCTTCGGCCTCAGCGCCGCGAAAACCCCTCCAAAAAGTTTGCATGCAGACGACTTTAATAAATTAGATGCAGTTGAATCTGATACAGGATTATCAAGTGGGCTATTTAGCAATGTAGAGTCAACTTGTTCTTGCCGGCGTCTCGGGTTCTGCACACATGCGGCGCTCTCTTAAGGACGGCCTTACCCCAAGCTGTGCGCGTCTTGAGCTTTGAACGGGCTCCAGGTTTGCTAAGCCCGCCGAGGTCCTTGGATAAAGGCATGGCTAAGCCGCACCAGGGATCTATAGCACGTCACTGCCTCTTGGAGGTGTCAATTATCGCTGAACAGGGGGCTCGTGAATAAAAAAAATACTCAAATTCAATTCAACATGGAAGAAGATTTAGCCACAGAAAAACCAAGTTGCATTACTGAAAATGAAATTAGCTGTCATCATTTCACATTTAGCAGTTGGAAATGGGCATCTTTTGTGTGGTATTTCCTCCATTTTGCTGAACACATTTTTTGGGGAATTAGGACTCTGCACGCTTTAATCCTGCTAGCCGTTGGTAAAGTGCATGCACGCCTCCTCCCAAACATGGTAAAATTGGTATACACCTGATTTGTACAATTAATTTATTTATACATCCCTAGTAGATGGTACTTACTACACGGCACAAGGCCTGTAAATTAAATGCTACTAGCGGGCTGAAGCACTGTTTATGCCACCCACTGAAGTAGCACTGTAAAGCATGTATCAGGCAGGGCCAGACTGGGAACACAAACCAGCCCTGGCAATTCTGCTGGACTGGTTCTGGTGGAGGAATAGGGAGTTTGGGGGGTGCTAATTTGAGGCAGCATTACTGCAGTTTTAGCACTGCAGCCGATTTTGTTACAGCTGGCAGATATTGCAGCACTGTTGAAAAACCACCCCCCACAGCTCGAAAGCTGGCCCCCACCCTTACGGCCCACCGGGAAAACGCCTGGTGCCCTCTACGGCCAGCTCGGCCCTGGTATCAGGCCAGCCATTACAGCTGGTGTGTGCAGTTCTTAAACTGCCATTTCAAGCTGGCAAATAAACCTTTCGCTTGGTCTAAATTATAATTTTCAATGCTTATAAGTCTCCCCCAAGGTAGGGCTTAGCAGCTCATAGGGCAGAGTAAATAGTATTTAAAAAGTAGGACAGGTCTATTTAAAGTTTTATATGTCCTGGCAGTATAAAGCCTCCCAAAGTAGTTTTTCATTATGGCAAGGCTAGCCTCCCATTTACTGACACTAGGTTGCTGTATTACATTTATTAAGTGATAATTTCAGAAATACTTCTTCCACTCATTTGAATTGTAATTTGAAATCCTCTTTAACAGTTAAGAATTAAATTTACTATTTTAAAAATACAAGTTTTAGAAAGTTGGCATTTTCCTGCCTAAACCAAATGTGCATTATCTTCCAGTGTTCAGGGTGACATGACTGTGAATAGCTCTCCTGTGGTCCAGACAGTGGACAAAAAGGCCTTGGTGTAACAAAGGCTGTTCTTCTCCTGAATAGAATGGCCTGGTTGGATTTTGTACTGGGAAACAGCCTTTACAACGAGGTTTTTACCATGTGCCTTTACTTCGCATTTTTTACAGCGCATGTTTTTACAACATTTATGCCTTCACCATGGCTTTACCACAAATTTATCCCCTTGCATGCGGCCGCGATTCTGCGCCTGTGCGGCAAAATCACGAGTGGGCGGGTTTATGAAGGCCCCCAGCCGTCATCAGCACACGAGCGCCGTAGTGCATGATGGATGGGGGCCGTCATCAGCATGCAAGGGGTTAAGGTAAGTTCAAGGGTCAGGGGGTCTCCCCCTACAAATACATTGTTTATCTATACAAATATATAAATAAACAATGTGTGATAAAGAAGTACGTTGTAAAAGCATATGGTTTAAAAAAAAATGCGGGGTAGAAAAAGCAATGTACAGACATACAAAGTATTTGCTAGTGTTGTTTTGTCATGCAACGGATTTTACTCAGCCTTTCCTGACTACCAAAGATGCATATCCTGTCACTGGCAAATGGTAAGAACTGACCAGAACCATTTTAGGGTAAGAGGAAGGGGATGTCCACATGTTGCACTCAGTATATAGGTGGCTTCTCAGAACCTGCAAACAAAACACTTCTGGATCTGAGAAGATTTAAAAGAAGAACTGCTTTGCTTGCCGAAGAAAGAAGACTCAACCTGCTTGCTTTGAGGCCATGACTGTAAGGGTCAGTTGGCTGACCTCCTGTGTGAGTTACAGGGACACAACAAGCTTCCGGAGGCCTTTGATTTTCAGCAGACCAGACCAAATTAGACCTGACCTCGTTCACTCGGATGGCCTTTGTGGGAATGAGACTTGACCACCAAGTGTTATCCTCAAGGCCATAGACCCTTGGCTGAAGTCAGAGTGTACTTCTCCCTAAGTGAAGGCTTCATCAGATCCAAAGTGAAGCGACACAGAGCCTTGCACCTTCCACTCAAATGTAGCTGGATGCAATGATGGGAGATGCAAAGCCTCGCCACACAGCTGAAAGCTTCACCAGATCCGACTCTGAATAATGTAAAGCCTCAAAGAGCTATGCAGCGCAGATCACATCTGGAAGAGTCACTGATTCAACGCGGAGCGATGCTGAGCCACACAGCTTCTATCCAAAGGCTTCATTTGATTCGATGAGAAGTGACACAAAGCTGCAATGCCTTTCCTCCTATCTGAAGGCTTCACAGGTTCTGACGGCGAGCAACACAGAGATTCACAAAGCAAAGCTGTGCAGACCTCCCATCAAGGACAGAAGGTACAACTTCCAGCAGGCTGGACTTAATCCTGTACCCGGCGGCTCTCCATTACGGCCAGCCCGTACGTATGACTTTGTCTTGGTCCAGCAAGACCAAATACCTGCAGTTGGTTCTTCATGCCTCTTGGTACTATTTTTACCTAACATTTACAAACTCATAACTCTGCTTCTACTGATTGGATTTTTGTTGTTTTTTTCTAAATTGGTTTGTGATTGTTCTTGTGTTGCGTTCTCAGTTTATCACTGTTTGAGAACCTCATAAATACTTTACACATTGTCTCTAAGTAAAGTCTGACTACTTTAGGCAAAGCTACCAGAGAGTTACACAGACGTTTATTTAGTGATGTTTTTGGTCCATCCTCACAAGGGTTGTGGATTTTACTTGAGGGAGGCTCTCACCCCTCTCAACCAATAACCACATTTCTTACAATAGCTTTGTGGTATTTGTATAGCAAAAGACTAGCCTAAAGCAGCAAAGGGAGCGCTTTACAGGGTCAAAGCAGACATATTATCAGAGATTGGATCTATGTGGGATATACTGCATTCAGAGAAGAGATACTTGCTCTTTTGCATTGTAGTGTTCCTGAGCTCACTGTGTCACTGGATTCAAGCTAGCTTGGCTGATGAGTGGTAACACCCCGAAACCAGTCCCAGGGTGCATGTTTCTGGTGCAGGGAGGACTGGCTGGACTGTTCTCAAGAGGAACAGGGTTAAGACTGCTTTGCATATGACTGAGTCTGAACTGGAGTGTCAGAAAATTTTCAGCGCTCCGTCCATCATATCCTTGTACTTGCTACACTGCTTTAGCACTTCGACCCTCAGTGTAGTGAGGCAGTGCAGGCCAAGGTCTAGTCAGGAAGCCGGTGTGCATTAGAAAGGTATAGAACACACTAACACTTTCAAAAAGACTTCCATTTAGTGCTTTTACTTTTGAAAAGAAGTAGTTTGCTTCACACAAACGGGTACAACATTATATATTTCTTGTGAGTTAATCTAAGGAGAAGATATTGATGAATGCACACACACTATTTTGAACTCCCAAGCTGTATTATGGTTTTTTTTCTATGATATTTAAACTGGACGTTCTTTCATCCATTTTTTCTTACTCAGTCAACTCATGAGGAATATATTAGTCGCTGAAACCATGAGGAAGAGAACATTCCATGCAATACTGGTGGAATTGTTCAATTCCATTATTTCATTGAATTCTAAGTAGAAACAATTTGAAATTTCTGGACCACATCCTTTGAGGTTCTTTAAGTAAATCTAGTAACACTGCAGTCCGGTGTCTATTAGTGTGCTGTTCGAAGGTCTTTGGATGTTAATGTATTTAGAACAGAGTTCATAAAATACAGTCCCTTCCTGTTTTATATGCCACGGAGGTCACAATTAAATCCATTCCTTTTGCATTAGTGTGAGAGTTCACTAATATATTGTATTTGTGCATGAGTCAAAAATGTAAAACCTATTCCTATTACATTTACAAGAGATGTCACCTAGTAAAACGCGTTCTGTTTGCAATTGTTGGCAAGTGTGCAATATTAAAACTCTTTCTGCAATATTAATTATAGGCTTAAACCATGTAAAGTCTCCTGATACTGTATTTGATACAGGGCCTGTGTCAACATTGTCTCTGTCAGTGTGTTTACTTTCAAAAAAAGAAAAAATACTTAAATGCTCTCGAAACAAAATACTAATAATCAGATTACACATGTATACAATGAAACCGGGCCTTTTGTACGAGAAATGGAACGCCTTCAAAGGTGAGCTAATACTACCACGCCCCATTTAAATACCTGTAAAGAAGGTAAAAAAAGAAATAGGGAGAATTACTTTTTAATGGACATCATTTAGAGCATGGGTACTCACAAACTTTCTCTTGGGGGCCAAATTCACAGTGTGGTTTGTGTCCGAGGGCCGCACCAGTGGGGGCCAGGTCAGTGGGGGAGGGGGCGGGGCTAGAGCAACAAAAACAACAGTGACAAAGAGGTTGAACACAGGTCCCTGCAGCGGACGCCTTCCTCCACTGAGCCACCAGACCCGGCATACACACATCTCTCTTTCTCTCTTTCTTTCTCTCTCTATCTCTCTGTCTCTCTCCCTCTCGATATCTCTCTCTCTCTCCCTCTCTCCCTCTCTCCCTCTCTCTCCCTGTCTCCCTCTGTCTCCCTCTCTCTTCTTCCCTCTCCCTTACTCTGTCTCCCTCTCTGTCTCCCTCGGTCTGTCTCCCTCTGTCTGTCTCCCTCTGTCTGTCTGTCTCTCTCTCTCTGTCTCCATCCCTCTGTCTCCCTGTCGGTCTACCTCTGTCTGTCGGTCTCCCTCCCTCTGTCTCCCTCCCTCTGTCTCCCTCTGTCTCCTTCTGCCTGTCTCCCTCTATCTGTCTCCCACCCTCTGTCGCCCTCCTCCCTCTGTCTATCTCCCTTCCTCTGCCTCCCTCCGTCTCCCTCCCTCCGTCTCCTTCCCTCCATCTTCCTCCCTCCATCACCCTCCCTCCATCTCCCTCCGTCCGTCTCCCTCTGTCTGTCTCCCTCCGTTTCCATCCCTCTCCCTCTCTCTGTCTCCCTCCCTCTGTCTCCCTCCTCTGTCTCCCTCCATCTGTCTGTCTCCCTCCATCTGACTCCCTCCGTCTTTCTGTCTCCCTCTCTCTGTCTCCCTCTCTCTGTATCCCTCCTCCCTCCCTCTGTCTCCCTTCCTCCCTCTGTCTCCCTTCCTCCCTCTGTCTGTCTCCCTCCCTCTGTCTGTCTCCCTCTGTCTGTCACCCTCTGTCTCATCCCTCTGTCTCCCTCCCTCTCCCTTTCTCTGTCTCCCCTTCTCTGTCTACCTTTCTCTGTCTCCCTCTCCCTCCCTTTTCCTCCCTCTCCCTCCCTCACTTTCCCTCCCTTTCCCTCTGTCTCCCTCCCTTACCCTCCCTCCCTCTGTCTCCCTCCCTTTCGCTTCCTCCTCTCCCTCTGTCTCCCTCTCTCTACCTCCCTCTGTCACCCTCTGTCATCTCACCCTGCTTGTGTGTGCCCAGGCTGAGACAGATTCCCGGGCACACACAGCAGCTGCACCAGCACTTCACAAGTCTTTAAAAGACCATTTGCATGTTAATGAGGCTTTGTTTCATTTCACCTCTTCTTAGGCACCTGCAGCTCCACTCTATCACTGGAATTGCCCCGTCCACCACAGAGCAGCAGAGTCTCTCAGAGTCGCGCTGCTGAAACCCTCAGTGTTTGCAGACACTCTAAAAAATGTTTTTCAAAAACACAGGTACGATGTCTGCAAGGTCCGCAGGCCGCCAATGAAGGCATGCGGTGCCGCTGGCGGCCCGCTGGCTGTACTATGAGTACCCGTGATTTAGAGGTTATAAGGGGTCACAGCGGTGACTCCTCGCTTGCCCCTTGCAACCCCTGGCAGTGCTTTAGTGACTCCGTGAGATCAGAGGTGCCACAATCTGTCCCAATAACAAAGGAGAGCCTTTCTTTTGCATCCACCCTCTTTTCAGCACGTTTTTAGGTCTCTGCCTGCGATGGCTGCGCAGACATGCGCAGTCTTGCTGGCGAGACTTAATGACTTAGAGTGAGTTTCACTAGCGAGGTTAAGCCCCGCCCCATCTTTTCCATTGGCTGACTTCACCGTTCATGCTAAACGGTGGCCAGGCATTGGAAAAGAGGTCCCAGTGACGTACTTCTTTCTCTTTAAGCCCCGTCCTTTTCAGACTGGCTTCCTTGACTTACTGCTGTGGTAAAAGGTTTCTTATCTTCTTTATGGGTCCAAACAGATGGCCCCATAAAGAAGATAAGGAACCTTTTACCACAGCAGGAAGTCATGCCGAGCCCATCCAAGTGGGACGGTTCTGAAAGAGAAATTTCTTTTATTTAAGTATAATCGCGGCACCCGCGCTTTACTTTAAAAATGTTGCAAGTAAAGCGTGGGTGCCGCGATTATACTAAAATGAAAGAAATAGATGCTTTTCTATTTCTTTCATTTTAGTATAATCGCGGCACCCGCGCTTTACTTGTAACATTTTAAAAGTAATGCGCGCATGCCACGAGTATACTAAAATGAAAGAAATAGATGTTTTTTCTATTTCTTTCATTTAGTATAATCGCGGCACCCGCGCTTTACTTTTAAAATGTTACAAGTAAAGCGTGGTTGCCGCGGCTGCTGTGTGTGCCTGTGTCTGCCCCGCTCCCATGGTTTAGACTCCGGTCCGTGTGCAATGGAAACAGGGGGATGGGGGAGGAAGAGCGCACAAGCAGAGAACTGCAGAGCATGCAGCAGTGCGGACGACCAAACACTTTGCCTTGGTGTGCTTTCAATCTGAGCTGCTCAGCCTTTTATCCAAAGGAAATGGGATAATTGTCCATCCTTCCAAAGCAATCTAGTGGAAGAGGTAATTCTGTCTGGACTGCTGCAGGCCTGTGGGAGGGACGAGTCACATTTCTGCTTATTGCCCGACCATATTTGTTCAAACATGACCCCTTAGAACCAAGAACTCTGCCCTGCAGCCCGAGGTGTTCCAAGTGTGATTTCTCTTCTGTTGCCTTGAGCTTCTTACGAAAAGTGTAGTGGCAACAAAGTTTACACAGGGGTGTTTTTATCCGTCTTGGAAATTCGAGTTGGCCATTTACAAATGGTTTGCTTTGGAATCAGTTCCCGGAGTGTGGGGTTTCGGACAGACGGTTACAGTTGCATCTTACCATTGTGTGGTATAAATGGCTGGTTTGTGCTTCAGATTTTATTTTAATTTAAGCAACAGAGCCGCCGTCGCATCTTTGCGCTGATTATAAATCTCTTTCCAAAAGTCCATTTCAGGCAAATGCGCCTACCACTTAGCTGGTCCGCTGGAGCACAGCCTGGGAAGTAATTTTCATAATGGTGTGGAAAAGGAGACCAGGCTCACAGGGTGGGGGCTGGACGAATCCCGTGTCTATAGCTTTAGTGTTACCTTCATTTTGTTTGAATTTACCAAATACAAGATTGTCACCGAAAGATGATTTAAACGTAGTCACAGACCAGTCAGTGTGTGTCACTGACACCAGGCCGCATAGTGTGTCCCCAGGACTTCACCGGACCATTCACTTTAACCACACCAGGGCAGACAGAGTCCTTGTTGCACTCACTTTAACCACCCCAGCAGCCTCTTTCTGTGTAACCACCCCAGGGCAGCCTCACTGCCTCCCTCTGTGTAACCACCCCAGGCAGCCTCACTGCCCTACTCACTGTAACCACCCCAGGGCAACATCACTGTCTCACTCACTGTAACCTCTCCAGGGCAGCCTCACTGTCTCACTCACTGTAACCACCCCAGGTACCTCACTGTCTCACTCACTGTAACCTCCCCAGGGCAGCCGCGCTGTCTCACTCACTGTAACCACCCCATCGCAGCCTCGCTGTCTCACTCACTGTAAGCTCTCCAGGGACGCCTCACTGTCTCACTCACTGTAACCACCCCAGGTAGCCTCACTGTCTCACTCACTGTAACCTCCCCAGGGCAGCCGCGCTGTCTCACTCACTGTAACCACCCCATCGCAGCCTCGCTGTCTCACTCACTGTAAGCTCTCCAGGGACGCCTCACTGTCTCACTCACTGTAACCACCCCAGGTAGCCTCACTGTCTCACTCACTGTAACCTCCCCAGGGCAGCCGCGCTGTCTCACTCACTGTAACCACCCCATCGCAGCCTCGCTGTCTCACTCACTGTAAGCTCTCCAGGGACGCCTCACTGTCTCACTCACTGTAACCACCCCAGGTAGCCTCACTGTCTCACTCACTGTAACCTCCCCAGGGCAGCCGCGCTGTCTCACTCACTGTAACCACCCCATCGCAGCCTCGCTGTCTCACTCACTGTAAGCTCTCCAGGGACGCCTCACTGTCTCACTCACTGTAACCACCCCAGGTAGCCTCACTGTCTCACTCACTGTAACCACCCCATCGCAGCCTCGCTGTCTCACTCACTGTAAGCTCTCCAGGGACGCCTCACTGTCTCACTCACTGTAACCTCCCCAGGGCAGCCGCGCTGTCTCACTCACTGTAACCACCCCATCGCAGCCTCGCTGTCTCACTCACTGTAACCTCTCCAGGGCAGCCGCGCTGTCTCACTCACTGTAACCTCCCCAGGGCAGCCGCGCTGTCTCACTCACTGTAACCACCCCATCGCAGCCTCGCTGTCTCACTCACTGTAAGCTCTCCAGGGACGCCTCACTGTCTCACTCACTGTAACCACCCCAGGTAGCCTCACTGTCTCACTCACTGTAACCTCCCCAGGGCAGCCTCGCTGTCTGACTCACAGGAACCACCCCAGGTAGCCTCACTGTCTCACTCTTTGTTGTAACGACCCCAGGCAGCCTCACTGTCTCACCCTGTGTGTCATCCCCAGGGCAGCCTCACTGTCTTACCCTTTGCAACCACCCCAGGCAGCCTCACTGTCTCACCATGTGTAACCACCCCAAGCAGCCTCACTGCTCCTCTCACTTTAACCACCTCAGGGCAGTCCACCCCAGGACGCCCTCACTCAGTGTATCACATTTCCGGCTTCTGAGGCAAGACACTCATAAATAAGTGGGTGTTGTTCCCCCAGACTGTAAATAAGCACCGCTCCGACAGAGGGAGCTCATTGGGCGTGAAATTGTTTAACCTGGCCGGGAAGTCTCACCCCGTGAGCCACATTCTCTCCAGACGGTTGTTCGGCAGAAGGGATTAGCGAAGACAATCGATATTGGGCTGGCCCAGGACAATAATACATCAGTAATTTAGCGTTTTATCCAAATTAAGCGGTCATAGTTGGCCGCCAGGACGGCTCAGTGTTTTAAACGCTCGCCGCTGACACTTACCGTCATCTTTAAGCTATGAGTTCAAATTCCTTAAAGACTGGCCCAGCCTTGCTTCCATCTGTGGTCGATAATTTGAGTGCCACTTCTTAGGCAAAAGTAACCCTTATTGTTAGAAGTGTAGTGCGAGGACTGTATGAAAACACCGTACCGTTGTTGTAGTTTTAAGCAGAAGAAACATCGCCTTTCTCTTCGTGTGGAACATGTTTTTTTTGTGCATTTCTAAAACCCCTCAAATGACAGGGCAGCGGGTACATGGAGTTGAAACTAAACAAGTATGCCTTCGGTGAAGCAGTTGTGTTACCGCTGTGTCCAGTGACCCCGGGACCACGCCAAATTAAAACTCTTCGAAGGGCCTCACATGGCGTTTTGTTTTAAGGACAAATGTAAAACATTTTCAAACACACCAAACTGAAATTAAGTGTGGTGAGGGAAGTGTATGTAAGTCAGTCTCTGAGAATCTATCGTGAATGAAATAATGAACTGGTGGTCGCATTTATTACATTCATTACCCGCAGCCAGTGTCACTGTTTAATGTCAAATACGGCAGTCACTGTCAAATCTGTTTCCTGACGATGATGGTAAAATTAATACAAAAATAATAATATTAATAATACAAATTCTTGTTATTATTCTCATCGTCATCATCATCATTGCACTAAATAAATGTGAACATAATATTATTAATGTTACCATACTCATCATAAAACTTTTTGTCCGTATTCTTAACCTAAACCTGACTGCCTCTGTACTACTGCTTGCCCCAGTGTCAGAAGCTAGTAGTCGCATTGAAGTTATTATTAAATATATGTGTTTCTATTGGCTGCAGTGTCAGTATAGATGTATTAATAGCGCTATCGTCATTTGATAGAATCACATTCTTTCTTCAACGCAACATTTATGGGGTGTGTATGTTTAAACTCCAGATACCCTAGCACCATAATTGAATAATTTGAACCCATAAAATGCCCACGAGAGGTCTTTGCTTCCTCCCTTTTTGGAGATGTGAGATAACTCTACCGCGTTTTTCATTTCTTGTAAAATTGCGTTTATAAAGAGAGCTTAATACTCCCCCCCAAAGAGGGACATTTAGAAAATAAGCAATAAAATGTAAGCAGTACATTAATTAAAATAAAAACGTCAACAACTAGGTGCGAAAATAGCGCCCAGAATACCAAGTGCTTTAAAGGACCTCTCTGCCAGGTCTTTTATTTAAACATTACTGCGGCCGCATTCCTGGACTCCAGAAGTTTGCAAATGAAACTCGCACGACGATGTCAATTGCGGGCTTCCATACTTAGGCGGTCATTAGGATGACAGGCGGACTTAGTCCGCCCGCCATCCTATCGGATTATGGGACCACCCACCATAAGGGCGGGGGTCCCGTGGGGGGTATTAGGATGCGCCCGCCACAGTGGTGGGCGCATACTGCTTTTTTAACATCACATGGTGGCAGGCGGTGCTCTCAAAGTCCCAGAAGCTTCAAGGTCGCACTCAATTGCCAATTTACCATTCCGGTTTTGTTAACAAGTAAGCCAGCCTCTGCATACCAGGTAAAATTTCTTTATTGTTCTCAAACGCGTTTCGAGGCAGCAGCCTCTTCTTCCGTGGGCAGGCTGAAAACCACGTGACACAGACTGCAATCACTTTTTTATGCTGCCCTCAGTGGGTCCTTTTTGGTGCATGCAGGGACATGTGGTTCCTTATTCCATGTTACATTTGATTTACTCACAGCAATCTTCATTTCTTTGAAAAACCCTCCTGTGATGCAGGACAGGCTCATAAGTTCCAAATTGGCAGTGCTATGTCGCAAGTCGGCAAAGTTCCTGTTTGCGCAGCCTCTTCTTTGTATGTGTATATATATATGTATATATACATATATACACATATAAACATCTGCATACCTATATCAATACCAATATTAATGCATACTTACATATACATAGATGCACACATATGCATGTTATGTACACTGGACTCTAAAATACACTAATAAAAGCAAAACTAAAAAGCCACCTAATTACAAACAGAATTGCTTAAGCCTAACTAAAGCCGATACCGTTGCTTTGCAAATGCTTGTTAATTATGCTTATAGTAAGTAATAGTGCATTATTCACTATTAGTGTAACAAAAAATGAAGCACCACGATCTAGAATGGAACCTTCACTGACAGCTGTGAAAAGTAAAATAAAATACTTTTAAATGTATGTTGTATGCTGGCGGGGGAGAGTGTGGTTCAGGCCCGGACTGGCCGTTGAGGGCACCGGGCAATTCCCCGGTGGGCTGCATGGTTGGAGGCCGGCTTTGGGCCCCTGGGGCCGTTTTTGTTACAGGGCCGTTATGTTGCAAAAACGGCCCTGTAACAAAAACGGCCGAAAACCGGCCCTGTCATAGAGCGCGGTCGCACCTCTCCCCCCCTCCCCTCTCCTCCCGGAGGGGGGAGGGGGGCCGGCCGAGCACTTTGCCAGGGCCGGTTCTCGTTCCCAGTCCGGCCCTGGTGTGGTTGTGTGAGAGTGCGAATGTATCTGTAAGTGTGTCTGTATGTGTGAGCATGTCGGTGTGTGCATGAAAGTGAGAGAGAGTGAGTGAGAAGTATTGAGAGGGAAAGTGTGAAATTTGGGGCAGATTTATCAAGACTGTGCTGGCGCAAAGTGACACAAACTGGTACGAAATTTAGAAAACTCTACCTTCCAGCGCAAAACGTTTTTTGTGATGTAAATTAGCCTTAAAGTAGTGCAAATTGCGTTTTGCACTGCTTTGTGGTGCTTGCATCAAAAGGCTATTCATAGTCTTTATTGTGGCCTTCCCCACATATAACCAATGTTTTTAAATTAAAAGTCCTATCTAGTAAAATTATTAGACAGGGCTTTGCACAAAAAATAACACATCCTTGACGTTTTAGTTTCTGCTAACTTTTCACACTTTGGTTCAGTGCTGCACTATACAGCACACATCCAGTGTGTAAAAAGTGTTAATGTTTGTCTAGGCCTGGTATTTTTTTACTAGAAGGGTATACTTCCAGTATAAAACCTATGCTAGATGTCATACATATTTTTGCACCATGGTGCAAAGGTATTATTTTTTTCACCAGGCAGCCTGTTTGTGCACCAGTCCTGGCAAATAGAGCAGGAATGCCATATCTTAATAGATATGGCTCTTCAATGCTCTCTCCCCCTAGTGCAACACAGCGTAACAACACTGGTTGCTATGCTACATTGTGAATTCTTTAGTAAAGGGGCTGATGAGTGTCAGTGAGTATGAGTGAGAATGGAGTGAGAGAAAGATTGACTGCAAGTGAGAGTGAGTGAGTGAGTAAGTGAGTGTGAGTAAGAATGAGTGTGGGGAAGTGTGAATAATGATGAGTGAGAGTGAGTGCCATTGAGCAAGTATAACTGAGTGAAAATAAGTAAAAATGAGTGAAAGCAAGATTGAGTATCATTGAGAAAGTATGAGTGACTCTAAGAGTGAATGTGAATGTAAGAGTGAAAATCAGTGAGAATGACAGAGAATGAATGAGTGAATTAGATTGAGTGATAGTAAGTGCAAGACAGTGAGAATGAAGGTGTGAGGAAGTGGATTATTGGTTGGTATGGATGACAGTTCACCACAAGTAATAGCAGCCTTTTATTTTTGGGTCTAGTAAAGGTTTCAGTAATTTAAACCTGAGCTCAACCCCTATGTAGCTATGGCACCCAGCAGACAGGTTTAAGTACCAAAACAGCCCCACTTACATTTATAAAAATAGAGAATAATGTAATGAACAGAATAATAGAACAAAACAATCCAATAAGGGGAATCAGATATATGAATTTTAAAAGTTTTAAATGAAAACATCACCATAAAGAGTTAAGCTCCAATGATAGTCCTCTGGTTGCACTTGACCAGACCATGGTTAAGGTTTAAGGTTGACCATGATGGAGTGTGGGTTTGATACATGGACTGGGTTTGTTACAATAGAAATATTACTTCCTCGCCATTGACAGCCATCAGAGAAAGCAGGCAGTGGGCTGTGGCTGAGATAAGGGGTCTGAAGTTGATGGATTCCAGCCCCAAGATGAAACCTCAATAAAACTGTTGGTTTAGGGGCGAAAGCACCGGCGGGAGAGGTTCAGGATTTATTGCCCCGTAGGTTTATGGCATCTATCGTCTCTCCTTCAATGTCTGCACGGATTAAACTGTGGGTTGGAAACAGAAAGGGCTCAATATCAATGGATTCCCGCATCAATGGAAGAATGTTATGGGAACTACAACAAAGTCAGGACAAATAGCGCTTCACCCATGTTGGATCAATTAGACAGGTTGATCCCGGTCTCCCCACAGTTTTTCAGGTAAAAGGTTTGTAGAAAGTTCTCAAAGGTCCCAGGACATCCAGAACAGCACTTGGCAGTCAAGACTCGCTCCAGTAAAAGTCATCAGCAGAGTCCAGGGCACGTCCAGTGGAAATCGGTCAACTGGGATCTTCCAGGAAAGTGAGCTTCTTTCAGAATTTGTGTCCCTGTAGCTTACCAGGAGGTCAGCTAATGGAGTACTCTTCATTGTTCTGGGTATGAATGCAGATCTCACCCATGGCATTCTCCTCACAGGTCCCAAGTGCAGGTGCAGTCCTCTGTCTGTCTTCCACAGGCCCAGTAGTCTTCTGAAGAAGCATAAATGTGGCAACCCTGGGCAGAGGGTGCACATACTTGACACATTTACAGGCCTGTGGGAGGGGGGTCTCCTGGCTCCTCCCTAAACAATCGGAAAAAAGTTCCAGAGGTAACCATTACCACATTTGCAGCAGTTCCTGTATGCCCTACTGCAACTAATCTCACAGTGGCCCTCTTTACCTAAATCCAACATGGTAGAGTGTATTTCTTGCCAGTGCAGAGCTTTTGTGCCCACCCTATGAGGTGTGGCCAGCGAAATGAGCAACCCCTCCTTTTTTGTCACTCAAAAGTGGTGCTGGACAGCTCCTTTCCCGCTAGGATTGATCCCTGGCTGGCTTGAGAGACAATAAATGGGTCAGGCCCAGATGTTAGCTACATCTGCCTGAGCAAGCTAGGCCCCTTGAAGGTAATTAATTTCCTGGGCACACCCAATACCTTTCTATCAGTCATGAGTGCAAGTTCAAACCTCATCAGAGAGCTAGTCAGTTCCTGGGGGAAGCTGAAAGCTCATTTAAATTGGCTGCTAGAGGCCTTAGGCAGATAAAAGGGGCATTTTAAAAGTACATTTAAAAAATGTGTAATACATATTCTACTTTACCAATGAATTGGGTTTGCAATAAATATTTTAAAAAGTCCAAGAATAAGCTATTTGTTGGTTCTGAGGTGGAGAAAATATTATTTAAATGTAATATTGTATCCCAAAGCTTTCCTATAGTAGAGCTAACCCTGCTACAGTGATAATAGCTTTTGGCTCTTTGTGACTATAAGGACGTGTTTTATATTAAACATTTAAACTTTTAAATATCCTACTTTTAGCAGAGCGACACAGAGTTGAAAAGAAACTCTGTGAAACTCTGCTGAGCTCCGCTATGCCACCGGCCTCCCACCCGCCCTATTAACAATAAGTAAAAACTTTTAAAAAACAATTTGAAAGTAAAGAAAAACGCCTTACCTTAGCCACGGTGTCCCCAGGCTGCCCTCTTCCTCTTCATCGCGTTCTTGGTTAAAACTGCGCTTGCACTTTCATCCGTGCATGCGCGGGCCACCGCGCATGTGCAGTTTTGACCAAGAACGCAATGAAGAGGAAAAGGGCAGTCCGGGGACGCCGCAGCTAAGGTAAGACGTTTTCCTTTACTTAAATCGTTTTTAAAAAACTTTTTACTTATTGTTAAAAGGGCGGGTGGGAGGCGGATGGCAGCTCACTCTGCTTCGCTGCGGAGTGTGCAGAGTTTTGCTCTCTCTGCATTCTCTGCGGAATTGGCAAATATCCGCACACTTCGCGGGCGGAGCAGAGTTCTACGCCCACGGTTAGTTAATAATCAAAAGGAAGGTTTTGGCCATTCAAAAGGGGCTATTTGGCAGGTCGAATTTGCACTTTTAAAGCTACACAGACAGGCTACAGCAGTAGGTCTGCAGTCTGCACTGGCACTCTAGTGGTGGCACAATGTGTGCTGTAGTCCACTAGTGACATTTAACTGTACCCTTTGTACCATATACTAGAGATGTACAAGCAAGTTAAATATACCAAATAGGAATATAGCCAGATTCAACATGATTTACAGGGTCAGAACACATGCACTGTGGCCTGTGTGCAGAGTCCTATAGCACAGAGTGAGAAAAAACAGCAGCATCAGTCCAAAAAGGGGGATCATCATGCAAAAATAGGCCTTTACCTACAATGAGACTAACAATGACTTCAAGAGTGAGTGACAATGAACGAATGAGTGCAAGTGAGTTAGAGAGAGTGTGAGCATGCATGAGGGAAAGCAAATGAACATGAGTGTGAATGTGGTGTTACATTCGCAACTCTGCCTTTGGGCCTGGCATACTGAAGGTAATTCTTGTCTTAAAGAGCCACCCATTGTAAAATGTTGATGCTGGCATACTCGAAGCAACTGTTTGCCTGACAGGCACCTGTAACAAAATGCACCTGTAACAAAATGCTAGGGTACACCAGAAATTGTTTTTTGCCATATGGAGACAATGATGGCTAAAGTATGGCACTGGCAAACTGAATGCAATTCTTGGCATGGGGCACCTAAAAAAACTGTTGGCACTGGTACACTGAAGGTAATTCTTGCCATTGGGGAAGACTTTCTTGGCATGTGGGTGAGAAAACCATGGCAAATTGCTGGCGCTGACATGCTGTAGGCAATTAGTGATATACATGCATGCTATGTGGATGGCACTAATGGCAACCTCCTGCCATGGTATTCTAAATGTATTTTCTGGCTTAAAGTGACACATTTGACATAAGTGGAATACTCATGGCAATGCTGGGGCTGGCACATTGAAAATCATGTTTGACATACTGGGGCACCCATGGCACACATTTAAAAAAATGGGGCAAACTCCTCTGGAGCTTCAAGTTTCATTGGCCTTGCACACCATGTAAGGACTTGAATGTAGAGTGCCCTTTCAGAACCTGTGGCATTTTATCAAACGTATGTGAAAAAACAGTGCTTTAAAAATGAACTATCTGACCCCATTGTTTTCAACATATTCTTAGGGGGAAACCCACCCCCGCTCCCTTCCATACCCCCCCTCCCACACCGCTCCAGCATGTCCTTAAAATAAGGTCAGGCTCGCTTGCTTGGCACTCTTACTACAATTCAGTGCAAGTGTTAAGGCCCACCACCTTCATAAATCACCTGCTGTCACTCCAGGAATAGAAGGCAAATAGTGTCTTGAGCACTTGTTACTTACTGCAGCTACCACTGGCACAAAGATATTACGCTTTCCACGCCTTCGATTTTATAAAATAAATAAATTAGGTGGTGCAATGGGCACTCGTCTGATTAAATAAAAAAAGAAGTAAAAGAGAAACATGTAATAATGTTGTGCATATTAATCATTAGTGTGAATACTCGAAGAATTCATAAAAACACCTTCATTTATGTGCTCACATAACTGATAGTGCTTTCAAATGTCCTAAAGCCTCAATACATTAGCAATAAAGAATAATGTAGGCCAATAGTCTAGATTATATTTAATATATGGTCTATGGTAATACATGTGCAAATAAGTACTATTTTATTTAAAAATGTTACCCTCCCTATGATTTATCAACACATTCCTCATTGCAACATACACTAGGGGAACTATCAAATCGTGACAATTTGTGATACAAACAATTTAAGTTAGCAGTGCTGTTCTGTATTTTGTGGCACCATTTCCTCTTCAGAAGAACACATAATGCTCCATGCAATACAAAGATAAATGAGTAATAAACAGACATTTGTCTGTGTTGTTATATCAATCACAAAGGAATTATAGAACTTCAGTGATGTCAATTATTGTAATGTATTCAAACAACAAGAGAGGTAGGGATAAAGGACACTCCTATTCCCCAATTGAAAACTCTAGAACAACTAAGGAGTGACGAGTGATATAAAAGAAATCAACCCAAGATGATCTTACTCGGATATATGGTTTCCAAATATAAACAAAAAACAAAAAAGATAAAAGGAAGTACACAATATTAGGGTGTATGACTAAATGTTGAGTACTGCACTTCCGCGGCTCGTTCGGGTTGCGGAAGTACAGTCAGTAGGTTGCCTGTGGGGAGCCGCCAAGGACAAAATCATCCTTGCTGTGAAGAGATCCCCTGCCGCAGTGCCCATATAGCACTATAATACAACATTTCAAAACTGTAGGCCTTGAAAATTCTGAGACTACCTACATCGGGTAAAACCATAAGTTTACCTCTACATGCACATACATCCCCAAGGTTAGGGTACGCCTTAAGGTGCGTAGACCGCCTGGGGAGTTTTTATTTTTATTTTTAATTCTGGTCCTGATGAAAGCTTTGCTGAGCTAGCGATTAAAAGCAGAAACATGTCGACCTATACATTCCACAGGATACATTTGGCGCAAATGTATAGCCAGTTGTGTCTGAATCACTTGTTTTTAATGATCGTGGTCTGACTCTTCATTAAAGTTGCTTTGGAGTTTAGTCCACCATCTTTTAATCCACTTAATTCTCTGAGCACCTTCCTACATGTCCTCTACATACCAGCTCCGCTGTAACTCAGGCATGGCAGCACACCAAGGAGACATTCGGTCTCCTTGGTAGAACCCTATGATGAAGCATGTCATCAACTATGTTGATGAGTGAGGGTTCCACTTTTTAACAAAAGTTGCTTTTCTTTTAGCCATACACCCTGATATTGTGTACTTCCTTTTCTCTTTTTTTCTTTATATTTGGAAACTATATATCCGAGCAAGATCATCGTGGGTTGGTTTCTTTTATATCTCTCGTCACTCCTTTGTTGTTCTAGAGAATTATTGTAATGTCACATAGAAAATGCTGCGTGTCTAATTTAAAATTGTAGTTAAAAATCACAAGTGAAACTACACAGTAGGTTTGGCCATGTGTTAGGCTATTCCAATCATTGATGTTTAAATTCCCAGGGCCTTACATGCTACTATCATCAGGACAACATTATCTATAGAACAAGAATTAAACATGTCACATAATTTTTAAGAACCATTCGAGTGGTAAAAACATTTTTTAACTATGTTTAAATAATACAGTGGGGTGACGACTGTTATCAAACACACCAGCAGACTTTAATAACAGAAGAACACACATATGTTATGAATGTTGCTGCTTATGCTCTGCTTAAGTCAATGCAAGAAACATTATTTTTAATGAGGAGCTTAATTTCGTCTGAAAAGATCGGAATGCTTATTTTGAAAAGAATCCCCCCATCAGGACGAACATGGTGGCAAGGAGGACTGTAGCTCACCCACGTTCTCAATAGTTAAGCACATGATCAGAAGAGCACCACGGCAAAGAGACATAAAGTAGAATGGCTCTTAACTTGATTGAAATTTATTAATGCAGTGCCATCATGGACGTCATTTAGGGGTCACCAGAGGTCGCTGCTGTGACCCCTGGCAAGCCCCTTGCAACTCCTGGCACTGCCTTCGTGACCCCTAGCGTTAGCAGTAACAAAACCAGTGCCAGGAACAGAAGCAACTCATCCTTATGGACGTCAGTCTCTTTGTTTTTTGTCAATTGTTTTTATTATACTACTAGCTTACCCGTCGCGCGTTGCTGCGATCTCAGAAGAAAGAAAATGTAAGGAATCTTGTTATGATAACATTCAATTTACATTGTGTCATTTTTATTGAAACTTATTCATTTTAATATGGAAAACATTTCAAAGTGTTGTTTTAATTCAGTTTTTTTATTCGAGTGCTTGTGGATACACAATATTTTTTGTTTTTCCGTCTGGTGCGTAGACGAATAAATCAGAAGGTTTTCCGATGCGAGAGCTGACCACATACAGTTGTGCATGTGAGAAGCACGGATTCTCCAAATCTAGTCCACACACTTGCAGTGATTGTACTTGTGTTTTGTTGATGGTCATTGCAAAAGCGAGTCGCACCGGAAAGTGTAAACGTTCAGTATTGGAAAGATTATGAGCGCCCTGAGTGGTCGGGGGGCCGATATTTAACAAATATTTCTTTTTTTGTTTTTGCCAGAAACCTTCGCAGGAGTGTACTCAACAACTTTTAACAATTTTTTGTTGTTGTAATTTTTTGTTTTTTCTGTTTTTAGCTAGAACCTTTGCGGAGTGTACTCCACAACTTCCCAAAGTTTCATGCCGATCGGATGAATGGTGTAGTAATGCATGAAGGGCAAACGGACATACTTTGGTTTTTATATATATATATAGACTAGTGAAAAATACATATTACATTATTCGCTATTAGTTTAGTAAAAAAAAAGAGGACACATAGCTGGAATGACTTTCACTGGCAGCTGAGGTAAGTAAAAAAAAATGCTTTTAAATGTATGTATGTTGTGTGCGTGCTTGCGGTTTTCAGTGTGTTTATGTAAGAGAGAGTATGTGTATGTGTGAACGTTTGTGAATGTGTAGGCAGAGTGTCTATGTGTGAGTGTGTGTATATGTATGAATGTGTGAATGGGTGAATCTGTGTGTATGTGTGAGGGAAAGGGAAGGTCAAGGGGCATGTGAAGTCACTTCCACTACTCCTGTCATTTTCGTGAATTTATGTCCATGAATGTAAGTCCGTTTGAATTTCGCCACTGCATAATTTACTTCCAGCCTCATTTCTAAGGCATGGTAGCTCTATTCACTTACCTAGGAGAAGAGCGATGGGATAAAAGATCTTGGCATAAGAATCGTGTACAGCCAGCAACAAGTGCACGTTGAGCAATCCGTCCTGTTGTTCGTGAGAAAACATCAAAGGCAAAAATCATTGCATAGCCAAATCTAATCAAAACGCTTTCAAGAGAGTGCCATAATAAAATTAAAATAATAATTGCCAGTTGCAAAGTGAATGTTAGCATCCTGATACAGAACAGTATACAACCAAAAAAAAGGAAGCGTGATGACCCACAATAAAGCATACATAAATCTATCAGTAGACTACTTTAGTTATTCTAAGCAAGAAAGAGGCTTGGCTTACAGGCCTCAATTTCAGAATAAGATCTTAGAAAAAGGACAAAAAATGTAATGCTGCATTTAATTGTTTGACTATGTCTAAAGGAAGTAGAGAAAAAGAAGCTAACCACCTACCAGGCACCTGCCTAATAAAATAAATCCTAAATCAAAAAATGACAGCAATCTCTGCTCGTCAATAAAAAAGGAGCAGAGTGAAAAAACTGTTCTTACTTTGAGCTAGTCAAAGAACATAAGACAAACAGGATGTATCTAAACATTGAGAGGCCTATTTACAAAGGTAAATTGTCAGCATTTACAAGCTCCACTCCTTCTCCTTTTCACTCTGAAGAAGGTTGTAGTTTTACTCCAGAAAATGGCTGGCATTAATCCTCTTTCAAAGGTAAGAAAGGAAAAGGAGTATTCCCAAATTTGAGGGCGTATAAGACTAAGGGCTTCTCCATATGACCTCTTATTACCCCCTGTGCAGAATTCTCTGCTATGGAAACTCCATATAGAAAGAATAGGATCCCATTCGGACTGTCATACGGCCGAGGAATACACAATGAACAGAGCTGGTGTAACTTTCCATACGTATTGCTGTGAATGTTTGTAAATTTCAGGAAGTCAAAAATCTACTCTCTGACATAGGTGTGAATCTGTGATTGTAGAATTTCAATTTTCTTGCGATTTCGCCCTAAAGTGTTTAAAACCATAGATCTATAAAGCGGACACTCTACGAGATTGATTCACTTGATCTGGATATGCTTCCAGGGCAAATCTTAATGATTCATTACTCACCATAAGGCAATGTCAGCATGTGCTACACACACGTACACGCCTGTGCTCATAAAGCCAGTGTGCCACTTTATCCCTGACTACACGTTTGGTCCATTGAGGTGGATATCTGAAACTTCAACCTTAAGATAGTTGAGAACAGGCTCAAATTGCCAAATATGTTGTTTAACAGGCTAATGGACTCTAGAACAATTTCAAGGAAATAACATAATGAGAATTAGCAAAGCTAACAGACAGCACTTTTAAAAGGTGATTGTAGAGCTACTGATTATGCCAAAACTTGTTTAAATTGACAAAAAAATAATAATCAAAAATCGCTGCTGGAGCACTACAAGGCAAACCACCTCAAGCAGAATTGAACTGTCCTTAGTAAATCTTATTCCACAACAAACTGGTGTCTTGGAAAAGTTACAGGGCTGGAGAACAGTCAGTCATATATTAGGTAAACGCTGATTCTGCTGCATCCGTATGGACTTAGATAGAAAACGGCTGTTGTGGAAATTTTCAAGACAGGCTAATGTCTATTGCCCAGTCAGCCTCGAATCTGTGGTGACTTAGCACTTTAGCCAGTTCCAGCAGAAAATATAACTTTCATGGGCGCCTGCAGCTAAATGTCGCCCCCTCCGTCCTTCTGATTTTTGGTGAGCATTTGTTACAATCTTCACCCATTATGAACATCTGTCTTACAGTATACTACTTTATGTCTCTCTGGAGCCATTAGTAGGAAGAATTTGCTGATTAGAGAGCCAGGCAAGAGTTAATAAGTGAAAAAGTATTGAGCCATTCATGGAGCCGTCAGCACAATGTCCTGAAGCTTGTCAGACAGCCAGTAATAGAGACGGACATGGAGATAGTCAAAGAGGCAGTAGAAGGGCCAGCCACAAAGACGTCACGACCCTTTGAGTGGCCAGTCATGAACCATTCATGACTCAGTCATGTACCTGTTAGACCTGGCATCCTTGGCATAGTTTCCCCCTAACTCTTTTGCATTCAGACCTCCTGTTTTTGCTGGCCTTAGGACTCTGCACACTTCCCTACTGCTAAACAGTGCTAAAGTGCTTGTGCTGTTTCCCTAAAACAAGATAACATTGGCTTGTACCCAAATGGCATATTTTCCTGGTAAGCCCCTAGTAAAGTGGCACTACATGGTCCCATGGCCTGTAAATTAAATGCTACTAGTGAACCTTCAGCCACCCACCAAAGTAGCACATTAAAACATGTTGCAGGCCTGCTATTACACAGCCTTTGTGGACAGTTTAAAACTGCCATTTGTACTGTAAAATAAACCATTTGCCAGGCCCAAACCATCCTTTCTAATACATAATAAGTCACCCCTAGGATAGGCACTCAACAGCCCAGAGGGCAGGACATAATGTAAATGCAGGACATGACAGTGAAAAACTCACATTTGTTTTTCACTATCTCTCCCATAGGATAACATTGGAGTTACCTTATTAGATTTTATAAGTGTAGTTTTTAAATGGTGTCTCTGGAATCACAATAACAGCCAGGAAGTCATTGGTCCATGCTCTGGTCACTTCCAGGTTAGATTATGGCAATGCCCTTTATTTGGGGGCGAATGTGAGATGTCTTCAAAGGCTGCAGCGGATTCAAAATGCGGAGGCACGGCTGGTTTTGAGGCTGCCCAGGAGAGCACCCTCACGTAGGGCTTTGGAGTCGTTACACTGGCTGCCTGTCACAAAACGGGTAGAGTTCAAGGCCCTATGTGTAAGCCACTGGATTATTCAGGGGAAAGGCCCTCTCTTTCTTCAGAATCTGTTAGTGCCACACATCCCGACTCGGCAATTAAGATCTAGCGGGTCGGGTCTTGTACAGGTGCCCAAGGTCAAAAGAGCCAGAATGGGGGGGGAGATCATTCCGGTTCCGGGCTGCCCAACTGTGGAATGGACTGCCCAGTAAGCTGCGCCTGGAAGTCTCGGAAACAGTATTCTGCAATGAATTAAAAACCTTCCTTTTTCTAAGAGGATGTCTTTAGTGTCAGAATAGGTGGTGCTGGGTCACCTGGGGCTGCATGTGAGTAAATGCACTAGCGCGGGGACACACTGTTAGTGTAACCAAGCGCTTTAGAAATTCAGTTTACTTACTTACTTATTAAAATTCAAAATCCTAACCTATTGTTAAGGCAGATTTTAAATAGCAATTCTAAAAAGACCACTTTTAAAAAGTTGACATTTTCTTGCCTTAGCAATTTAGTGCCTGCAACTTGCCTCTGGGTCACATGACTGGGTGACTGGGTGTGGGTGACATTTGGGCTTTGTGTATTCCTCCTAGACAGTCCCACACAAAGGGAAGCTTAGGTGTATTGGATGGGTCATCAATGGCAGGATGGGAGGGAGGAGCTGGGCACAGCTCCAGTTACACTTGAATAGGCTGTGCCCTGCCTCCGCACAAAGGGCTGCTTACCCCCTGTAGTTAGTCTGGAGACAGGGCCAGGAAGGCAGGGCATCTGTGCATTTCAACAACATGCCTCTTGAAGCTTCTGCCGACGTCAAAGGCACAACTGTGCATACATACTGGACCTCAGACACCACTACTTCAGTACACATCTGGACCGCTGGTTACTCTGCCAGGAAGAAGGACTACTGGGATGCTACAAGGACTGCCTCTCTGCTGGACTGCTACTCTGAGGGAGCTACTGCCCTGCTGTGCTGACTTGCTGCCTGCTGACCTCACGCCTGTGGAGGAAGAACTGGACCTGCAACTTCATCTTGCACCCAAGACCCCAGATTGGTTCCAAGAGCTAGTTTGCTGGCCTCCTGATCTGAGCCTCAGATACATGAAAGGCTTGCCAAATAACTCCTGGACCCAGCGGAAGGAATGTCCTGACCCCAAGCGGTGCCTCTCAGGCCCTGGACCTTTGGTGTGTCTTAATTTGATGCTTTTGGGCTCTTCGTGACAGCAAAAAGTCCCTTTTTCACAGAGACCGTGTCGCTCTCACTAATGTCACCACCAGTCCATCTCTTCGCACAGCAAGTATGGATCGTCCACAGAGGACCGCCAACGCAAAACACCATTCCCTCCCATCTGTGATGTCCAGCTTGCTCTTCACACCACGCCGACCACCTCCAACAATGCTCACCTTGCTCACCATGATCGTCTCCAACATGAACGGGACTCTTGCCACAAAACTTGAGAAGATAAACCTTCAGCAGGACTAATATGGGACTGTATCTGACCCTCACTCCTTTGCGGTTGGCCTGAACTTTTGACTCTGAACTGGTCTAGCATGACCAGATAGCTGCGGTTGGCACTTTATGCTCTTAGGTTTTACAGTTTATTCTTTAAAAATTCATAATTCATATTCTACGGATTTATTTTTTGTTATTTTGGTCGTTTTATTTATTCAAACGTTGCTCTATTTTACTAACTTGGTGCAGGATCTTTTTTGTGCTGTTTTTTCACTGTTTTACTGTTTGAAGTGTTGCACAAATACTCTATACATTGCCTCTAAGTTAAGCCTGACTGTTCTGTGCCAAGCTCCCAGGGGGTGAGCATAGGTTCATTTGGGGTTTGCTTGTGCCTTACCCTTACAAGGATTGCGGTCACTGCTTGACTAGGGCTCACACCCCAGTCAACCACTAACCCAATTTCTCACATTATCTAGTAAAGAGCTAGTGATACAGTCATTCAGAGAAAGCCATAAAGCCACCTGTGGAGCAAGCCATGAGGCAGACATGGAAATTGACAGCTAGTTATAGAGCCAGTGATGAAGCCAGTAAGCAGATGCTCCTGTAGACAGAAATATGGCCAGAAGCAAAGCTACTCATGACCCAATGAGGATCCAGTCATGAACCAGTAATGAGCCCATCATTCAGCCAATCACAGGTCTGTAATGCATACAGTCATGAGCTAATGCAGTCAGCCATGAGCCAGTCATGCAGCCTGCCATGAAGCAAGTAATGGTCCGGTCGTGGGCCAACCAGGCATTGAGTGTCGAAGCCAGTCCAAAGTCAGTACTCAATATAAATGCACTTCTTCACTAGCAAAGAATAACTCTAGGCATGGCGACTGCAAGAAAAAATATCACGGGACATGAACTCCATTTATTAACAACCACAGCAAAAATGTTTCTAATAAAAAAGGATGACTGTGAGCTCCAACCTCTGTCTCCCCCACTTCAATGTCTTGCCCCACCATACTTCCACCTTGCTACTGCTCCACACTGAGCCAAGTATCTCTGGAATAGAGTTCTCATGTTATTTGAGCATTACATTCTTGCTGGGCCTGGTGCCCCCTGCAGGGATGGCTAGGTTCCCAGACAGAGTGAGAGACAGCACTTTAAACAAGGAGCCAGGGAAGTGTCATGCAATAAAACAAACACATTTGGAAAGCTTCAGGGAAATGATACCCTTGAGTCTTGATGTCCATCTCCTGACATGCCGCCTCTAAACAACAACACACTAGGGGCACAGACAGCTCATCTATTCAAATGATTGTTCAAACCCCAATTAATAAAGGATTGTGTGCATTTGACGTGGAGGGAGAAAACACTCTTTGTAGAAAGATAAACCCACGCTTGTCAAACACATTTCAATCTGAAATGTCATGGCAAGTGTTTGAGAAATTTACCATGGGGCAGTGTCAGTCTGATGCACAAAGGGCAACGGATTACCCTCTAACACAAGGGCTGTACCTGCTTTTAATGTAATTAAAACTGATAGCATAGTGAATCCTCCTGCTCATACAGTGATGAATCAGTCTGCACTGCACGTTGAATGATTTGTGATGTGCGTTGCCATAAGAATTCCAGGAGCATATTCACAACGAGCTATCGCTTAAATGATGGCACTTTATCGCAGCCAAAGTCGTGATAAATTTACCTTCCCATTCACAAGCTGGTTTTAACAGCTCACAGCACCAGTTAACCCGCGTTAGCAGCCGCAAAAAATATCGCCACAGAGGACCTCCACAACTATCGCTAATGAGATGCAAAGTAGGCGTTTCCGTGCAAAAAGCTGCAAAAACACGACACCTCAACATTCACAACGACCAGCTAGATCTGCGATAAGAACACAAAACACGCGATAAGGCATGTTAGCAGCAGGAAATTAACACCTGCTCTGACCTGGTGTAAAGTTGGATGGCAGCCTGCACCACAAAAGGGAGCCCAGCCCAGGGCGTCATCGGAAGGGCAACAGATGCCATGGAGCCACTCATCATGCAGTCTGGACACCCAAGAGGGCCACAACGCCCACCCGGCACCACCCCAGACCACCACAGAGGCAGCACAGACAAAGACAGCGGCCCCCCAGGAAATGCACCTGCCTCACAGGCCCACCATCCGACAATGTCACTGTCCACTACAGGCTGAAAGGGAAAACCATCCTACGCATCCTAACCATCCTCACCTAACAGGCCAACGGCACCAACACAGCGGACAACCAGCATCCCACCCCACACCAAACATCTGGTTGTGCTGCACCTGTTTGCCCCTGTCACACCCCAACCAACAACCGCCGGAGTCGGCGTAGTCTCACAGCCAGCCACATCCAAGTCCCCCACACCTGCCCTGGACATCACCATCACCCCGGCACCCCAGTCCCCATACGTCTAACAAAATGCACAGGAATCGCTGGAGACCAAGCAAGGACCATACGCCATAGCCGGATGCACGCACGTGTTGGGGGCAATCCACTGCACACTTGTCCCACCTGTGCCCCCTGGTGACAAAGCACACAAACACTACAACAGAAAGCTCATCTCACATATCAATGTGCAGGCAACATCAGAAAACCCTGGGACCTTCAGCAATGCCGCCTCCAAATACACAGCCAGTGTGCATGATCCCTTCACCCTCTGACAGTCCATCAGCTACCAGCATACCCAGGATGGCACCAAGGCAAATGCACAGCCCCTTGGCAAGTTCCAAATTAACACACCACTCACCTCAACTCCACAACCATGTAATCCACAACTCTGGAAATGCACACGTCACAAAATCACAACCAACATGCACAACAACATGTCCACCCACCAGACATTACATAACAACTTACAATGGTAACATGGACAAGCTGTGAACATGACCAATAAACAGCATGGCACCTCAGCCACACAATAGCCGAATGTGGGGAGAGGTGGCAACCAGGCATGTGTAAAGGATGCAGTAGAATAATGATTGCGAAAGCACACGATGCCAAGAGTCATGTGCTGGACAGACCGCAGTATGCAGAACACACCCATATCCACAGCGACAAAGACCACTGGTGTATTGAGTGTAGTGAACAGTAGACGCAACCATGTCACCCCAGTAAGTGGGGGTCCTCACGGAAATGTTGCATGTTATTCCCCCCCATAAGCATGAGCAGAGTGGGATGGCCTGCCCTACGCCAGGCCAGTGAGGGGTGTGAATAAAAAGCACGTAGCCCTGGGGGTGGTCCTCTTCCGGAAAGGTCAATGTCTCTGCCAGGGTGGCGCCTCCCACCTGCCACGAGGCCGACGCCATCCTCGTTAGCGGAGTTGCCTGCGATCCTGTGCACCTGTCACACCCCAGCCCCCTGGACCAAGAATCCGTCAGGCAGGTCACACTGATCACCTGCCAACACTGGCGTGTGTCAAGGAGGGCCCACCATGTGCCTGTGTAAGCTCCAAACCAGAGGCCCAGGACCCTGCCAGCCTCTCAGACCCTCGCTGGCACGCCGACGCTGGCCCACGTTACTCCTTCCTCATTTACATACTCCACTAGCGTCCGGCATCCACATATAGGACCAGTAGGTCCCATATGTGAAACTGTGTCCTGGGTCCTGAATGGCAGTGACCCTAAATCCGGGCCAGCGGCCAAAGTAGCGGACCGCCCGATAGTGAGGCATAGTTCCATATGGGCATCTTGCGACACGTGCTGGCACTAACCCTGTTCAACGCCAGCCGGCAACACGTGCTGCTACAAACCCTGTTCAACGGCAGCCGATGACACGTGCTGCCACAAACTCTATTCAATGCCAGCCGGCGACATGTGGATTAGGGACCAGGACTACCCTGCGACCAGTAGGTCTCACATCCAGCATCTATTCGCGAATCATGAATGGCAGAGTCCACACCAGTGGTCACAAGTAGAGGAGTAAGAGGAAGATGCGGCTCAGTCCGGACGAAAGCCGGGTCACAGTCTCGGCGGTAACACATGGTGCCACTGAACCTGAACTGCGCAGGCCGGTGGGGCCACCAACCTATGCCGGTGACACCAAGTGAATGGCCCGTGCTGACCACTGCCTCCGGGAAGCACTGCTCTCGGCCTAGACTGCTCTTGAATAGGTCACAGACTTAGAATTGAACATCGATAATGCAAAGGCAGATTACATATCATTGCACGCAAAGAGAAGTGTAAGAGGAGGACGCGTTGCAACTTAGTGGAAAGAAAGGATCATTGTTACAGAGGTGATCGAACACTACCAACAACTGCCCTGGTGTCACTAACTCTGTGCATCGCGAGCCAACGACACGTGGCTGAGGGCCACTGCTGACTGCTGCCTCCGGCCTACACTGCGGTCCAGTATGTCACAGAGTCTTGATTTTGCAATGGCAGAGTTCATATCAGTATACCGGCATTATTGCAGACTGCATCCCCTCTTACACCCGGAGCCACTAAGTCTGTTCCCCGACATTCATGGACACTCTCTGTTCAAACTTTGGTGGCATCTGAGTGTATGTACTAAGGAGCAGTTTTCATCCTCATGTAGCTGTTACCACTCCTCTATTTGCGGCTTCTGGATAAAATCAAACCTTCCATTAAAAATGCCCTGGAGGACACCTTCCACTGTCCCCACACAAACCTCCACAACGTACACCTCGGACATTGATGAGGACCCTCACAGGTCGCATGGCCCATCTGACTGCACTGCAAGTCACCATCCTGTGGCTGGGTGCCTGCGCTGGCCGTAGTGCTTCCGGGCCACTAACTCTGTGCTGGTCCAGGTAGGGACCCCTTATCCTGAGATAATGGATGGCCCCTGTAGCATTGGACTTGGGGTCATCAATGCCATTTCTCTGTTGCCTTGCGCTGTACGCAGCCTTCAGGCCCAAATGCATCTCATCAGGCCTCACACACTTAAGCGAGTACAGACCGCCCCGAATGTCGCATCAGCGCAGGGGGCATACGCCACCACCGCAAGGACCACCTCTAACTGCTATCAGCCTGAGTCGAAACAGTGGTCCTGACAGACTTACAGAGTTGCTCAGACTGCGGATGCCATCATTGGCCTGATACCCCGCTCAGGTGCCAGTGACTCAGTGCACCGCAGGCCGTTGTCCGTTGCTGAGTGTATTTTGGGCTGTGGAGCGGCTGCGCAGCTATGTCACCTCAAAACAGTGTGGGGGCCCTGAGACGTTGATAGTAAAGATGATGCAGGTCTAACACACCCCACTGCATCTGCAGCAGGAATGTATTAAGGGACGCAATCGAAGACTTTTTCTTCACATGAGTGCGCACATCTCAAGTGTCCCAACCCCAGTGCACTGCAACTCACGGACACTTCTGTTTGCATGTTGGCTGTCCTCTGGACTTTCTCCAGCTCCCTCCATGTTGCTCAGCAGTTGACACTGTGATGCATGTGTTTTCTGTTTCCATTGCAGTGGTGTCTAAGGTTCAAGTGGTTGCCAGCACCAGACATTCCATGTGGAATGGCTTACACTCACCCCACACACATACAGCACAGGCATCACTAAACATGTGGCCCTGTCAATAAAGGGGCAGGGCGCATGTGCCCATAGCCAGTTTAACATGATATCTGCGTGTGTCCCTGTGGTCTTGTTGTATGAATGAGGGCCCTGGGCCCTACGACATTACATTGTGCTGTGTACATCGGATGCAGACATGCCGCTGCAGGCAGCAGGTTGAAGCTTAGACATGTAGCTTTGTCATCAGCCAGTCAATTTGTAAGGGGAGTGCCCAGGGCCATCATACGCATTGCCAACATGGGTGTGTGACTGCTATTTGAGCACCCCTGGGCGTGGTTGTGTACTGTGAATGTGCATCTGCATGTGTCTCTATGGCAGTGTGGGTTTCCTTAGTGGGATGTGTGTGGACCCTGAAGGGTGGTAGACACCTATGTATGTGTCCTGGTTCGCATTCCTTGGGTCCGGCCCCCACTAACACCTGTTGGGCCACCTCCTTTTGGCATGCCGACGCATGGCATTGGGATGCCATGTGTGGTTGGGTGAAGTGTTGTGAGTCAGCTGTGCTTGCGGGTGCTTCCTGCTGTGTGGTCTATAGCAGACTTAGTGTTCTTCTCTGAGTGGCTTGGCTGGCCGGGTCCTGGTGGGGGGGTTGCGTGGGATATTTATGGGCAGTTGTAGGGCGTCGGTGTCGACTGTGTGGTGGTCCTCTCGGGCATCACAGATGTGTTGTATTCTGTGCTCTGTTGAAGGTGTTGTGTGCCCCTATGCGATGTGAAGGGGAGATGTATGTTGACTTTTTGTTGTCAAGTAAGTTGACGTATTGTGCTGGTTTGCATGGAGACTGTATGGCAATGTACATTGTGACTATTTGGGGGGTGCTGGATTCTTCTGAGGCACAGTGTACATTTGAACTACATGATGAATGTGAGGTCGTGAGCGTACATTTCCATTTCACAGTTTCCGGCTCCGTCAGATGTAATAGGCATGTTTCTGTGCATGTGCGGAGCCAGTTATGTCCTCTGTTCTGCAGTGTAGGCTATGGGCATTGTACCACGTTGTTGTCAATGTGGGTGTGCTGTTCTTGCTATGTGTGTGTGTGTGCTGCAGTGTGCCAAGGGGTCTGGAACATGATCCTGAGTGATTGTGGGTGTGCAGTGTGCTACATTTTGTTGTGCATGTATGCCATTGTGCCCATCTCCCCGTCCCCAAGTACCTGTTCGTTTCATTCCCTGTTGATGTTGTGTCAGGTCCTCTCGAGCTGTGTCCCTGCTCCCTACTCCTTGCACCTTCCCCACACTGATGACTGTGGCCTGGGTTTCCTCCAGCTCCTTCGGTGGCACTGGACTGCCACCTTCTGTAGCCATTGCTGCCTTGCTGTTGGCAGCAGGTTGGTGCCTGGTTTAGGTTGTCACGTCATGCTGGCGCCTATTGGCCTTTTCGGCACTCCGATTGCAATCCAGGTGGTCTGCTATTGGATCAGTTGCTGGTAGTGTTCTGTCACCTCTGTGACGCTAGGCTTGTTTCCCTGCGGTCTGCTCCCCGCCTTTCTCTCTCCCTCTTGTCCTTGACCTTCCTCGACCCGTTGTTCCTTGCTGGTAGTCTGTGGGGGCTTTGGGGTTCGAGTTGGCCTCTGTGCTGGGTCAGGGTGCATTCATGTTGCTAAGTGCTTTGGCTTGTTTCTGGTGTGTTTTTGCTTTGGTTTTTATGGTGCATTTTCTAGGCCTGGGCGGTAAATTCTGTTCCGTTCGCGGAATTTGCAAAATTTGGGTAATATGGCGTTCTGCAAAAAAACGTGAAATTGCCCAAAATTCTGCGTTCCGTGGCTTCGAAATTTTTTGCTTGTTCGCGTTCTTAAATGCGTGTTTGCGAGATATTTCCCCCGAGCACGCACACAGCGATTGCAAACAGTAAAAAAGCATTGAGAACAAACAATTCAGTGTGTTCGCAGAATTTCTGCGTGTTCGCAGATATTTTTTACCATTTTGCGGAGATTTGCGTAACCAGATTACGCAAATTCTGCCTACCTCTCCCCAGGCGCGTGGGATTTGCAGGCCTGTGGCTAGTTTTCGCTACTTATTGTACCGCTATTGGCCTAGTTGCATCTTTTTTTTTTGCATTCGCATATCGCATTTTTTCAGCATGGCGTTGATTTTGAAGCAGACATTTGACTCATTATCTGGTGTCTATCGCATGCTACCGCCGCGTATTGAATTCCACGTTGACACAGGGTTGTTTTCCTGCGATAGGCTGCAAAGTCGAAAGTAGTGTTATGCTACTCTTGCTGTACTTATCATTAGTTCTTGTCAATATACCAACCAGTGTTTTGGCATCACTTACAGATAGATTTCCTTAGGCTACAAAAGAAACTCCAACCTTTACAGAGAAAAAGAACCTGGACAGGCATTTCCCACCTCTCACTCTTACTAAATTTACAGGCGTCAAGAGTACTTAGGATTGAACAAATCTGCAGAGAAACTCTTGCTCTTCTAAGAGAAATACTTCAGCGCCCCACCCCAAACCCCAGAGTCAGTGCAGACACAAACCTTGGTCACTTATAATAATTAGTATTTATTACATGATATTCTTCTGAAAATCATCATAATAATGATAAATAGTATCAGGGTGGATGGGAGATACACCACAAGCGGATCTCATCACAGATCCCTAACCAGTGAATGTCTTGTACAATGAAATTTTTCCTGATTAGTTTGGTTTAGTCTTGCAGTATTCACACATATCTATGGACAAGAGGGTTTTATATTCAGTGCCTCAACAAACAGTCTGTCTCCTAGTCACTATCTATCCCTCAAAAATAAGGGCTGGTTTATATCCCTTTCATGCCTTAGTCTTTCCATGAAGCAAGCAGGGACATACTGAGAACCTCACATTGGCAACATTAAGCAGAAAACATTGCTTTCATTGTGCGAAAAATAGGATTACATTGGTCGTGGTCCCTCCATGTTTTCCTAACTGATTTTAATTTATTTATTTATTTATTTATTTCGCATACTTATAGAGCGCATACCTGTCACCCAGAGGGCATCCTGGCGCTTTGATCAGAAAACCCCACACTAAACAGCGCAGACACACAACCAATTACTTGGGAAATAGATAGGTCTTTAAAGCCTTCCGGAATGGAAGATAGTCCTGGTGGCTCCTCAGAGTGAGTGGGAGAGAATTCCACAATTTGGCTGCCGCCACTCTGAATGAGCGGCCACCCATCCTCACTCTTTGAAACCTAGGCACCACCAAAAGGTGAGCCGATGACGACCGCAAAAGACGTGGGGCAGAATACCATGCAAACATGTTTTGTAATGGGATAGGGCCTAGGAGGTGTACCGCTCTAAACACCAGACAGGCCGCTTTAAATTGGACCCGTAGATCTACTGGAAGCCAGTGTAGATCGCGGAGCGCAAGAGTAGAAGAGCTGGATCTGGGTCGTGAGAGGGCCAGTTTAGCAGCCATATTCTGCACCCTCTGCAGCTTCCCTATCAAGTTTTTTGGGGCCCCCAGGAGAAGACCATTACAGTAATCCAGCCGGCTTAAAATAGTCCCGCGGACTATTTCCGGCCTGGCCTGGGCGGGGAGCAAAGGCAGGACTCTGCGTAGCATACGGAGCAGCATCATACATGTTCCCGTGGTTTTATTGACATGTAGGTCTAATTGTAAGTTAGGGCCAAACATGACCCCTAAATTACGAGCTGACTCCGATGCTAACACTGGTTCAGAAAAGGTGCTAGGCCAGAAATCAGTGGGTAGAGGCCGCGGGATCCGATCAGTGGAACAGTGGAGCACCTCTGTCTTCGCGCTATTAAATTGCAGAGAGTTTGCTCGAAGCCAGTCCGCCGTAGCTGCCATACAGCGATGGAAGGTGCTCAACGAGATTGCATTATTCCCTTCTAAGGAAAACACCAGCTGAGTGTCATCCGCATAATTAAATGCCGAGACCCCAAAAGATTTTATTAGCTGGATAAGTGGACGAAGGTACAGGTTGAACAATATCGGGCTGATGGCCGAGCCCTGTGGCACCCCCTGTCCAATTTTCCTTGGCTCCGAGCTGAAAGGTGGAAGTGACACCAGCTGTTGCCTGCCCTCAAGATATGAAATCAGCCAGTCTCTGGCTCCCTCGCCAATCCCGCACTCTTCCAGCCTCCGAACCAGGGTCCGATGGCAGACCGTGTCGAACGCGGCCGACATGTCGAGCAGCACCAGAAAGGCTGCCCGACCACTGTCGACACGCGAACGCAGGTTGTCCAGCACGGTCACAAGTGCGGTCTCCGTCCCATGACCAGGTCGGAAGCCAAACTGGTCCTCATCGAACCACCCAATTTGTTCCAGGTGGCCGGAAAGAGAGCGAGTTACCCACTTCTCTAAGATCTTTATGGGAAAGGGAAGTAAGGAGATCGGCCTATAGTTAGAGAGGACGGCTGGATCCAAGGTTGGCTTTTTTAGCAGAGGCGACACCACTGCCAGCTTCCAGCAATCTGGGACAGATGCCGATTTCAAAGATTGCAGACAGATTGAAAACAAAGGAGGGAACAATTCTTCATGAAAAGTTTTCCAAAATTTGGCGGGCAGTGGGTCAAGCGGGGAACCAGATGACACCATGAAGGCCGCTTTACAAAATTCATCGAAGGACGGAAGGGGGAAAGAGTTCAACCGTGGTGGACTGGGTGAGGTACCTAAGTCCTCCGACCCAGATGCCAGAACGGCCGTCTGGGGTCGACTGGGTGAGCAGCCCGGAGCTTCCAGATCAGAGACTTCCATGTGCGTCTGGGGTCGACTGGACTGCTCCCCCGGAGCTCCCACACCAACTGGCTGGGGTCGACTGGGTGAGCTGCCCGGAGCTCCCAGAACGGAAGCACCAGTGACCATCTGGGGTCGACTGGGCTGCTCCCCCGGAGCTCCCATACCAACCGGCTGGGGTCGACTGGGTGAGCTGCCCGGAGCTCCCAGAACGGAAGCACCAGTAACCGGTTGGGGTCGACTGGACTGCTCCTCCGGAGCTCTCATACCAACCGGCTGGGGTCGACTGGGTGAGCTGCCTTGGATTCCACACCCCCTGTCCGCAGGGCTAGCAGGGCAAACCTCCTCAGTTGCAGGAAGTGTTAGGCCAGCCAAGATCTTGGCGGTCTTCTCCTCAAAAGCCAACGCCAGCGAGTCGCATAGAGCCTGAGAGGCCCGCACTGAGTTAGCTGCACAGACCGGATGGGACAAGTCCTTAACAATCTTAAATAGGGCTTGAGATTTGTTAGGCGCCTGTAATAAGGATGTTTGTATAAAGGTCGCCTTGGCCTGCTTGATCTGCTCCTTATAACCTCTCAGTGCAAGTCTAAACAAGGCTTTAGCCGAGGGCGAATACTCCCTTCTCCATGCTCTCTCTGCCCGTTTGCAGCTCAACTTCAGGTGTTGTAGCTCCACCGTAAACCAGGGAAAGGCCCGATTCACCCTCGCTCTTGCTTTCCGAAGTGGCACGATGTTATCGAGGGATTCGGTAATAGACCGGCAGAAGGAAGAGTAGCTGTCGTCCACTGAATTCCTCAGGTCAAAGCTGGCAGATAGCAAAGGGGGCAGGGGGGCGAGACTGAGCAGTTTGGACCACGATCGACCCACTTGCGAGACTCCTACCCCTGCAACCTCCGGGGGGCTGTTCCCAAGGCATAGGGAGAAGACCACCAGCGCGTGATCCGTCCAACATTGGACAAGGATGTCAATGATCGCCGCTAAGTGGGCGCCTGCAAAGATAAGGTCGAGCATATGGCCGCCCTTATGAGTCGAGGAGCCAACCAGTTGTTGTAGATGGATGTCGGCCAAAGCTTGATTGAGTGAAGTAAACGCTCCATCTAAAGGACCCCCCTGCCAGAGATTAAAATCTCGCAGGACGAGCAGGTTAGAGTGAGTATTAGAAAGATCATACACTAGGTCCAGGAACTCCGGCAGCGAGGAAGCCGAGCCCGGCGGTCTGTAGCATAACACGCCAGATAGCAGCGTTCTCTCTGGGTTGCTGAGCGAGAAGCCCATGAGCTCAAAACCCAAGACTTCGCTGATTTTAAGCTGGGAAACATCCAACTGTTCGCGGAAGATGATACCAATTCCGCCGCCACGATTTAGTGGACGCGGAGTGTGAATAATTTTAAAACCCGGGGGACAAGCCAGGCCTAGTTCGACTAGACAGTCATCCCGAGTCCAGGTCTCCGTCATGAACAACACATCCAACCCGGAAGTTTCAACCAAATAGGCGATCTCCGTGTGGTGCTTGCAGAGTGAACGCACGTTCAACAGACCGCAAGTGAGTGGCTGGGGCGACGGGCGAGAAGTGGATCCGAGTGTCGAGGGGTCACCCGGTGGTTTCAGAGCGCACAGGTCTGAATAAGAGTAGACCAGAGGGGATGAGTGCAGGTGGCCAGAGGCAGCGGCCCCTTGCGCGTCCGTTGCGCGAACGGGCGCAAACGGGCTTACCTCTGGCGCACCTCCGGCGCGTCTACGGCGCGTCCGCTGCGCGCCGTCGCTGCGCGCCTGTCCAGCCGCCATGTTAAAAGCCTGACCAAAGATCACGTGGGTCCTGGCAGGGCGAGTGGCTCTCCCTCAGCAAAGATGGCGCTCCCACAAGAGAGAGCTTCCCCCAATCCAAAATGGCGCTCTCCGATCGGCGCGAGGAGTAAACAGTGCCCCCGAGTCCCTTCTACCCCACAAGTGTGGGTGTGCAGTTAATTAAATGCGGGTAAGTAGCTCCCTCAATTCCCACTAAGCGGAAGAACAGGAGGAGAAGAGGACAATTACAGGCTAGCGCACAGCGCAAAAACACAGTCAAATTAAAAGGTTAAAAGCAGGCTAGCAGTTCTGTTATGCAGCGCGAGTGCAACGCGAGTGCAGGGTTTAAAATCTAACGAGGCAAAGAAGGAGGTGCTACTTATAGTACCTCCGCCTTCTATGCGTGGGTCCTGGCAGGGCGAGTGGCTCTCCCTCAGCAAAGATGGCGCTCCCACAAGAGAGAGCTTCCCCCAATCCAAAATGGCGCTCTCCGATCGGCGCGAGGAGTAAACAGTGCCCCCGAGTCCCTTCTACCCCACAAGTGTGGGTGTGCAGTTAATTAAATGCGGGTAAGTAGCTCCCTCAATTCCCACTAAGCGGAAGAACAGGAGGAGAAGAGGACAATTACAGGCTAGCGCACAGCGCAAAAACACAGTCAAATTAAAAGGTTAAAAGCAGGCTAGCAGTTCTGTTATGCAGCGCGAGTGCAACGCGAGTGCAGGGTTTAAAATCTAACGAGGCAAAGAAGGAGGTGCTACTTATAGTACCTCCGCCTTCTATGCGTGGGTCCTGGCAGGGCGAGTGGCTCTCCCTCAGCAAAGATGGCGCTCCCACAAGAGAGAGCTTCCCCCAATCCAAAATGGCGCTCTCCGATCGGCGCGAGGAGTAAACAGTGCCCCCGAGTCCCTTCTACCCCACAAGTGTGGGTGTGCAGTTAATTAAATGCGGGTAAGTAGCTCCCTCAATTCCCACTAAGCGGAAGAACAGGAGGAGAAGAGGACAATTACAGGCTAGCGCACAGCGCAAAAACACAGTCAAATTAAAAGGTTAAAAGCAGGCTAGCAGTTCTGTTATGCAGCGCGAGTGCAACGCGAGTGCAGGGCTTAATGGCCTCAGAACTACTGAACAGTCAGAAAGCACGCGTGTTTTCCCTTAAACAGGTGCTGTACATTACAATTTCCTCTTTAGCACAGATATCTTCTGTATATGTCTAATGCAAATAGTGCCTAAAAGACAGCAATGGCGTGGATAGCTAAATGGCATACATGGGCTGCAGTGTGATCTTACACCACATAGGTGACACAAAATGACTTAGCTGCCATGTAGAAAGGCCTGTTTTTTTAGATATAATTAAGTCACCCCTAAATTGTACATTGTTAACCCAAAGCACTGGGTGCAAATATATAAAAATAGGGTACACCTCACATTGAGCTTAACGTGCTCGCATGGTGAAAGAAAACCTAAAAGCTAGTTTCACAGTATAAGCTGCAATTTTGATTATTCCACACCTTTGCCTGGAAAACAATTTCTAAGCTATAATTCAAAGATATTTCCCATACTTGCCAAAGAGGGCTTGTCTGTTTATCCCCAAAGAGGAAGTACTTCAATAGATGGGCAGAGGGTCATACAATAGCCAAGATTGGGTTCGAAACAATCTCCAATAACTGGCTTGTGGAGATGATTTATCTGGAACCTCAACCAACACCTCCTCAGAATATCCCTGGACTGCAGAGACTACAACTGAAGAAGTCCCTGCTGGAAGAATAGAACTGACTCATGGACTCCTAACTCTTGCGGGACTATCATAAAAACCTGCACATGTGTTCCATAAAAACGAAAGGTGACCAACAGGAGACAGAATAATAAGTAGCCAAGGGCCAGATGTCTGGAAGCGCTACGAGGCCTCCAGGTAGTATAGGCGCGATATAAATATTCTTTCATTTCATTTCATGTCTGTAGGTAACAGTTTGTTATTACCAAAAAGCACATTTTTGAGATACGCTATTTGGTAAACGCAAACAACAATGTACAACTGTGTTTTGACACATTTTGCGATTCCCAGTGGATTGCAAATAGACCTACCTCATTAATATTCATGAGGTAGGTCTCGGTTTGCAACCTATTGGGAATCACAAAAATCACAGTGATGGTGACCTGCTGGGGGCCACCATATGTGTGATTGCTTTTCAATTAAGCAATTCTTTTTAGAAATGCAGCCCATTTTCCTTAAAGGAAAACAGGATGTGTGTCAAATTGGACCACTGCCTGCTCTAAAAAATGTTTTTACAAACATTGCCACCTACTTAAAGTTGGTGGTAAAATGCAAATGTTTTACAACCACACTCAGGTTTCAGAACATTCACACATGCCACTGTGATGCGGTATTAGGAAGGAACGCCCCTTCCTTATACTGAATCGCGAACCCAATTTGCAATCTGGTATTAGTTTACCTTATTGCACATTGGGCCTCTGTACAATGAAAAATGCATTTTTTTGGTTTACAAATGGCCCATTCCTGCAAATCGGGCTGGTTGCGAATGAAAAGAAGCTTTGTACATCTGGCCCTTAGTACCCAAAAGGTATGCCAGCATGTTAATTTTAGTACCAAACACCACATCAAAACGGTGTTGGAATATTTGCTTTTTCTCAGAAGAGTAAAATTACAAAATTATTGTACACATTGTTAATTATTATAAACCATAATTCACTTCATTGGCTTTGCATGTGCCATTGTTTGCTGTATCTATTTTTAGTAAATTCCCAATTTGTGCATTAAGAGGCCTGAGGAACATACCAATCAGTGAGCTGGGATTCCCTCAAAAACTATTCAATTGGGTGTCTAGAGGGTAAAGAAACCCTGTTGCCGCTCAAAAGATATCTTGCCAATTGAGTGGTTAAACAGAGCTTTCTGAATAGGACAAACCTGTTCCTTAACTTAGTTACCATAATCAGTGGAACCACTTTAAAAGCATGTTTCAGAAATTGAGCTAACAAATATTATTTTTGGTGCACTGACCAAAGCAAACTCATTGACTTCCAGTGGTGGCTGTAGACTTTGAAAGTGGTGGGCAAACACGTGAAAACTTTTGCATACTTTTGCTCATAATACAACTATAAATTGAGAGACTGTTAAAGAATCTTACCTTGGTGATTTTCATATACTAAAAGCCATTACACTTTGAGTACTGAGGTTAAATCTTCCCACCTCGAGCTGCCTGGATGTACAGCTGTGTTTCCAGCCAATCCAAGTACTGCTCTTATGCTGCAAATAATACTATGCAGCATAAGAGCCGTGCTAGGATTGCTTGGGGCATGCAAGCACAACACTCCATTAAACACCGAAGGAGCTGTCTTTGCTCATGCAACTCCATGGTAGCCTTCAATGTGGAAGCCTGAACTGCGCATGTCAGCCTTGCCACAAAAAAAATATCAGCCAATCTGACATGCGCAGCTCAGTTAACAGCCTCAGCTGCTCATCCCACCCATGGACTACTCCATAGCCCCACCTCATAAGGAATTTAAATAATCAGTGAAAGTTTGGGTATAGTAAATTGAAATTTTGACTTCCTTTTCCATCTCAATTTGGTTCATGTATTGCTCTCATCAAGTATGACAAAGGTTGATGACAGGTATCTGCCTTATAAGTAGTGGCCCACATGCATCAATATCGGCTTTTGCGATTTCTAAATTGCGAAAAATAGCGATTTGCAATTTAGAAGTCGCAAAAGCGTTTGCATGATTATTTTTTCATTTTTTATGCAATTCGGTAAAAATCGCTATTTTTACCGAATCGCATAAAAAATGCGAATTTCAAATTGCGAATTCGCAATTCCCATTCATTTCTATGGGCCAAAATGCCCATAGGAATGAATGGGAATTTTCAATTTGAAATCGCAATTCATCAATCCATTTCAAGGGTGGAGAGGGGGGTCTAAATGACACCCCTGCACCCATGAAATGTACTTTTCAGTAGAAGTTACATACACACATGTCCTAAGGACATGTGTGTCTGTAACTTAACAGTTTAAAAAATGCATTTTTGTGCATTTTTAAACAATCTCGCAAATTACCACGAGGTTGAACTTCGTGGTAATTTGCACTTCCAATTTGAAAAATCGCACATTTTTTTGGAAATGATGCATAGCATTTAAGAAATCGCAAAATTGCGATTTCTTATATGCTATCGCAATTTTAGAAATCGCAAAAAAGGTGCGATTTCTAAAATAGCATGATGCATCCCAAACAGTACTTTTAGAATCGCAAACGGCCGATTTTAAGGAATCGCACCGTTTGCGACTTCAAAAATGCTTGATGCATGTGGGCCTATGTCTGTAATGGTTACAAAAGCGGCCCTGTTATACACGAAAAAGGCTCGAAGAGTATGTCAGTTTCTCTATATCTTGCATACTCCGCTGTAGTAGATGCTAGTATGCAAGTAACGAAATAAGATAATGCAATGCAAAAAGATATTTATTTAAACAACAAATCATAATTGTAATAACTACAGAGAAATTCTCAATATATTCTGATTGTAAAAATACTATAGGTCATTTAGAAGTTCTCCTTTAATTTGTCAAATGCATGACAAGCTGTTCATACAGTTTTTTTATTAAGGAAACATACACTCCCATGTGCCAAGATGCCTTTTTGGTATTAGCGCACTCTATAAAACCCATAACATAACATACCATGCTGGAAATTAGGAATGAACTAACAATACAGGGGCGGGATATGCTCCAGTTCAGGGAGTAGGTCCTCGGCGATTACCATTGGCGGGAGTGTAGCCGCAGCTGAATGTAGTGATGTTGACTTCTGATATTGTTGGGTTTTAACCTATGGGGAGTGAAAGATTATGTTACTATTACGTATATTTATGCTAACATGATACTACTGATTGGACTGTTATTTCTAGGTCGTCATATACTCAATAAAAATATATAAGAAAAAAAAAGAATGATCTAACAAACATGACTAGGAAGGGATTGCGCAGCTTTTTACAGGCTCTGGAGAGCAATTATAATATGTTAAACTTATGTTTCTTGTAAATATTTTATGATTTGCTGTATGCATTTTACAGACTTGTTGGCCGCCTTTGTCTAATGAACAAGCTTTAGAGTAGAAATTGTCCGTAGGTATGGAAGGAGGAAAATGGATCCATTATGCTGTAACCCCTTTAATAACAATGAGCACAGGTAGAATTTTATCCTAGAAGCCTGGAGCCTTAGCTTTGATTTATAAAACTCAGGGTCATATTATCAAGAATGTTGATAACATTATTGCTGATTTAGCGGCAGGAAACTGTCGCTAAAGCGGCGATAAGGGGCTTGATAATATGCCGTTGAGACTTCCAATAGAAGCCCACATTTGATGTCCTTCACACCAGAACTTGGGTTTCAGTGGAATTTCCAAGGTCATATTATCAAGCCCCTTATCGCTGTTCTATCGGCAGTTTACTGCCACTGAATCGGCAATAATGTTATCGCCGTTCTTGATAATATGGCCCCTAGTGTCTGAGGAAATGAGCCTGGAACATAGCCAAACACTCATTCAATCTATATGATGTACTCACTCGATCCTTGCATGAGATGCCGTATAATAGATGAAGTCAGTGTTGAAGCATTCAGGTTAAAGACAGGGAACCTAACTTCCAGGGACAGCGTTCATTCTTCTAGGGGCCAACTTGGATTCTAATCCTTTTAGGGGCTTATGAGTCATAACCTTCATGGGTAGGGTAATCATCATGCTCATGAAACCTGATGGCAATTCAATCCCTGTTCGTGCTTCTATAAACATTTTCCCTCCGCTTCCCTATAAAAAATCTTGTAAAATCAGACACTCATATTTCCTTTCCTTCTTCATCTAGTATTTCAAGCGCAGTGTTTTCTGCTTTGTTTCCACCAATCAGAGATGTGATGTCTTTGGCACCCACAGCGGTTGACTCGATCATACTTTTGCATCAATGCTGTGGGTAGACATGATGTATTTTGCCATCCCTAAACCGAACATAAGTTATTTTTTATGAGCCAGCCGCTTCATATTGAAATGGGGATGAATATTGTAGGGCACTATTTTGACTTTTTGCCCTGTTACCTAATCCATTGAGAGCATCCAATCCCAGAGGCACAAATGCAAAGGTAAATGAAACACCTTACCATATAAACTCAAAGACTACCATGCTGGCTGACATCTTGTCGAAATCCTACCTACCATCACCATTCAGAAAATAAATGTTGGTCTTTAAGTATGGAGGACCACTAACACCTTGCTCGGTTCCAGTTAAATAGCTTTATTAACAATATCATACGACAAACTTCTTGTTAGCATCAATAATTTCTAGTATGTGTAGGGGAGGATATGAATAAATTGATTAACACAAGTATGTTAGAAGTGCTGAGAAACCATTACTGATAAAGTGAGAATACTATTATGTAGCATTACCATGTTAAAGCTTTAAAAAAGTTAAAGAAGGAAAACAGGAAGGAAAAAGAAGTAGAGGAAAATATCTGCTTTTCATCATGCAAAGCTTCTATAGTATGATGCATTTGTAAAACCTATGTGAACTTAAAAAGGGCAATTTAACAATCTTAATATTTGATTTAATAATTTAAAGAAATATTAAGCAAGATAGGTTTAGAAAAAAAGTTAATGGTGTTCTCGTCATAGCTCTCTTAATAACCGAAACAGACAAGTAAATATTCCCTTAACTACCTTTGGTCAAAGACCATGTCAATCAACCAATTAGTACTTAGTTTAAAAACAATTACTAAAAATAAATCAGTAAGTTTTCCAAATGTCCCAGAAGCTATCCAATCACTTGATAGATTGTCAGTTAGAAAATTATATGAGATGAAATTGTATGAGAAGGGAGCATGTAGAATTGTTGACAAGGCCTGTATTGTTTTTAATCATCACTTCACAATGTGGGATTGTGCTGTGTATCCTAGATTTCTAGGTCTCTTAAATACAGTTACTGGCTTTGTGGAATCTTGCACTGCCCATCACACCACAACATTAGCAGATGTTGTATAAGCAAGCACTGACAAAGCTAATAGGAGTAATAGTTGCAAATATTAGCAGTACAAAAGCTATTAAAAAATTTCTACAGACACTTATTGGATGATGTCATCAGTGATGTCATTGAACTTGTCATGAGTGATGTAATATGAGAGGTCATAAGCAGTGCATGGCGGGGGTGCAAGTTATAGTTAGCTCAGTAAACTATACATGGCAAATTTCAGTGTTATTCAGTGTTATTTTTAGTTCAACATTGTATTTTTTACTGACATTTTCATCTACCTATAACCTTACTTCAATCTTTGCTCTCTTCAGTGAATTTTGACGTTTTTTTTAAACATAAAGTAAAATTCAGGAGAGAGTGGGCACTCCACAAAGAGCAGCCCAGAGAGAGAATTCTGTGCGTAGTAGGGTCGTGCCCTCCTAATCAATCAATCAATCATGACACTTATAAAGCGCACTACATACCCGTGAGGGTCTCAAGGCACTGGGGGGGTGGGGGCTTTCTGCTAGTGATTGAAGAGCCAGGTCTTGAGGAGTCTTCTGAAGGGCAGTAGGTCTTGGGTCTGCCGTAGGCTGGTGGGGAGGGTGTTCCAGGTCTTGGCGGTGAGGTGGGAGAAGGATCTGCCACTGGCGGTCGTTCTTTGGATGCGAGGACTGTGGCGAGGGCAAGGCTGGCGGAGCAGAGCTGTCAGGTGGGGGTGGCGAAGTTGAGTCGTCTGTTGAGGTATGCTGGGCCGGTCTTGTGGAGAGCTTTGTGTGCGTGGATGAGGAGTTTGAAGGTTATCCTCTTGTTGACGGGGAGCCAGTGCAGGTCTCTCAGGTGGGGTGTGACATGGCTGTGGCGGAGGATGTCGAGGATCAGACGTGCCGACGTGTTCTGAATACGTTGCAATCATCTCAGGAGCTTGGCCGACGTTCCTGCATAGAGGGCATTTCCGTAGTCCAGTCTGCTGGTGATGAGGGCCTGGGTGACTGTTCTTCTCCTCTCGGTAGGGATCCACTTGAGAATCCTGCGAAGCATTCGGAGGGAGTTGAAGCAGGATGAGGGGACGGCGTTGACCTGCTTAGTCATGGAGAGGGTGGAGTAGAGGATGATCCCTAGGTTGCGTGCGTAGTGGGTGGGTGTATGGCTGTTCCTAGTGTTGTCGGCCACCAGGAGACGTCCCAGGCTGAAGAGGTGGACCCAAGGATGAGGACCTCCGTCTTGTCCGAGTTCAGCTTCAGTCGGTTGTTCCTCAATGAAGGTTGGCCTTCATTCCTTCGTGGAGGTTGGTTTTGGCAGTGTGAGGGTCTTTGGTGAGGGAGATGATCAGCTGGGTGTCGTTGGTGTAGGAGATGATGTTGGGGTCGTGCTGTCGGGTGACGTCGGTGAGGGGTGCCATGTAGATGTTAAACAGCGTTGGGCTGAGGGAAGAGCCGTAGGGTACGCTGCAGATGATTTTGGTGGCAGTGGAGCGGAAGGGGAGGCGGACGCACTGAGTTCTGCCAGAGAGGAAGGATGTGGTCCAGTCCAGGGCCTTCTCTTGGATCCCGACCTCATGTAGGCGTGTTCGTAGTGTGCGGTGGCAGACCGTGTCAAAGGCGGCTGACTGGTCCAGGAGGATGAGGGCTGCTGTTTCTCCATTGTCCATTATTATAAAGAACAGTGGTCCCTATAACAAGTATTTTATGAACAATGATCATACACTTAATAGATTGTATGTCTTCTGTCCATCCGGACAGGGATTTATTTTAAATCAGAAGAATAGTTTTGATTGTTAAAAATGTCAAGCGGGCACAGCCGTGACCTTCAACATATACAGGACAACAACAAAAAGAACAAAATGGAAAAAGCACAAAATATGTCTGTACACTTGTGTTTCAGTGGGACAGACGTCAAATGTTAGACCGCACCATTGCAATTATCCATGTTACATACACATTTTGCATATGGGGTTTATATGTCGACGTTTCGATGCCTTTCCTAGAATGTGGGCATCATCATCAGGACATTGGATGACATTATTGTTGTCTTAATTATAGAAACCATAATAATTGGCATGTTTAAGACGGCCGGTGAAACCTGGGTTCTTGCAGTTTACCCGGTTGTGTTCGCAGAAAATTCTGCAGCATCGCGGTGCGTTTTAGATTCCGGCGCGAGTTTAATCACAGCGTTTGCTTGAATACGCCGAAATGCACAATGGCTATTTCGGGATAAGTAGGTAGCTGCCACGGGTCTGGCGATCTGGTGCGATCTGGTTTCTCCATTGTCCAGCAGGGTCCTGATGTCATCGGTGGCGGCGATGAGGGCGGTTTCGGAGCTGTGGGTGCTGCGGAACCCGGACTGGGACGGGTCCAGAGTGCTGTTCTCCTCAAGGAAGCGAGTCAGTTGTTTGTTGAAGATGGCTTAGGTGCATGGAGGGAGTGGGGTTTACATACAGTCTCCACACTGAGCACAGACTTCGCTTCGTAAAGGCTTCTCTCCTGATGGGGCTTGGATGTGTAGAGTAAGTGGGCTCTGCACAGTCTGTGCACTGAGCACAAACTGTGTGTAGTAAGGGCTTCTTCACCTGATGGAGCTTGGGTCTCCGGATGGAATGGGCTGTATGCATAGTCTGTGCACTGAACGCATACTGTGCATAGTAGGAGCTTGCCAATCAAATCGAGGCTTGTGACTCTGTAGGAAGTAGACTTTGCACACAGTTTACGCTCTCAGTGCTGCCTGTGCATAGTAGGGGTTTGTCCACCTAATGGGGTTTAGATCTCTGACGGTGTGTACTTTGTGCAGACTGTGTGAGTAGGGGCTTGCCACACCTTCATGGTGTATTGGGTCTTTACATTTACTTTTATTTTTTTTTAATTGGCCTATGGGGACCCCCACAAGGGCTAGGGGATCAGGGGATCTCTAACCTGTTGTAGACATCCTTTTTTTTAATTACTTTTCAGGCCTGGGGACTCGGTCTCCGAGTCCTGTAGTGGCAGCCCCAACATTTCTTTCCTGTTGCAGCCAATCAAATGGAGTATTTTGTCCGTTTTTCCAGCTGTACATCCTCTGTAACAGATATCTATAGATTTTGATCCTTAACTTCTCTAAAATAGCTAAACAGATTTATATCAAATCAGAAAAAAGCACGCTTTCTGGGTGAAGTTCTAGCTTTCTGCCAATATTGGTGTAAATCTAATCAGCTGTTTAATTGCTTGTGAAAAAAGAGCTTTGAGACCCCTCTTCCCTTTTTCCCTGGCCCGAGTGACAAATCACTTCAAAACTTTCTAGGAAGCAGATGAGGTGGATGGATTTCTTTTTTATTGGGGGAAGGGTGGAGTTGTAGTTTCGAGAAGATTCATCAAATGTTATTAGTGAAACTAAAAAAAAAAACAATCTTTCTGCCAACAGAACTCTCCCACAGCACGGAAATAGGTATGAGTATTTGGAATGCTGGGAAAGCACGGTTTAGGTTTCCAGTACTGTACAACCAGCAGGGCTTAAAACAAGGAAAACCTGAAAGAGGAGGAGGAAACAGTACCACTCCAATACTTTCAGACGTGGAGAAAGAAGAATATTCATGATTACAGATTTTCTCAACATACTGAAATAAACATAAAAAAGATATTTGGTCCAGAGAGATGAACAAAATAGTCATTGCTTGTGCTATGACCCGCCTCCTAAAAGAACACCAGAAAGCCTTCTTTGCAAGTTTGGGGAAGCACAGGAGAACTGAAAAGAGTTAAAAAAAAATGTAAACCATAGAAGTCAATTGTTAGACCTGGGATCCCTGGGTGGCTGAGGTAGGTACCTTAGGCCAAGTAGGCACCCACGTTCCAACGTCAGGGAAAGGAAAGTCACCTTCTTAGATAGCCCCGCTCACCCCCTTCAGTAGCTTGGCACAAGCAGCCAGGCTAATTTTCAAGGCAAATGTGTAAAGTATTTGCAATCACGCTCACAATAATCCAATGATGACATCACAAATAGACTCCATACAAGTTTCATAAAACGAGTATAAACTTTATGTAAAAAGATATACGATAAGACCACACTATATGAAACCAACATATGAGGTTCTGTAATATTTCTCCTGGGTGGTTGTTAGGCCAGCCAGCCCTTGTAAATTCTGGCAATGTCAATTAGCCCTTCTAAACATTCTCCTGTGCTCCATACATCATGTCATACATTTTATTAATGTTAGAATCAGTCACTTTCCAATGTAAAAATACTGTAATACATAATGTTGCAATTAGACACTCTGCAATGAAAAGAATGCAATGCGTAACGCAACAATCAGGCACTTTGCAAGGTAAAATAATGCAATGCTTAATACAACCACCAGATATGTCGTGCTGCAGAATTAAGGCAATGCGTATACTCTAATCAGGTAATTTGTTATAAAGGAATAATGCAAAGCGCAATAAGCTAATCGGGTAGTTCTTTATTCAGAAACAAGGCAATGTGTCATCAGGTAGTTTGTTATACAGAGATTATGCAATGTGCAATACGTCAGTCAGGTACTCCGTTCTGCAGAAATGGAATACTACGTAGTACACTCAGGCCCCAATCAGTGGGCCAGAGGCGGTCTCTCTGCCGCTCCTTCTGACCTGCAGTCAACCTCTCACAGTTGCTCCAACATAGTAAGCCCAAAATGAAGCTTCACACTCTGTACCCTGTACCGCCACTCCGTTGGAAATACGGGCCGCGATACGAGGCGAAGCAGAGGCTAGCGCTGCCAACACGAGAGAGAGGCCGAGAGCGTCTCCCTCTGAGCCCGTGCCCCACCCAGGAGTCAACACACATTACCTGGGGGGCGCAAACCAACTTTCCTCTCCTCGTCCAGCGGCTGGGCCTCAAATGCAGCTTTGTGAAATGGAAACGGTGGCCCCGGCAGGCAACTCAGCTCCTCTGGGACTGCCAGTCCTGGCCACTTCACCTACGAAGATCTTGGGCTGCCACAAAGCACACACACACAGTGTTGCTGAGTCTTACTTCTCTCCAGGTGCACGACAACTGGATACTCCACACACAGGTCTCAGGCTGCCAGTAAATCATGTGCACAGTGTCGCTGAGAATCACTTAACTCGGGTGCACATGATAACACAGCGAATCCTCCCGAAAGTCTCCCGGTGCACAACACACACAGCGTTGATGAGACTCACTTGGATTCCGGTGCACACGATCACTGGACAATCCTCACAACAGGGTTCAGACTGCACACAGCACACACACACAGCGTCGCTGATCCATTCCTCGATTCCAGGTGGTCCCGATCTCAGGCCAATCGTCCTAAAGTTCCCACAGTGCACAAGGCACACTCTCACAGCGTAGATGAGACTCACTTGGACTCCAGGTGCCCACGATCACAGGGCAGTTCTTACGAGGGTCTCAGACTACAACAGGCACGTTCACATTGTGCAGCTGAGACTCTCCTGGAAACTTTTGTGTTCCTGTGTTTACGAACAGAGAGCCAGCTCACCTCAGACCCTTGGGGATAAGTTACTTCAGGACACGGCACACAGCACAGTCCTTCAGGCATGGGGACACAGCACACAACAACGTCCCTTCAGCTTTTCCTTGCTTAAAACAGCAAACTGCAGGCCAGCCCCAGAACACACAGCAAGGGTCAGTCCTATTCCTCAGTCTCTTCAGTTGTTTCTTCCTTGGCAAATGTCCACTTGACCACGAAGTAGCTCCAGTCTTGTTCACATTTGATGAAGCCATTCTCCAAAGTTCAGGGCTTCAGCTCTCATAGTTATTTTTGTATTTGTGTTTTGTATTTGTAGTAGTATAGCGCTAATCACCGGCAGGTCTCTAAGCGCTTTTGGAGGCGAGGCCAGAGGTCGTGGGCAGATCAAAAAGAGGCCCCACAGTGATGAAGCGGTTAGGCGGTAATCAGTGCTTTTCTGAACAGGAGTTATACCCCTCAATGGCTTTGAAATCTTTGTGTTTCAGGGGGCACTGACCCCTGTTCAACCCAGTTCTGGGTGCCTCCCTGCCAGTGACACCTTTCTTGCTTTGATCAGTGGGGGTCTGGATTCTCAATCACTCAGCAGGAGATGAGCCAATTGTTGTATAGCAGCAACCCAGGCCCCTTCACCTCTATGGGCTTCTCCTCCCCCTTCACTCCAGATGCAGGTCAGCCTGTTGCTGTCTCACCTCCTCCCCGTGGTCTAGGCATTTTCTTAGATCCTATTGCTTCCAAATCCAGACAGTCAATCCACAGCCAGGTAAAGACACACAGAAATGTTAGAGCACAAATACTCAGCCACTTCTAAAAGAGTGGCTTCTGAACACACAATGCAAAAGCCACCTATATAAAAAGATGTGTTATTACAATGTGAGTTCAGGCATACTAAACTTCACCTTTCCATCTTAAGCCTTTGGAAAGATAGGCTGGAAAACATATTAAACAGCCTTCACATTCTATCCTAAGGGCAAGATGGCCTTTGAACTGTGAAAAACGAAAATGAAGATTATTTCACTGTCAGGACATGGACCTTAGTACATGTCCTACCTTTCACATGCACTGCACCCTGCCCAGGGGGTACCCATGACCTACCATAGGGGTGTCTGATGTGCATATAAAAGGGAAGGGTAAGGTCTGGCAATTGAGTGCACTTTACAGAACAACATGGCAGTTTAACAAACTGCGCACAGGCCCTGCAATGGCAGGCCTGAGTTCCCTTTTTAAGGTTACTTGTGTGGGTGGCAAAATCAGAGCCGCAGGCCCACTAGTAGCAGTTCTATTACCAGCCCTAGCACACATAGTGCACTTTACTAGGGACTTTACTTAGTAAGGGAAACATATCAATCATTGACAACCAATTACCATTACACTTTATACAGGGAAGACAAGCAGTGGCAAAGTATCCAAATCATCTAAGTTGAAAACACTATGTCAGAAAAAAGGTCTAGGGGGAAAGCAAAAGGTGTAGTCAAAAAGGGCCAAGTCCTACATCAATGTTTAAAAAAAGAAGTGAAACGGGTGCCACTATAAGAACTTCATATACAAAACACCCCCAAAAAAAACCCCAAAAAACAAAGAGAAATAACACACACACAATCAATAAACCCACAGTTGGGTGGTCCAACTATGGTGAATTGGGCACAGGCCAAGCCCTTTGTCCTTCCACTGGTGCACAGGCCCGAAGGCGGAATACACCAGGGACTGAGTCACTGCGAAAGGTTGAGTACAGGGCATGGCTGCAGGCCAGCACCTGAGAGCAAAATCTCACTGTGCACATGAAGTGTGCACAGTGTTTTCTTCTGAGTTTTATATACTTTTCATTTTCATTTTGCCCTTTTCTTTTACCAAATCATAGTTTCCAATAGACATAATGCATGACCCAACTCTTAAATCAGATGATGTTGTTGCAGGAAAATGTTTCTTTTTTTTTGATTTAAAAGATTTTTATTGAAAAATAAAAGTTGCATATACATATACATAGGCAGTTGTTCATAGTACATTTGTTGTCTCTTTCCCTTAGAGAGAGAGGGAGAGGGGGGGGGGAGAAGAAAAAGAAGAGAGGGGGGGGGGGGCTCAGTAGTGTGTCTTCCTCAAGTGTTCAAGTGTTCGTCAAGACGTTCCCACATTAGCTCTTTGGGGGTGTGTTCTTTCGAGAGGTTGCCTGTGATGTTGTCTGCTCCTCTTAGGAAGGTGACCCAGTTGATCCATGTCTTGAAGTTTGCGTTTGCCGTGCTTTTCCAGTTCGTTAAGATTATCTTGAGGCCAGCTGTGAGAAGCAGGTCTAGTAGGTCTCTTTCTTCCCTGTTGTTAAGATCTGTCGTTACGTGCCCCGTTGCCAAGGTTGCATAGTTGATGGTTAAGTCTGTTTTGAACATGTCGTTTATGAATGCGTTTATTTGGCTCCAGAACTTCTTGACTTTGATGCATCCAAAGATGAGGTGTTCGAGTGTGCCCTCTTCTTTTTGGCAGTTCCAGCAGTCGCTTGATTCTGCTATGCCACTTTTGTGGAGTCTGGATGGGGTCCAGTACGCTCTGTGGAGTAGCCAGTATTTTGTTTGTGCTAGTTGCGGGGTAATTTTGTTTTTTGTGGCTGAACACCACATTTGCGCCTGTTCCTTTTCGTTTAGCTGTCTACCTAGGAGCGTTGCCCATGAGTTTGTTGTCTTCTTGTTTAGAGACATGGTGGCTGGGGCAATTAGTTTGTAGATCTTCGCTGTCTGGTGGCCTGCCGAGTTTAGCATTTGCACGTACTTGACGATGCTTGGCTCCTCTCGGGTTAGGTTTGCTTTGGTTATGGCAGTTCTTATCTTTAGAAATGTGTATAGCTCTTTGTTGCAGGAAAATGTTTCAATAAATAGGAGCCATATCCCAACAAAGCCCTCCAAAATGTTTTGTTGAACAATGGTTATCTAAGATAGAGCACACTGTTTTAGCTCAAAGTAAGACTGAAAGTAAGACTTTGTCTTTTATGAAATATTAAATGCACAAATCCTTGTTGAGCTATTTACAAACTGTCTGCTGTTTTCTTCTCACTTCTAGCAATGAATCTCAACACAGGTCTGGAGGTAGCCTCAATGATAGAGGAGATGATGCAGTTGACGGCTCAGAATCTGGTCCGAATGGAAGTGACCGACCACTACAAGGTCATCAAGGAGCTGGGGAAGGGCAAATATGGATTGGTGACTCTTGTCACCCATCGTAAAAGAGGTAACAGCTGGCCTCGGAAAGGTCAAAACTGTGCTGCTACGCTTGCCCACATTGTTATCGGGGTAACTCCAGGCTTGAGGGAAAGCTAATGTGTCACACTTTATAGTTAGGTAAGCTGGGGAATGGCAAATGTGGATTAGGAATTCTAGAAAACAAGGATGTCCCCACGAGAGAACAGTCCAAGACTGAAGTTCACACCTGGTTCTTGAGTTCTAGGGTGAATGTCTCATTCTCATAAAGAATTGTTTATGAAGCATGCCACTAATATGGCGGGAGAGATAAAGTTACAATGATTTGTACACAAATTCTATCCGTGTATGATGAGCCTAACTACATGCTTATATTCCTAAAGATGCCGAATTCATAAGGAGATAGCTGTAATATACCCTTGTTCAGAAATGTCGTTATATGGTACTCCCCACCAAGACCTGTGATTCTTTTGTTTTTTAACTGTGTTTATTCAAATGTATTTAATAATGTGTTTTGAAAATTTTTTATACTGTGTAATAATGAAATTTTAAAATGTATATATACAATAAATGTTTGACAGAGTAACTCATGGTGTGAAAATCTTAATTTTTCTTATTATTATATATATTTTTTTCTCGACATTGTTGACATTGTGTCTTGTTTATACTCTTTTGTTTCAAACCAAATATTGTGTTCATGGTGGGGAGTACCATATAACGACATTTCTGAACAAGGGTATATTACAGCTATCTCCTTATGAATTCGGCATCTTTAGGAATATAAGCATGTAGTTAGGCTCATCATACACGGATAGAATTTGTGTACAAATCATTGTAACTTTATCTCTCCCGCCATATTAGTGGCATGCTTCATAAACAATTCTTTATGAGAATGAGACATTCACCCTAGAACTCAAGAACCAGGTGTGAACTTCAGTCTTGGACTGTTCTCTCGTGGGGACATCCTTGTTTTCTAAGATTTACTATCCCCCCAGTCCCCTATTAGCCTGTGCGGGGTCCTCCTTTAATTTTTCGATTAAGAATTCTAAACATTCATGATCTGTGATGTTACAAGCGGTCTGGGTAAAGAAAAGACTAATTAGGGATTCATTCACCCATTGTCAGCCATACATTTACAGCAACTCCGCTAGGAGTCTGTGAACATTTATTTATGTGACAATGAAGAATACTGCTACGTAAAAAGAGGTTTTGGAGAACCCATTATGAAGAAAATGCTGCTATGGTGTCATTTAGTTTGCAACCCTCAGAAAAGGGTATCTGGAAAGCAACTCCGTTTGTACAAACGTGATAGTGGGCCTCACCTCAAATGGGCCCCTCACCACTGGCCCTTCATTCGGAGGGGCCCACGCCTTCCGCAGAGAGGCAGTGTTTTAAATGCACCTTTGCATTCAAAGTGCATGTTTCTTCCATCGAGTCCTGTTTACTGTTACCTGTTGACATTCCCAATGAGCCAGGGGTCGCGGAGACTCTGTCAGGAGTCGTAGAGTTTGGCGACTCCTAATACATGTCCATTACCCTAGCCTATTGCTAACCCTTTCCCTAATCCCAAATGAACTCAGTCCTAACCGTATCACAAACCTTGACATAACAAGGAATGGGCATCATTTTCTCTAGTGTAAATATTTATAATTACCTCAAAATTACTTGCAAATATGCATAATTGTGTGAGACGCGTAATCCAGACTAGTTCAAAAGTTATACATTAATTGTCAGGAAATAAAAAAAAAAAGATGATTTCGGAGATGCTGAATCTTAAACTTGAAGCTTTTCAAATGTGATGCAATCCCAATGAGTAAGTACTTCAAAGCAAGTAGTTTTACTGGAGCATAGTGAGGCTGATTGAGGCAGAAGCAGTGCTGGATGCAGGGGCTCAAAGTCTCAGGTTCCAACTAATGCTGCACATATGTCTCAGTCTCAGTTGGAGTGTAACCCCCTCTTGCAATTGCAACTCAATTTTGATGTGGCAGACTCTGCTTGAATAACGGGTTCAACATTAAACATGGAGGTTTGCCAAGGCTCGAAGCGAGGGTGTAACGCAGGCCTCTGTGGCACTGGGGACCCACAACACTGCAGGGGGGCTTTAATTTTCAGGGGGACCGATTTGGGTGAATAGATATCTGAGGTATTCAGGGTCCCATCAGTGTATTCTGCCAGGGGGGGGGGGGTGGGGGCGGTATTCATTTTGTGTTACACCATTGACTCGAAGTTTCATATTTTTATCATGATCCAACTTTTGATTTCTTCACAGCTCTACCTGTAGTGTAGTTCCTATTTTCCCTATAGGCCCTGCGCATTGGAATAACATAAACAGCAGTTTAGACGTAGGACTGAGGTCTTCTAGGTCTCTACTGACTATGTTAGACTTAATTTAGGTTCGCGCCAGCTAGCTCAGAGGTCACTGGAAACTTTCTTGACTGAATAGGAAGTGATCAGCCTCCCTGGCTCAGACAAGAAGGAATTCAGCTTCCGACAACCGCATAAACTTGACAACTTTGCTCCCTCAGAATAAGAGTCAATCTCTAGAGTTGTGTGAAACAATAGACAGCTATTTCACTCAGTCAGTTGTGCATATTTAATTTCACCAGGGTGCAGAGAATAGAGAGAAGGGCGTTTTCAATAAAAGGTATTATTTATTGAGCAGTCTTCCTTCCCATGCAAGAGAAATGAATTGCCACCATTGCAATACTTATTGTAAAGTAAAGTACGTACAGTAAAAGGAGTATTATGAAATAATACTGTAAAAGCATTGATATGGTTTCTTAGCCATAAGACACTTTAAAATGGATAAAACATATATACATATATACATAGGCTAACGTTCTCAACTGGTGCTTCTAAAATACGCCTACCCCGGTGTACCTGACCTAAGCCTAATACGTGGGAAGGAGTAATTAAGTAGCAGTTCAAGTTAAGTAGGTTTGTTGCCAAGGATCTGTTCAAGAATTCTCTCTAAGGGTTTAGTCAGCACTGTACCTTGGGAATAGAATGTAGGAGGTTTGGTATCTCCCTCTCAGGACCCGATATCCCAGTCACCCGCAAGGGTAGGCTGGAAACGCCGGAGCTGGATTTTCTCGGCAGGAGAAAATACAGCGTCTTTCTCAGCGTGTCAAAGAGGAGGGGCAGCGTCCGTGGGCTTCTCGCTTCTGCTGGTCTCTCGGAAAGTAGATTAGCTGCTATGCTCCAGAATCACCACTGTGTGTTTGCTTAAGGCAACGTTGGTATATTTATACCTGAAAGGTGCCGAGTTTGACATAAGGTTTGGACATAAGACGTCAATAAAGATGTCACTAAGAACTGGCCGTTCTTACAGTGCTCGCAGGAGTTCTATTACAAATCCAAACAAAGCAAGCGGGGCTTTCCCAGGTTGCTGGAGGTTTGGTGTGTCGAAAGAACTCGGTGTGCTCTCCAGGAATCTAAGGAAGTAGCTTCTGCCGTGTCTTGGACTGCAGGGGCAATTTACTGAAATATAGCTCTGATTATTATGCCATTATAGGGATATTATTGATTATAGCCGTATAAGGGCATAAAGTCACAATATTGAATCGGGTTCCTAGATAAAACACATCATACCATCCATCTCTAGCTCCCTTTAGCAGTCTCTCTTAGAAACAGATTATTAACTCAGGCTATTCTTAGTTCCCTCAACACTCATTATCCACAGGGCATGGTCCTGCTACACAAGGCAGCACATCCAGCAAGCACTTTCTTTTGAGTGAAGCAGCACTGAGGCTTCTTGAAGCACCTGGACCACACCTAGTGCCATGCTTCATTGCCCACCCGCTCACCGCAGATACACCATCACTGAGCTCAACCACGGACGCCGCAACAAATAGTGCCACTGAGCAAAACCACAATCCACAGTAGGACCTTTCACAAGCACCCACTGCCATCAACCAGCACCGGCGGAACACATCACAGACACCACATGAACAAAAACACCAACTTGCATGCACCCTTCTCAACACAGCTCGCTGTGCAATCACAACACAGAGATTTGGGACCTCATCTCAACTCTCAAACCCATCATCCTCTTCCTCCTTGAGACCTAGCTCAACCCCACTTCTGCGGCCTACATCACCACACCAAAACTCACAGGATATAAGTTCACCCACTGTGACATCCTCAAGAAACCTAGTGGAGGAATCGCCATCATACACAAGGACTTCAAACAATGCACTACCACAAATGATGACATATTGCCAGCCATGGAACACCTCACCTTCAGATTCAAACAGACAGCAAACGCACCATCCGGGGCAATCTTACCTACCATCCACCAGGACCGCGTCCAACCTTCTGCAACCTCCTTGCCAACTTTATCACCCCCTCACCATAGACTCCAACAACTGCATTTTCCTTGGTGACCTCAACTTCTAGCTCGACGCCCACAATGACACCAACACTACCAAACCTCCTCAACAGCATGAACAGCATCAGACCCCAAGCATACCTCAGGTCACACTAGATCCCATCTTCACCTCCAGTGACCGCATCAGGTGCAACCACACCATGGAACTTACCTGGACTGACCAGTCCATAATCCACTTCAATATCACCAGCTCATGGGCCTCTGCCCCTAGTCTGCCAAATGCCCCCCATCACAGCTAGAGCAAAGTCACAAAGGACACATGGATCAATGCCCTCAACAAAACCACCCCATCTCCTCCAACAACCTAGACAGATCGATTTCCCTACTCCCGTTCCCAGCCAAAGTATTAGAAAAAGCCATCAACCGACAACTCTCCTCACATCTGGAATGGAACTTCCTACTCAACTCATCCCAATCGGGAATACGAGGCAGCCACAGAACCGAGACAGCCCTCATTACAGCTACCGACAACACACAAGTCTTACTTGGCTGAGGCGAACTGTTGCTCTGATCCTATTAGACCTCTCAACAGCTTTCGATATGGTCTCCCACCATACACTTATCACAAGGCTGCACAATATAGGTATCCAAGGAACGCTCTCAGATGGATCACGGTTTTCCTCAACAGAACAATGCAAAAAGTTTGCCTTTCCCCCTACACCTTCTAACCCAAGGAAGTCATCTGTGGAGAACACCAAGGATCCTTGCTCAGTCCATCCTCTTCAACACTTATATGAATATAGCATCATCAACACCAACAGACTCAACATCATATCAGATGCGGATGACACACAACTCATCCTTTCCCTCTCCGAGACACCAAGACAAACTTCCATAACTGCAAAATAGATGTTGCCAACTGGATGAATCCCTGGAGGAGGACAACTGCCTGAAGCAAAGACAAGACAAAATGTCCTCATGAGATACATCCTGATGGCTCTCAGAATTCAGACCTTCTCCTACCTCCACTCACCATGCTAGGAACCTAGACATCATTCTGGACAAAAAGGCTAACCATGATGACTCAGATCAACTTTGTCTCCTCCTCCTGCTTCTTTAACCTCTGCATTCTTTGTAAGATGTTCAAATGGCTACCCCAAAGCTCAAGACGTACCATCACTGAGGCCCTCATCTCTAGCCGATTGGACTACAGCAACAATCTCTACACAGGGATCACAGCTCACCTCCTCCAATGAATACAGACCATACAGAACGTCGCAACCAGTCTCACCCAGGATCTCCCTAGATGAACCCACATCGCCCCTACCTCTGGGAACTCCACTGGCTACCTGTACAGAAAAGATGCCAATTCAAGCTCCTGACTCATGCATACAAGTCCCTTCACAAGTGTGGACGGGCCAACTTGAACCACCTCCTGAACTTCCATCAGCCCACCAGACACCTCCTCTCCGTGTCCCTTTCTCTAACCCTCAGCCCCTGCATCCGACGTAGCAGATCCGGAGGTTGTTCCTTCTCCTCCTAACTAGCAGTGAAGACATGCAATGAGATCCCCATTCATCTACGGACCTCTCCATTAGGGGTGGGAGGAATTTGCCATGTTCACTCTGTGGTATACTGTGGAGTTACATAAAAACTCACTGTTAGCACTGATTTTTAGCACGAGGAGCTTGCTGCATGCAGTAAAATCAGTGCAAATGGTACCATGCAGCATGCCAGACGGGGTCTGCTTTTCTGCTACTTCTCCAGTAGATTTTCTACTCAATTGGAAGCTTTCTGACTGTGAATGATCACGACCGCTCGTGACCATTCGTGACCGCCCGCTTTGAGAATATCTCACTGGGTGCCCTCCTAGCACCCGAAGATCATGCAAGGGAACACCAATTCCTGTTCGAGTTCGCCTACTTAATGTTGGCGAGCCATGCATGAGAAAAAATTTCACCACTCTGGGGTTTGCAGTGTTTTGCCGATACTCCACGTTTCAAGCATAATGCGGAGTGGCAAAATTCCATGAACTCCACCGATGGAGAGGAATTTGTGACCACTCCTGCTCCCCATCTCTTCCAGAGTTCCTAAGGTCCCTGAAGATCCAGCTATTCGGCTAATCAACTGGACACTGCTAGCACCTGGATACCCTCACGGGTGACAAGAAGCACTCTACAAATCTTCTGTTTGATTGAGTTCATACCATAGAAGGTCATAGGTATGGGAGACAGAGTCAAATAATCCTCCCACAATTTGTCTATCGACCGCAAAACACACATAATGAGCCGTATTCACAAATAAAAACTAGTAGATGTTCTTGGAGAGATTTACATCTTTGCCGGAATGTACATCTATGGTTTTGTTCTGTCCACTTACATTCACAGATGTATGACTAGAAAGTTACTTAAGTCAGGAGCAGGAATCAAAGGTGTACACTGATAATGCCACATTCCATCTCTCGGAGAGACTTTTTCCCTCTGTATGGAATTCTACATTGCACAGAATTTAGCACCGTGGCAGTGGACTCAATGTGCAAATGTGCATTTTTTATTCTATGGCGAAAACATTTTTCTCTGTGGAAAAAGCTCTCACCCTACATCCTAACCAAATATATGGCTGATTGCTTTCCCTCTCCATCATATGAAGGGAGTCACTTCAGCCCATAGTTGAAATACATCTCCAAACATTTGCAGGATGCAAATGCCCACAAACATATATGTTTGTAGGTATTTTCCAAACTATGTCTTAGAATACCTCTTTAGCAAATTTTACTATTTTGGATTGCTGTGCACTTGTGTTGGAGAGATCTGGAGTAATAGATGAACTTACTCCTACTATGAATCTTTTTGTAAATTCCTGTAAGTGATAAATGAGTTATTTTTGGCAATAAATTGACAGCCAAAAATGCATTTGTTCAAGGAGGTGAAGTCACCTCTGACTTCCTCTTTGCTTTGTGACTCAAATGGAACGCACTGCGTTCATTGCAACTACCAGTAGAAAATGTAGATCATGATGCACATACATACATTGGAGGTGGGCTTTAGCCATTTGTAAATCCTACAGTATTTATCAGTGGTACCCTTCTGTTTGGTGGACACCAAGACATGGGGCCTCATTTAGGAAAAGTGACGCATCGCTGCGTGAAAACAGCGATGCGTCACTTTTCACTGCGCACTCCTTGCGACATTCCTGATGCGTCATATTTAATGTATGACGCATCATGTTGCAAGGAGTTACAGATACATCAGTATTTCTGACGTATCTGTAAGCGCAAAAGTGACGCATTGATGGAGTGTGTCACAAAAGTGACGCAACTCCAGCAATGCGTCCTTTCACATGGGGAAAGCCCCATGTGAAATGGCTTGCGTCAGTCTTACGCCTGCTGTGAGGCAGGCGCAAGATTTTGACGCAACAGCGTCCTAAAAGTGACGCAGTGAAATCTCATAGATTTCACTGCGTCACTATTACGAGGCTTTTTGCGGGGGAACGCCCCCTCTGCACACATTATACCTGACGCAGGTATAATGTGCCGCAGGGGTTTAAAAAGTAACGCATCTACCTAGATGCGTCACTTTTTAAATATGGCGCAACAGGGCGCATTTTTTACACCGCTGGTGCGTCACAAAAAGTGACGCACCGGCGGCGCAAAACTGACGCAAGGCCTTCATAAAAAAGGCCCATGATGTTTACGATACCTGTACTAAGAACTTTTCGTTTCTTGTTTGCAAACTATATCTTTTAGGCTTCTGCACAAGTAACTATCTCTGTCTCTCTGATTTTTAAGGTACGCCCATGGCACTGAAGCTTCTTTCAAAGACCAGCACCAAGCGCTACAACTTCCTGTATGAGTACTGCGTGGCGCTCTACCTCTCTACGCACCCCAACATCATCAGCATGTTTGGCATTGCCTTTGAGTCCATCGATCATTATGGTTTCCTGTATGAAGCAGCCCTCCAGCGCGATCTGATCTCCATCATCAAACCCAGGGTGAGGTCTGATGCAGTACACTAGCAGGCAGAATATGCAGTAAAGCCGCACATGAGATATCCTTGCTTCAGAGCTCTGAAGACTGGACGCTCTAACTGAGTGGTTGTGAAAAGGGTTTGAGCTGAGCAGTTGTGGACTGACCATCAGGTGCAGGTGATAGAAGCAATTCTTAATAGAAAGAGTTTAGTCTATCTTCACAGTCCTTTATTATTAACTACACCTCTTGACTCGATAATAGCAATAGCTTGTATTTAGGAATTACATGGTAATGCAAGTGCTATCTATAACAAGCAGAAGAGGCAGCATCCAATCACTGATTGGCTTACACATGCTTCCAGGAGCGCAGCCAATGCAGTTAAAGGTCCAGTGCAATCTCTTGGATTTCTGCCTCTCTTTGTCCTAGGTTGTACATTACACAGTCCTGATCACTTATGACCACTGCCTACCCCCACCTCTTCACACTGAGACTGCTAGAAGAAAACGTGTTAGTCTGGCATCTTCATGAAGCATAGAAAAGCAGACAAGAGGCCAGCTCAGTGGCATTTGTGTGCTCAGTAGACCGATCCCAACACAAAACAGGGACCGGGGTTTGGCCAATTTAAAATATTGGGTCCAGTTTTCAGCCTGATGTCAAATATATAAAGTCTACTTAGTCTATTAGTGGTGATGGAAACACATGTCATGTTTTAAGGATCAGGAAGTTAGAGCTGTTTCTTTAGGGAAATGGGAACCAGAGTAGTTTAATCATCCCATAAAATTGCAAATATGAGGAAAACACTGCAACAGCTGGACAATGGGGAGAACGCTAAAGCAGGAAATTTTCAGAGAGAGGTTTTCTGCAAACCGAACCATGATGCTATGGAACAATTGTCAGTAAGGGTGAGAAAGTGAACACTTAGCAGTGAAGAAGCAGAGAACTGTAAAAGTGAATGGCTGGGAGATGGGGATGGAAGGGTCTCGGAGTACTTACTCCTCTCAGGGTCATTGTTCACATAGCACCTGAGGGGATATCTTTGTTGTAGAAAATTACTCATTATGTATTCCCTGAAGAACTGAGGGGCATATTATCAAGGGGGTTTATCTCCTCTGTTTTGGCTTTAAAAGCATTATCTCGGTAATGCATGAATATCTCTGACTTTTCAGCGATACCAAGTTTATCTGCGATAAAAATCGCCGCAGCTCAGCGGTAAATTTTTGTCCCTAACCAAGCAATAGCGATAATTATCACTATTGCTTGGTAATATGCCCCTGTGTTTTTTGGATTAACTTTCCACAGCTGTTGCTTTCATATAGTGCTTATTAACAGTGATTTGGAGCACATACTGCAACAAACAACAAAGTGATTAAGGGAATATTTGAGTTATTCTCAGCCACTGGTGATCCCTAGGGCCACACTCCAGTCCATTTTGTTTCAACCAGCATGCCAGACTCAGCAGAGACAAGTCATATCTAAATTAGGCTTGGTCCCGCTCCAATAGGAACTGCCGAGGTTGAATGGCCAGGAAAGATTGCTTCCTTGTGGTAACACAGCCAACCCCAGAGTGTTTTTATCAGCGAGGAGCAGTTTGAGTCCTATGGCCCAATGAGCTGGGATCCACATTTGGGAATACCCATTACAGTTAGGGTATATGTTGCAACCAACAAACAAGGCCAAAACTGGTCTGTAGTTGCAAAGAAAGGTGGACTGAAATGTGACCCGAGTAAGTACCTGTGGCTGAGGTAATAAATGTGAACCGATCCAGAAAATGTTGCCTCTGTAATCCTCTCAAACACTATCCCATCAAGTGCAACAAAGGGTGTGTCATCCTTGCTTGCATTATAAGGTGAGACCCTTGCCTCTGCAAGACTCTTTAGACCTTCTCAAGAAGAAAATAAGTCATCTGCCTTGATGGAAATGCAAAAAATCCCTCCCCCAACATTCTCAGGCAATGAAGGACATCAAAAAAAAAATGGCATTTGTCAAGCAAAGCCGGCTTTCTTCTGGTCTAAAATCAATCAACCACAAAACATTTCAATATATAGAAATATGGTGCAACTTATTGGAAAATACAACGTGTCAAAGAATAACTACTATAATGCAGTCAAATTCTTTGCACAAAACGATTTTCACAAGCTGCGGGTGCCCAAAAACAACAGACTACATCAAAGATGGTTGAACTTCGCACCCACTGACAGTATTTTAATCTTCAAACAGGTCTAGACCCATGACCCATCTTCCATTCCTAGCCAAACTCCTGGCAAACCAACTGGAACACTGTAATAGCAGAAAATATCCTAGTAGCTGATTTCCAATCGGATTTGCGATCAGGCCACACTACAGAAACTGTTACCATTTAGATGTGGTTGATGCCTTCAACATCATAGACTTGTAAAGTCTGGTCTTGCCCTTCTGTCTCTCTCTTTGGCAATCAATAAATACCATTGGCCATCACAGTTTTCGTGACACCATGCAGAAGAGACTAGGAGTTGGGGACTTGGTAATAACATGGTTTGCATTATATTTCTATCAGTAAAATAAAATCCATTTAGACAAGCATCACACCCCCTCATACCCTACTCAGTATGGAGTAGCACTGGGTTCTACCCTGGCTTTCCAACCTTATTATGAAGACAACCTGAACAATTTTGGTGTGGATTATCACCAGTAGATTGAGGATACAAAGCAATACATCAAAATCAGCTCCTGAGAAGAGTAATAATTTTCCGCAAATTATCTAGACCTAATCAAGCATAAATTTACAAATATTCTATATAGTTCCAGTGTTAAATGATCTCCAGTAACTCCACCTGGAAGCATGATGTCAATTTAAACTCATGATTATTACTTACAAGGCGGTCCATTTAAACCTTCTTAAGTATGTGATATGGCAGATCTACATCTGAGGTGGCACTTCCAGAAGCAAAACAATTTTCAACCTCTAAAATAAAAACTATTCACCAATGTAGCAGCCCCCAAACTGTGAAACTTCCTCAAACTCACTACATGGACAAGTTTTACTCTAAAGATATTCAGGACTGAACTAAAAAATGTCATAGGTAAGAAGGTAGTAAGCTATGCCTCACACAGCAAGGTCATCTATATTCCTTTTACATCCTTAATGACTCACTTTCTCTGACAGTACTACAGGACCAGCCATTTGTTCCTCTTGGTGTTGTTTTACTTTTGCCTCAAAGTCACTTTGCTGACTAATAGACCCCACTGTGTGATGGCTTTACTATACTTTTTTTTTTCAAAAAGCCCACTTGCCAAGTTCCATTTGTTTGTATCTTAATGGAGACTGTCAAATGAGTGTGGCAATGTTCATAAGACCTGGTCCAAACATTATAAAATCTGTCAATAAATCACTGTGAAACAAATATTTTGCATCTAATCCTAACTTTGAGACTACACTCAACCCTGCTTTCACATACCAAAACAGACCATACAGCTCTGCCAAGTCACCTCAATCCTTATCTTTGCTCCTCATACTTTCACACATCAACTGACCTTCACTACGCCCTGTTTTCTTTAAGAGATCACTTTCTTGCTACTCGTTTAAGCTTTCTGATTCTCCACACTGAGACAACAAAAACAACAAAACTGTGCCAAGTGACCTCAGCTCTGGCTCTCATGCTCACCAAGACATTACTCCCCTAACCTAGTTCTAATCCTCACCCACAACCACTTAAATGGAAATGGGACATGTCATTTTGTTAATTGCTTGTAGACCTCTGTTGCTTTGAGCTTTATCAAGACTAAGAGACGGCCAACCTCCCCTCTGTCAGACAAAGTTTGCCTCATATAAGACATGTTTGCTCAGCAGTCTACATAGGCCTAGTTATTGGCTTACCCACTCCAGTGGCATGAAACGCTTTGGCAGTGCAGTACAGTCCTGCTCTGGATCGGCAAAGTCTGGCTGTGCTTGATCATACACAGCAGCACCCGCCAGGCACAGGCTCTCTTCCTCGAGTCACAGTACTGGCTGGTTCTGGCAATCTGGGGTGCTCCTGCTAAGGGCAATTATGTGGTAAGGCTCTTTTACCTCTGCAGGGGTGGTCTCCTTGCTCTGACGGGGCTCCAGCATTGTCTTGTCGATCCTCTGGCCTCATTTGGTGCAGTTTGCAGAATGTGGGAGGGTCCACCTCGGGTACAGCAACAGTTTCTGTGTCTCAGCCGACAAATCGGACCCTTGGCCTCATCATCTCTGGTGCCCCTCTTGCCATACGGGATTGCTGCCACGGCATTCACAAGTCCTGTCACGCTGACCTGGCATTGGTGTCCACAGAGGCCTCTCCTCACATACAAGGTTGCCAAAACAATCGGGCACACCGGGTATGGCCCTATCAGTACAGGAGCGGGTTTATCACACCTCGCTCCTTGGCTCTATCCACGGTGGCCCCTCCTGGCATAAGGGGTCTCTGAAACCATCTGCAACATGTACTACAGCCTGATTGATGCAGGAGTAGATTCCTCACACATCACACAGGGAGTCCACAAATACAGGCACCCCTCTAGAGCTTGGTCCCGCAAAAGCTCTCCTCTCCATTACAGAACAAACTGTTCTTGGCGAACAGGCTGGCGCTGGTGCTCCAGGCTCCAGGGCAGGTGGTCTTGGTTTCCCTGGGTGATGTCCTCTCACCCAGCAGAGAGACTAGCAAGCTTGGGCCCCCAGTTCTAGTCACAGGCAAAAGAGTTGCAGTGCTTGCCCGCCTGGCTGCTCGCCAAATGACGGCGTGTGGGCTCTGAAACACCCCTACTTATATTCCTTTTCCAGGCACAAAATGTAATTTAGTGCTTAAATCTTTGATGTTTTATGTTGGGATTTTGCTTCTTTGAAATCAACATCTTTCCTCTTTTTTCATACTTCTGAAGGATGTCTGTCACAACAGGCAGGACTCTGAAGCTGATTTACCCACAACAAGATTCATGGGCATTATCAAGGTTCACAACTGAATGTCAGCCACAGTGATATGAGCATCAAAAGGTTAAATATTGGGACTTCAGCCTTACTCTTTATGATTCCCTTATCAGCCCCATCTCTCTCATACTGGGATATGTCCAGGCCCCTTCCTTGTGATCCATTGTTGAATCAAATCAATCTTTATTTTACATTAAGTTGAATGCATAAAAGTACATGAATAAAACAGTACATATAATAAGTATTGCATATCACAAAGTGCAGGTGCAATTACAAAGCAAATTAGGCAAAAGTACAAGTTGACATTTTTTGAAGTAAGTAAAACTATTAGCTAATACTCTATGTACTAAATCAATAAGTTGAAAACATGTATGAATAACATACACAAGGATAAAAGCATAGTTAAAGCAAAATTCATATCTACTGCAAAACCAGTATTTAATACATACGTGCAAAAATAAACCTGTGCAAATTTGTCCGGAAATGGAAAGCTAGGCACAAAAGGCAGTAAACAATTGTTTTGTTCATAAATATGCTAAGTGTACAAAACTAGTTAACATTAAAAGCTAGCCATGGAAAACTATTAGAATAATGATCTACCACTGGTGTAGGTTCATTCAGATAAAATGTGACGTCCATTAGCAGACTTTCGACTTCCTAACGCAGCTTGTAAGAAGGAGACCATAGTAAGACAAACAAATGGGAGTTCTAATTCCTGTAACATAGCAAGAGCCAATGTTGGGGAGCGATAGCTACATTTCCTCAGCAGAGGGATAATATATTGTTTCCTATCTTTAACATAAAAAGTGCAAAAGAGCAGAATATGCAAAGTTGAGTGAGGTGACCTATTATTACACAACAAGGGGGGAGTTGTGAGGTATATAATTCAATTGAAATCTGGTTAGGATCTGCCAGTGCTGATTGTTCTCAGCAGAAGAAAGATACGATGAAACCCCTTGCTGTGGGTGTGTTACACCAAAACAGAATTTTTGCCCCTGCAGCTATCTCACCTGTCAGCTGCATTTTTCTTAAAGAAAAGTTCCTTTAGCATCGATTTAGGAAAACCTTCACAAAGGCTTGGAGTGTCAAAATGTTCTTATAGCCCCAGTAACTTGAAAGTATGTTTTACGTGGGGTAATCACAGGATTTTATGATTGTGCCTGCCGAAGACTTGAGAAGAAATGGGACCACGAACAAACACCAGACACCCATCCAGCCCTCAAGAATGCCAGCCCCAGGCATCACCAACTCATTCAAACCTCCAAAAGGACCTTCTTCAAGGAACGCATTAACAAAAATGCACACAACAACAAAGAGCTCTTCAACATCATGAAGGAACTCACCAACCCCAGCTCCAGCTCCAGCGACATCCCGCCATCACAAGACCTCTGTGACTCCCTAGCCACCTTCTTCCACCGCAAGATCATAGACATCCACGACAGCTTCAACACTCAGACACACCCCCGACAGGCGCCGACACCTTAGACAGACCGCCCTCCAGTCACACTGGCATCCTGACCTCCAAGACCCATGTCAACGACGAAGATACCATCAAACCCATGAACACCCATCCACTCCGGCTCACCGTCTGACCCCTGCCCCCACCACATCTTCAACAAAGCGAGCTCCATCATCGCACCCCAACTCCGAAAGATCTTCAACAGCTCATTTGAGACCGCCACCTTCCCAGATAGCTGAAAACACGCAGAATTCAACGCCCTACTCAAGAAACCCAAGGCAGAACCAAAGGACCTCAAGAACTTCCGGCCCATCTCCCTGTTTCCGTTCCCGGCAAAGTCATCGAGAAGATCGTCAACAGACAACTGACCCACTTCCTCGAAGAGAACAACACCATGGACTCATCCCAATCCAAATTCCGCAGCAACTACAGCACCGAAACCGCCCCCATCGCCGCCACCAACGACATCAGGACCCTGCTGGACAACGGCGAAACTGCGGCCCTCACCCTCCTGGACCTCTCGGCCACCTTCAACACCGTCTGCCACCACACCCTGTGCACACACCTCCATAATGCAGGGATCCACGACAAAACCCTGAACTGGATAACCTCCTTCCTCACCGACAGAACCCAGAGAATCCGCCTCCCTCCATTCCGATCCGAAGCTACCAGGAGCACCTGCGGCATACCCCAAGGATCATCCCTCAGCCCGACCCTTTTCAACGACTACATGACACCGCTCTCTAACATCATCCGATCGCACAACCTCAACATCATCTCATATGCCAACGACACCCAGCTGATCCACTCCCTCACCAAAGACCTTGCCACCGCCAAAACCAACTACGACAAAGGTATTAAGGCTGTCGCCGAATGGATGAAGAACAGTCACCTGAAACTGAACTCGGACAAGACAGAGGTCCTCATCCTCGGCTCCAACCCCCCCCCTGGGACAACTCCTGGTGGTCAGCCTCGCTGGGAGCTGCGCCAACTCCCACCAACCATGCATGCAACCTGGGGTTCATCCTGGATTTATCACTGTCAATGACCCAGCAAGTCAACACCGTCTCCTCCTCCTGCTTCAACTCCCTCCGTATGCTTCGCAAGATCTACAGATGGATCCCCACTGGAACCAGAAGGACGGTCACCCAGGCCCTCAACACCAGCAGGCTGGACTACGGCAACGCCCTCTACGCGGGAACCATGGCCAAACTCCAGAAGAGACTCCAACACATACAGAACGCCTCTGCACACGTCATCCTTGACACCTCCCTGCCACAGCCACACCACTGCCCACCTGAGGGACCTGCACTGGCTCCCCGTCAACAAGAGGATGTCCTTCAAGCTCCTCACCCACGCTCACAAAGCACTCCACGACGCCGGACCAGCATACCTCAACATATGACTCAGCTTCTACACTACCAACCGCCAGCTTCGCTCCGCTAACCTCGCCCTCACCACCGTTCCATGCATCTACCGAACGACCACCAGCAGCAGATCCTTCTCCCACCTCGCCGCCAAGACATAGAACACCCTCCCCATCCACCTGCGACAGACCTAGGACCTGCTGACCTTCAGGAGACTTCTCAAGACCTGGCTATTCGAACAGTAGCAGCCCCCCCTTAGCACCTTGCGACCCTCACAGGTGAGTAGGGCGCTCTACAATTGTTTTGATTGATTGATTGATTGATTGATTGATTGTGATCTAAGGACAAAATATCGTTCAGAATCCTTTGATTTAGATCAACACTGTACCTTTTCCAGAATGACAACCACAGGGAGAGTGGGCCAATTTGATAGTATCACTGATATAAGGCAGATCGACTTCCTTGTGTGCAAAAAACTTACTGCAGGCAGGTGGAACTGCTAGCTGCCTCTTAATGAAATTGTCTTCTATTACTTGCAAGGGAGCGATGTCCACCATCCCCCAGATCGCAGCCCCGTAAGTAGGCACTGATCTCGATTTAGCCAGGTAGATTTTAATCATTTCTGGTCCGGGCTTACGGCCCATTTTTTTGAGAAGTGGAAGATTGTGGCTATACTCTTGCCCAAGCGATCTGCTCTATTCTGTACTATCGACTTCTAGGACTGTTTTGAATCGAATACCACCCCTAGATAGTTAAAGCTTGAGACTTGTTCTATTTTTTTCCATTGTGATAAAAACTTGGTCGTTTCTTCTTGGTGCCCCTCATAGCTAAAATAAAGGTCTTAGATGTATTTACTGTGAGGTCCAGATCAGACATGAAGGCCATATAATCAGAGATAAGATTTTTAAGTGTGATGGGAGTTCTTCCTAAAAGCACCGCATTATCTGCATAAAGCAGAATCGGCAGGTGGTGGTTTGTGCTTACGGGGAGTCTTTTGATGTTTTAACTACAGCTTCGTACAGGTTATTTGTATAAAGGGCAAATAGGAGGGGGCCAGAACCCAGCCCTGTTTGACCCCCCTCTTGATTTTAAAGGTTTTTGTGCATTCCCCTAGTCTTCCAAATCAGACCATAGAAGAAGCATCCGAATAAGATTCTCTAATAAAATTGGTTATTGCAGCCTCCACTCCCATGGCCTCCATGATATTCCACAGTTTGCTGAATCAGCCCATTGAAATGCACAGAGATAGCCTGGCTCTTCCATCTACTAGTGCATGTCCCACCCAGCTTATAGGAATGCAGCAATACACAAATCTGTCTGGGGGGATTCCTGTCCTCCACAACCTTTCACCAGGCAGGCCTGGGCTTACCAAGATGGAACCCAAGGTCCTCCAAGTAATGTACCAGTGCAGGCACTTCTGCACACTTACTGCATAGCACTGTTATCCTCATGTGTTATGCCATCACAAGCATACCCACATGCAGGACACACATTCAGTCTGTGCACACTGTAGTACTACAGCCTTTCTGTATTGAACCACAATGTGTTGTATTAAAGCACACACACATTTTTCATGTACGAACTGCACCACACTTCTCCCTTTGTGTAGTGTATTTTTTTGCAAGAGACACATGCACTCAGCACATGTTTCCCCGGCGCATGCACTTCCACATAAACTTGATGTAGGCCAAGGGTGAGTTAAGCAAACAGCAGCAGCACTTTTATGAACCTGAGTAAAACTGTAGGCCTCGCTCCAGGGGTAAAGGGGTAAAAATGAACTGTTCACTACTACTGATCACTACAAGTTATACTAACATATTGATCGGACTGTTGTTTATGTTTGCATAGCGCTGTTTCAAAAAGTCCTAATGGAGTAAACTAGAATGAAATCAAATAATGCGTTCTTTGAGTTCCTTGAGCCACATTTATAAGTACATCCTGTTATCTGTTCTGTTCGTTCTTTGATGTAACGTTCATTGTTTTCCACATAGATTGTACTGTGGGATACATTTGTAAAGCGTCCTATAAATTGAAAACAAATGAATGAAATGAAACCCAAAATAAATGTAAACAATTGTTTTAGTTTAACAGGACTTTAAACCCAATGGGGGAAGTGTAGTCTTTGTTTTTAGTACGTTTGGGCAGGGGTGTGTGCCAGGGAGTATGCACCCCTGTGCTCATGATATTTAGTGTGTTAGCCAGTGACGTGGGACAGGGGATAAATAGGAATGGCGTCACATGTGTGGAGTTAATAAAAGAATAACCCACAATGTTCTCATGTGTCCCATTACTCCGCTCACCGTTTGTGTACAATACTGCCAGAAAGGAAGAAATGAGTGCTGCTTTTGACCATACTGTCTAATCTTAATCTTTCCCAACTTTGTCGCCTTTAGGAAGGGGTCCCAGAATCCGCAGCCAAGCAGTGTGCCAAGCAGGTAGTCAGCGCTTTGGAGTTCATTCACAGTCGCGGCCTAGTCTACCGTGATGTCAAACCTGAGAACGTGCTGCTCTTCGGCCGCGATTGCCAACGTATCAAGCTGACAGACTTTGGCCTCACCAGACCCAAAGGCACTATCCTCAAGCTTGTGTCTGGAGTCATCCCTTACACCGCGCCAGAGCTCACAAACCCTGTGAACACGGATGGACTGCCCATTGATGCCACCCTCGACTCCTGGGCTTTTGGGGTCCTCCTCTTTTGTCTGATAACTGGATACTTCCCCTGGGAGAAGACCATGATCTCGGATCCATTCTTCGATGACTTTGTAGTGTGGCAGGAGACGGGCAACAGTGAGGAGCTTTCAAGACACTGGAAGAAGCTGACCTCAGATGCCATGGACATGATGAGCAAGCTCCTGGCTCTAAATCCCTCGGAGAGGAGCCCCGTCAGTAAGGTCATACAGTACCTGGACTGTCCCTGGAGAGTAGACAACTGGAGGAGCGTGGAAGGTATCTGAGAACTGAAGGGCTTTCTGGACATGTACCCTCATTTCTCCATGTTCTAGTCTGGGCCTTCTGCTGACGAAAGGCCTTCTTTTAACGTGTCTCTAGGGAACAATTACAGGGTAAAGAGTTGTATTTTTCTTAAAGACTGAGTAGTTGAACCTTCACTATGCCAAGAAGTACAGATTACACCATGTCCTCAAGAGTAGAGTCTGCCCACGTTTTACTGCATGCAACTTGTTCACCAGGCTTTTTCCCTTTGGCTTAGTGTGCTTGATGATGAGAAATCGAAGCATTTATTTAAATGAACAGTCATTTGTATTTTGATATCCATTAAGTGTGACATCATGTCTCTACTATCACTAGATGTGTATGTAGCGCACTACTTAACCCACTACTGTGGTGTTTTACCTAAGGTGCCTGTGCTTACTTGCATGGTCTATGATTTTCAGTAATGATTTCCCACGCTCTCTGCACCTTTTTCACTTTTGTGCAGCAAGAGTTTTTGGAAATTGTCTTTTTGTGGTCAGAGGTATTATTTAGGCCTGGTCGTAGTTATTCCAAGGGTGGTAGTCGTTCAACACGAGTCGCACGCTCGATCACTCTAACCCATTTCTTCTTAAACAGCAAGCAGACATATTTGAGGATTTTGTATGTTTTTTGTTAAACACCAGGGACTAGAATTACTAAGGGCTACGCCGGGCTCACAGAGCACTGCTCAATTTTATGATGCACTTGTGAGATTTTATAATGATAAGTAAATCTACCCAGAGCTTTGCATCATTCTGTGCAATGTAAGCTCCCTCCCTAGACCAATAAATAACCTCACCAGGGCCACATTACTTAGACTGCACAGGTGCGAGCTCAATTTTGCACCTTTTCCAGATGACATGAATTACACCAATATATGCAGCAACAGTTGGGTAGGCACGTGCAAATTACCTTTATGCATTTGTCAGGAGTGAAAATATTGGTCAATAATTGCAATCGCACCAGCAAATTGTTTTTGTTGTTGTTGTAAAAACAGCACCGTGCTCACCTGCTTGAGGTTTCACCATTTGCATTGCTCATTTAAATAGTTATTTTGTTTTGTTTTGACAAGCTCGCCATGTCCAATCCACACACGATAACCGCAGCACTGCAGCATTTCTGCAGCGATTGAGCGAGGCGTGCATTATGTTTTCAGTGGCATTTGTTTTCACATTGCGGCTTCCAACGGAGCAGAAATTGCTTGTGAGTGCCAGGCCGACAACTGGCTGCAGGTCACGTGTGATGCTCGGCCGGAGTTGGTTTCCGCGATCTTATTTCAAGATGTCACCCTGGCACCCGAGCTTCACAATGGAACGAGGATGAGGGATGTCTTGGCGCGGAGAACCAGGGCCGGCATTCAGGCAGGTGGCCTGGGGTTAGCCGGCAGACGGGCAGCGGGTGGATATAATCCGCAAGGAAGCATCTTTTCTGCGCATGTTGCAGTGACATAAAAACGTAACCTACACTTTCCGTTTGTATATCTGTGTTTTTATTTCAAGGTTTCACTTTAACTTCGTTCAAATAAAGATCTAGCTGCACTAGTTTGTCTTTGCAATGGAAACATTACATTTTGTGGTTAATACAAACAGATATACGCTTAAAAAGAATGCGCCAGAGTTTGAGTAGTTTCTATGGCACACACCGCAGTGTTTGTGTTCTGTGTCCGACTACTAGTTTGAAGAGTGAGAATTGCCTGTAAAGTTAAGGTTATTGTAATATGAATGCAGAGCCTGTAGAACTGAAATCGCATAAAGGTCAAAGAAACACACAGACCGTCCACATAGAACATAGAACTCGATCTCTCCCCAACCACAAGATTAGTAGGCGGCTCCTCCGTTAAAATGGAGGAGCATCGCCCTGCCTACTGCGAGCGCAGCAGGCACACACATTAATTAATAAAATGGTAATATTTACCATTTTATTATGTGTGGCAGGCTCCCTCTGTTGCAGTAGGTGGGCAGGGAATGGGCTGATTAGTGCTTATGACTATCACAGTGGAGAAGTGTGGCTCAATGCTTAGAGCGGCAGACCTTGATGCAGAACGCTGGCCAGGGACCAGGGTTCGATTCCTGCCTCAGCGGGTTTCGGGCTTAAATTCCTCTGACCGGATATTCTCGCCTCAGTGCCGATACTAAGCATGGGTCCCATGCTGCAACTCTGGGCAATAGCTTGCTTAGTCTTCACAAAGGCCCCCTGATACACAAGGGATGCCTGGTTTCACCATGGGATGCCTAGGAGTGGACACCCCACAAGGAAAAGCTAGGACTTAGAAGAAGAAGAAACTTTATTGTATAGTTAATTAAAACCATTACAAAAATACAGATATGATAATATACTAAAAACACACTGATGTGAGAATAATAAAATTTAGAATTGGTGATAAAAACAAGTGTCTTTCTGGGGTAAAGAATAACAATTTCCATGTTCAACATTTTGCCTATGATCTTTGTTTTTTCTCAAAATGTTCGATACATTTGATTGATCTACATATAAATTGGGGGTCTGTGGTGCATAATGTTTTTATAATCGCAGATCTACAGGTACGTGTTCCAAACTGCTTGAACTTGGCTTTCAACCAATTCCGACGTTCCTCTATGAGAGCCGGGCAGATGCAAATTAGGTGGATAAAGTCTTGCCTTGCTGCACCGCATAGCCCGCACCCTTCACTTTCTTGGGGCTTCCACTTAGGACGCTCGGCGTTGGTTGGCAAACTACCCAGCCTTATATTAAGATATTTATGTTTGATATAAGGCGAGAAGGTCAGATCCAGGTAGTGTGCGGGCACTAGTTTTTTGTATGATTGGATAGTCATCCAGGCATGTGACCTGAGACTGAAAGCTATTTTGTCATCCAACAATGAGTGTTTGATGGCTGCCTTCCTGACCACCTGCTTGAATAAAGGTACTTGGAGCTTGGTTTCCCAGAGTTCAATCAGGTTTGTTGTTTCCAATGAAATTTTGAGGTACTTGGCATAATTTGAATTTGGACATTTGGTGATGGGTTCCCTTGTGGTAGGAGTACAAGCGCCGGGATGCCTCCGGGTCACTGTTCGCGCTATACAAATACGCCACATTTACATTTACATTTACTTCAGCCCCTGCCAGGATGCAGGTCAGATTGGCTGGCTCCCTACAGCCGGCCAATATGACTTGCGCACCTCAGAACCTGCAATCCCAGAGCTGAGAAACAGCTGAGGGATTGCAGCAGCAGGCCCCCAGCCTCAAAATGAAAGCTGGGTTAGCCTGCTCCGGTCCAATCCTGGAGCGGGACAGCTCCAGGATTGGTTGGTTTTGGGTTGTACAAGGAAGGAAGTCCTTCTTATTGCGCCACACCATATTTAAATGATGCAGACCGCTACTGCATAGAACAAGCATTGGCAAAGCCAATAGGTCGCATATTTGATATTAGTGGATCTGTCTTTGCTTTTTGTACATGCTGTACAGCATGGACATTGTCGACTTTAATAATCATTTGCATTCATACTATGTCTAGAAATAATAAAAATAAGCTTTGGTTTAAACTTAAAGGCACGCCACAGCACTGGGTGTAATCCCCAATGACAGGCTGCACACACAAGAGGTCCCTGTTGGTTTAGTCGTGCCTCATGCGGTGGAGCATGAAAGGTGCAACTACAACATGTAATACACACCTTGCAAATGCACATACTGTCCGCAAGCCAATACCGCTAAGCACACGCGAGGTACAGGATAGTGCTGCTGAGTGCACATGGGACCGCACATGGGGTAATCCTGTGGAGAACACACAGAGCCAGGGCAGTACTGCTGTTCACACACAGGACTGTCATGCTGTTCGCACTCAGAAGTAGACAGTGCTGCTGAGAACACACAGGGCACAGGGATGTACTGCTGAGCACGCAAAGAGCTGTCATGCTGAGCACACACAGAAGCGTGCAGCGCTGCTGAGCGTGCATGGGACATGGGGCAGTGCTGCTTAGAACACAGTGGGTATGGGGCAGTACTGCTGCGAGCCCACAGGGCACGGGCAGTACTGCTGTGCAAACACAGAAACGGACAGAGCTGCTGAGCACACACAGGACATGGGGCAGTGCTACTGAGCAAATACAAGGCATGGAGCAGTGCTGCTGAGCACCTAGTGTGGTGTTGAGCACATACAAGGCAAGGGGAAAGCTTTGCTGAGCATGTACAGCAGTGCTGCTGGACACTCACAGAGCTCTGGCAGTGTCGCGGAGCACGCAAAGAACTATGGTGTCCAGCACACAGAGGACCCTAGGCAGTGCTGTTGAACATATAAAGGGTGGTCTTACTGCGCATAAACAGTGGCGGGTAGCCTTGCTGAGGGCACTCAAGCGCACAAGGTGGTGTTGCAGTGGATGAGGCTATGCTTCTCTGCACACACAGGGCCTAAGGCACTGCTGCTTGTATGTACAGGTCAGGGAACGAATGTGTCAGTGGCGCTGAACACAGACTGGGCTGGGAGCAGTGTTGCAGGTTAGTAGTACTGAGCACACACCAGGCTTTGGTGCTAAACAAGGGGGGGAGGGTAGTATGTGCGACCAGCCATCGGTCTTTTGGAACTCTGAGCAATTGGAAAGAGCAGGAAACAATAAAAAAACAAGCATTTACAATGCAATGGTCTCGGCATTATTAAAGGTAGAGCTATTGGCATTGCTCATGACATTTATTTTTTTTAATCATAAATAAATATCATTGTCATTTACATTGCCAACAGCTTAATCGTTAAATAAATGGCATTGTCATTTACAATGGCAATAGCTTAATCGCTCGCAAATGCATGACCTATTGCATTTACACCCACACAGAGCCACACACACAAAGCCACGCACACACACATACAGAGCCACCCACACAGAGCCCCCCCCACACACACAGAGCCCCACACATACAGACCCCCCCCCACACACACACAGAGTAGAGGGGTCTCACAGAAGCTCTGGGGCTGCAGAGGTCGCGCAAGACTTTGGAGGAGGAGAGAAGGGCCGAGGAGGATTCCCCAGGCTGGAGCAGGCTCAACGGACCGGGGGCTGTAGAGCTGCTCAAGGGTGAGGAGGACTGAACCTGGGTTGATCCGTGGAGCACAGAGAGGGCGCGGGAGCGACAATGGTGCGTTTAGAGAGGCAAGAGGGAGGAGTATGGATGTCAGACCCTGGGGCTGCCGGTTCATGAGCAAATTCGGAGCACCACTGAAGCTCTTGGAGAGGGAGTGCAGACAGGCCCGCTGGGGTATGAGGGGTAAACGACTGAAATACGAGCCATATACTGACCAGAACCGGTGGCCGCGCAGGGCAACTTCAACTTTTCCTCATGTGTCTGAAGCAAATGATTGTAAAAAACACAGTCATTGACATAGAAATGGGACTCTTCTTTACCGAATGAAAGTGACTATTCCAAGATGGCGGCAGGCTTGCCTGAACATTCTCCCCGCTGCACCACCTTGGGAAAATGCTGGTCTCACGAAGAGGCCAGACCTACACAGTTAACTGACCCACTCTTCTTTCCCGAGGCCATTAGAGCCGTTGGTTTGGGTCTTTGTGGAACAGACAGTTTTGCAGAGTTAAGTACATGAGCTGACAAAGAACAGGCACACCCCCCCCCTGCAGACCGGCTCCCATCCTCAGGCAGCTGACGCAAAACTAACTTCCGCATCTCAAACCCCGCGCTTTCCAATAATTGCCCACCTATGCGCCCAAAATGAATTTGTGCCACTTAAGTATACCCCTAAACTTCCTCTCAGGAATAAGAAAAAGCAAGCCGTCAGGAGGGCAGTGGAACACCACCACATTTCTCCGAAGCGAGGCAGAAATGCCTCGGAGAAACCACTGCCATTTTCGTGATTGGGGGAGTGTTTTCGTTCTCTCCTCTTCCCATTGGCTGGAAGGTAAAATTCCAGCCATTGGGAAGAGGAGAGAAAGAAAACAAGAAAGAACCTTAAAAAAATGCCCCGAATCCGAAAAAGACTGGCCTTGGACCTAGTGACGCCCCTCTCCTCCAATGGCTGGCCAGCATTTACTAGGCCAGCCAATGGAGAAGAGGGGCGGGTTCCAAGCCCCCTCTAAGAAATATAAAATCTTTGGGCTCCGCCCACACTGCTTACAGCAGTGCGACTGAGTCCTTGACCAGAAAAACTGTTTCCCAAACGAACAGATAAACAACCTAAGCACAAATATACAGTACTGCTCAGAGGGAGGAAACGAAAAACAAAAAAGAGGGACAAGGAAGAAGGGTTGAACGCTAACAAGCAAGTATTTTTAAAGGAGACTGAACATACACAGAGGGAATACAGCATGTCTCAACTAGGCTTGACCTAAAAATGACTCTGATGCCTTCTGCACTTATACCTTTTAAGGAAAAGCGTATTAGCCCTGGATGCGTCATAACACTTTTAAAAATTAGTATTTGCGACACTGTGAAACATCTGCACTGCTGTACAGCATGACTACAAAACATTGCCAAAGGCAGACTCGGACTTTAATTAATATGGCATTGTCAATAGTCCTGGATGTTAGTTATATAACATAAACAATTTATGTTACAGAAGAGACTTAATTTGATGGTGTGAGATTTGCTAGTAGATAAGAAATAGCCAATTCAAAGCCACTTGTAACAAATGCCTCTCACTCTGGATTTGGAAATCAATCAATAGTGATTGAATATATTAAAAGGGGCCTCTCTTTAGGGTAATTTTGCCATCACTCAGTTAATTGTAATTTCCATTAGCAGGCAGGACAAAAGCTGCATTGCCTTGGAATGCTTTATTGTCTACTGTTAATGGCATTATTCTTAGTCCTACTCCCTCGCTTTAATTTAGAACCCATGAAACTTCCTTGCCTCCTCAGACACCAATCCCAAGCCAACCTTTGCAATAAAAGCCTCTCTACTCGACAGCTACTCCTATTCATTTTTGTCTGCCGACAGTGCCTTCCGGCCATACCTGTTTGTCTGGTCAGTCGGTGGTCGAGGCTGTTGTTTCTGCTATTTAAAGACAGTGTGAGTTCCAGGGCTTCTTCTGGGGTCTCATGGTCACCCTTGCTTCTGCATTTCCCATGGCGTTCGGGAACTAGGAAGTGAGTAAGGGCGCTGAGACAAAGTAGGGTGGTCCTTAGCATCTGTTCATCTGGGCCAAGGGTCACAATGGCACAGTCTTCTGTTCTTAAAGAAATTCAGTTTACCAAACAATTCAGTTGCTTCAGACTGGTAGGGAAGGAGGCTCTCTGATGTAAAGCAATGGAGTACGACTAGGTGCAATGCAATTACCGGTAAATAATTGAAGCATTACCTTCATGTACCTCCCTCACTTGAATTCAGAACCAGTAAGACAAAGCAAGCAAAAAATAGAAACAGGACTGCTAAATTGGATGCCCAAAACAACATATTCTTTATTTATCAAGACCACACCCCATTGCTTGATAGAGGAGGGAACTTTATGACCAAAAACACCAGCATTGTTTTCACGTTCCACAACCCTGCAATGTTTCACAAAGGTTGAAGGAGTAGCCCACGTAGCTGCCCCACATATTTCAGAGAGTGAAGCTCCTTGCAATTCTGCAATATAAGAAGACATGCTCCAGGTAGAGCTACCCTGTATTCCAGAAGGTGGAACTTCACCCATTACTTCACAAACCATGACAATCAAAGACTTTATCCACCTACCTCAGGTAGAAGTAGTTGGTTTCACCCCTTTCCTAGTGGGCATAAGGTTAATTAACAAAACCTCACACATTTTGAAGGACACCACCCTTTCCAATTAAGAAATTAAGTCTTTCTCACATATAAGCAGTGTAACTAGACCTTAACTTAAGAAGGAGAAAGAAACATGTCTGGTAAAACCAATCAATCAATCAGGTGTTTGTTAAGTGCGACTACTCACCCGGGAGGGTCTCAAGGCGCTGGGGGCTGGGGGAGGGTCGCATGTTCCAGTCCATCAAGGAGGGGGTCTGTCGAAGAGCCAGGTTTTGAGGATGGGGAGCAATGTTATCTGTCTGAGGTAGAGCGGAAGGCCGTTTCACAGTCCAGGCTCTGGCCACACGGAAGGAGAAGGAGCGGCCTCCCGATCTGGTCTTTCTGGTGCGGGGGACCATGGCGTAGGAGATTTGGGCTGATTATAGGGTCCTTTGGGGTGCGCGGAATTTGAGTCAGCTGTACAGGTATGCTGGTCCGGTGTCGTGGATGGCCGTCTGAGGGTGGGTTAGCATCTTGAAGGTGCCTCTAGCTTTTATGGGGAGACAGTGGAGAGTGCGCAGGTGCTGGGAGATGTGGCAGTGTCTTGGAAGTTGAGTCTTGCGGCGGCGTTTTGGATGTTCTGTAGCTTGGGGGCGAGATTTTTGTTTGTTCTGGCATAGAGTGCGTTGCCATAGTCGAGCCTGCTGGTGACCAGGGCGCGAGTTACAGTCTTTCTGTGTTCAAGGGAGATCCATTTGAAGGTCTTACGCAGGAGGTGGAGGGAGTGGAAGGAGGAGGACGAAACAGAGTTGATCTGGCGCTCCATTTTGAGCTCTGAGTCCTGGATGATTCCCAAGTTGATTGCGTGGTCCGTAGGGGTGGGCGGGCTTCCGAGGGCGGGGGGCCACCAGGTGTCATTCCAGGCATCAAAGAACCTACGGACTCAACGTTGTGTCATATGCAGACTACACCCAACTCATCCTCTCCCTATCCAACGAACACAACACCGCCAGACACAACTTTTGAGAAGGCATGGAAGCTGTCGCTAAATGGATGAAAAACAGCTGCCAACAACTAAACACCAACAAAACGGAAGTACTCATCCTGGGCCCAAACCGTGATGCCTGGAATGACACCTGGTGGTTGATCTGAAGGGAATGGAACACAATCCACAAGGGGGAACCCCAGATCGCTCAGGTGGTCCCCAGAAGCCAAAAACGCCAACCTGCATTTCGGTACACAGCCCCAGCCGGGGCTACACCTTCATCAGGGCGGAAGCATACAAAGGCAAGGTGGGACAGGATGTCTGTGAAGAGAATGTATACATACTTAAAACAAACTCAAGATATTTTTTGATCATATAAAGGGTAAGGAAGGGGTTCAGAGGGATCAAAAAAACAATTGAATTTAATAAAAGGAGAGAAACCGCATGATTCATAATGGTAAAAAAAAGGCTAATTGTAACATAACATAAAGGTAAGGATTACATGCCTAACATGTGAATTAAATAATGAGTGGGTGTTGTGTATGTTTATTGCTTTTCCCCACTTACCTACCTGTTAGTGACGAGGGGTCCCCCTCTTTTGAGAACACCACCTTCATCTCACACCGCGACGCTGGTCTCACCGACAACGCCATCTGATGCTGGCACTAAGCTGCTGCTTGCACCGCGACCTTAGGGCACCGCACCGCTGCACTTTCCACTAGGATGCTTGATTCTGGTCCAGGGAAGACATGGCTTGGCAGTTCAGGCTGGACTGTTCCCATGAGGCACAGGGTCAAGACTGATTTGCATATGGCCGTGTCTGAACTGGGATGGCTTAGTGAGCAAAATAACAATGGATTAAACCCAGATCTGTGACTGAAGGTGAATGCTTTGCCATTGTGCAACATTCCATCCATCATCTTGTGTGTTTTGCTGTTCACCCTATGTGGGAATGGTATGCCCAGATGTGGGTCCTGTGCGCACTAAGCCACTGAAGTCAAGCTATCCTGGCTGAAGACGGCTGATAGCCAAAAACTGGTCCTAGGATGCTTGATTCCGGTCCAGGGAAGACATGGCTTGGCAGTTCTGGCTGGACTGTTCCCATGAGGCACAGTGTCAAGACTGATTTGCAAATGGCCATGTCTGAACTGGGATGGCTTGGTGAGCAAAATAACAATGGATTAAACTCAGATGAGTGACTGGAGGTGAATGCTTTGCCATTGTGCAACATTCCGTCCATCATCTTGTTTGTTTTGCTGTTCACCCTATGTGGGAAGGGTATGTCCAGACGTGGGTCCCGTGCTCACTAAGCCACTGGAGTCCGCCTCCCCCCGTTTCGATCCGAGGCCACCGAAGTCATCTGCGGCCTTCCGCAAGGCTCATCACTCAGCCCCACCCTCTTCAACGTCTACATGCGACCTCTTGCTGCCATCGCACGCCAAGACAACCTCAACATCATCTCCTACGCCAACGACACCCAGCTGATCCTCTCCCTCGCCAGAGACCCCGACACCACCAGAACCAGCCTACACGAAGGGATGAAAGACGTCGCCGAGTGGATGAAGGACAGCCACCTGAAACTGAACTCAGACAAGACAGAAGTCCTCATCCTGGGACCATCACCCTCCGCCTGGGATGACTCCTGGTGGCCCCCAGCCCTGGGCACCGCTCCCAAGCCAACTGACCACGCACGCAACCTGGGCTTCATCCTGGACTCCTCCCTCTCGATGACCAGACAAGTCAACGCCGTCTCCTCATCATGCTTTCACACCCTACGAATGCTTTGCAAGATCTTCCGATGGATCCCAACCGAAACCAGGAAGACGGTGACCCAGGCCCTCGTCACCAGCCGATTGGACTACGGAAACACCATCTACGCCGGAACCACAGCCAAGCTACAGAAAAGACTCCAACGCATCCAGAACACATCCGCCCGACTCATCCTGGACATCCCCAGACGCAGCCACATCTCTGGCCACCCGAGGAACCTGCAATGGCTCCCCGTCAACAAGAGGATCACGTTCAGGCTCCTCACCCACGCACACAAGTCTCTCTACGACCTGGGCCCCAAGTACCTCAACGACCGCCTGACCTTCTACACACCCACCCGCCAGCTACGGTCCACTAGCCTCCCCCTCGCCGCCGTACCACGCATCCAAAGAGCTACCGCCGCAGGCAGATCCTTCTCCTACCTAGCGGCCAAGACATGGAACTCCCTCCCCATCCACCTTCGGCTGACCCAGGACCCTCTCGCCTTCAGGCCATTGTGCAACATTCCATCCATAACCTTGTATGTTTTGCATTTTGCACTGCAGCACCCGACGCCTGCCAATGCCAGCGCTCCTGATTCCATCAGAGAGGAGATTGACCTGCAACGGGAACTGTGTTTTTCAAGACATCTTGCAACGCAACTATTTTTAAAGGACTGTACTGTGGATTCTTATCTTATTTGGTCTTGTTGAGCATATAAAAATATTGGATATTTTTCTAAACTCGTGTGGTGTCCGTTTTTAGTGCTTACACTGTATTACTGTTAGTTATGTGCAAATACTTTACACACTGCCTCTAAGATAAGCCTGACTGCTCGTGCTAAGCTACCAAGGAGGTGAGCAGGGGTTATTTTAGGAGTGTAACTCCCTTATCCTGACTAGAGTGGTGGTTCCGGCCTGGCTTCTGTGCAAAACTTAGCCAACCCGAAATCCCATTTCTAACATTGGTTGTCAGCGGTAAGGATAGGACTTGTGTTTGCACTTGAATTACAGTAATTGGTGTGCACTACCACCACATCGCAGACCATTACGTACCACGTACAGGTTCTTCTTCTTTTTGACCTATTTTTGATCTTACCAGTTTTCAACTTGCTACTTCAACATGTTGGAATCCATTGCATCATCTGTTGCATCAGTAGAAATTGCCTTTGATGAGGATCGATTGGAAGTCTACAATGTGAAGGAGTTGAAATCAATTTGCAAGAACCTGAAAGTCCAGGTCAGAGGCCTCACCAGAAAGTATGACCTACAAAAGACGCTGAGGGCCTGGGTAGCAGCCAGACATGCCAGTGGGCAATCTGTCAATCTAAGTGGAGAGGTGGATGAGCTTGGTCCGAGGGAAGATGTGTTTTTGGGAGGAGGGGAAGCCTCCATGCCAGGCAGCAGTAGCTTGTCCACAGAGGAGCAGGAGGACAGGCGTGAAGCAAGGAAGTTTGAACAGGGGAAACTCAGAATAGAACGTGAGAGGGAAGACAAGAGAATAACCATGGAGGAAAGGAAGATGATGCTAGATCATGAGAGAATGATCAAGGAGCTGGAACTAAAGAGTCAAATGGCTTAGATGGTGGCAGCAACTCTTCAGCACACACAGACAGGGTTGTACACATCCCCAAGAACATAGGTAAAGAGTACAAGAAGGGTGATGACATTCAAAGGTGGTTTCAAAGATACAAGTCATCTATTCATATGCATGGGGTCCCTGAGAGGAACTGGGGAGCGGGGTTGAGTCCTCTCTTTCCACAGGAAGCTAGGGATACCCAGATAGCTTTGGGTAAGGGGCAGGACCTCTCCTATGCTGACATGAAAGACGCTCTCCTCACTAGGTATGGACTAACTCCTTTGAAAAGTACAGGGATCAGTTTAGGTCCAGTAAAAAGTCTGAGACCAACGCTTGGTTGGAATGTGTGGATATGTTCTGTAGGTCACTGGATGGCTGGGTGAAGGGCAGTAATATAACTGATTTTCAGGGGCATTCCACCAAGTAGTTGCTGTAGACAATTCGGAGCACCACTATAAGGTGATGCAGGTTCCCTTTGAATGGGGGGTCTCAGGTCCCATAAGGGTGGTTGTGAGCCCTACCATGCCTGTAGATTGTCTGCTAGGTAACGACCTGGAACATTCCTTATGGAAGGATGTTGAATTCAGGTCTCACTTGGAGATGCTTGGGTTGCCAGAGTGGGCATGTGTGTCTACTCAGTCAATGGCGGCCAGAAAGGGTGATCGAGAGGACTTGAAGCCTGAGACAGTGCCTCAAGTCCCTGCCAAGAGAAAGGGCAGGGGGCATGGGAAACCAGCCCCCAAAGTTCCCACGGACTGGGAGGAGGCCGACCTCAAGGGGAAGGCCCCGGTGCCTACAGGGGAGCAGGTAGCCGAACTGGGAGACATTTCTGAGCTCACCCATTGGCAGCAACAAAGGGGTCCCAATAGGGAGGAGTTCTGCCGGGAGCAGAGCGAGTGCCCTACTCTGGAGGGTCTGCAGCGGACTGATTACCAGCAGACCAGGCAGCTGGTAATCAGTCTGGGTCACATCTGCTCTACTGGGAGAATGGTCTCCTATACAGTGAGTCTAAGGTCGTGGAGCCTGGGTCAGCCCGTGTGCTGGTGGTACCCCAGCGCTTCTGGACCTTCCTACTGGGCCTGGCTCATGACGTGCCTTTGGTAGGACATTTGGGGCAGGACAAGTCATTTGACAGGCTTGTCACCCACTTCTTTTGGCCCCAAATGCAAAGGCAGTCAGATGCACACTGTAGGTCTTGACAAACTTGCGCAGGCAAGTGGTAAGAGTGGGAGGAAGGTCAACGCTCCTCTTCAAACTTTTCCTGTTGTTGGAACACCCTTTGAAAGGGTAGGAATGGATATTGTGGAGCCACTGGATCCCAAGACAGCCATGGGTAACAGGTACATCCTGGTCTTGGTGGACCATGCCACCCTGTACCCGGAAGCAATCCCTCTCAGGACAACGACGGCGCCAGTGGTGGGCCGGGCGTTAATGGGGATCTTTTCTTGCGCGGGATTCCCCAGAGAGCTGGTTTCTGACAGGGGGACCAATTTCATATCCAAGTATATGACATTCCTGTGGAAGGAGTGTGGTGAAACCTACAAGTTTACCACTCCTTACCACCCCAAGGAAATGGTCTGCTGGTGAGATTCAACCAGACCTTGAAGGGCATTATCAAGGGTCTAACCAAACCCATGAGGCGTAAGTGGGATGTCCTCTTACCATGCCTGCTCTTCGCATACAGGGAGGTGCCTCAGAAGTTTCTTGGGTACAGCCCCTTTGAGCTACTGTATGACCACCCTGTCCGAGGACCTCTAAGTTTGGTAAAGGAGGGCTGGGAGGCAGCTCCCTGGAAATCTCCCCAGGATGTGTTTAGTTACATGCTGGCCTTCCAAAACCAGACTGACCGCTTCAGGAAACTCGCTCAGGCGAACCTAGAAGCAAGCCAGGAAGAAATGAAGAAGTGGTATGACCAGAATGCCACTCTAGTCGAATTTCAACCTGGGCAAAAAGTGTGGGTCATGGCATCTAGTGGAACCTTGTGCCTTGCAGGACAAGTGGACTGGGCCGTACGAGGTGGTGGAGCGTAAAAGTGATGTCACCTACCAGGTGAATTGGTAGACTCCAAGGAACCCTCCAAGGGTCCTTCAGGTGAACCACCTCAAGCCCCACTTTGAGAGGTCCATGAAGTGAAGTATGCTCTTGGCGACATATGATGGGGTGCAAGATGTATGTGTAAGGTAGGACATGCCTTGGTGTGTGTGGCATGTCCTGATAGTGAATTACAGCCTACTTCGTTTTTTTTTATTGCAAGGCTTCCTGTTCTCCATAGGCCAGAATGGGCAGTTTGATCAGTATATCCTATGATGATCCTAACTGACCCAGGAAACATGGTAGAAAGTATGCCTGAACTCAGAATTATAAAATACATCTTTTAGTGAAGTTGGTTTTAACATTCTGTGTTTGAAAATGCCACTTTTAGAAAGTAGGTATTTTCTGACCTAACCATCCAGCCCACCACTGCTAGTGTGTGTATTGTCTGTCTGGTTTGTGTGTGACAGGAGCTGGGGGAGAACATCAAAGACTTCGAGCCGCTGCTTGCACCGCGACCTGTGGGCACCGCACTTCGCACTGCCTCGCTTCTCGATGACGCCTTGGTATCTCCGACGACGACGCTCCACGCCAGACTCAACACCACTGCTTGCACTGTGGTTCGGGGGCGCCACTTGTAAAGTCATACGAAGCACCGCCCTCATTGCACACCGCAGCCTTGTCCTACCGACACCGGTGCCATCGACTCCAGTTGTCAGCGGACGACAGCGCTTCAGCAACAGCGAAGCCGCTGCTGCACCGTGACCTGCCAGCACCGTGACGAGCACCGCCTTACTCTCACACCGCGACCCTAGTCTCACCGACGACGCCCTCTGATGCCACCACCGAGCTGCTGCTCGCACCGCGACCTGAGGGCACGGCATGCCGCACCGCTGCACTTTGCACCGCAGCACCCGACGCCTGCCAATGCCAGCGCTTCTGATTCCATCAGAGAGGAGATCGACCTGCAACAGTCATGACAACAAGAGGTCATCGACGACCTGCATCTCTGAAAGGTACTGTTGGCGGGTCTTCCCGACACTGCAGCTGACCCGCGATACCACGGCTGGCCAGAACTGTTTTGACTTGCTTGTTCACCACACTGTGATAGCCCGGACGGAGCTATCAACATGAAGGAACTGTGTTTTCGAGACATCTTGCAACACAACTATTTTTAAAGTACCGTACTGTGGATTCTTATCGTATTTGGTCTTGTTTGAGCATATAAAAATATTGGATATTTTTCTAAACTCGTGTGGTGTCCGTTTGTAGTGCTTACACTGTATTACTGTTCGTTATGTGCAAATGCTTTACACATTGCCTCTAAAATAAGCCTGACTGCTCGTGCCAAGCTACCAATGGGGTGAGCAGGGGTTATTTTAGGAGTGTAAATCCCTTATCCTGACTAGAGTGGTGGTTCCGGCCTGGCTTTGGTGCAAACCTTAGCCATCCCGAAATCCCATTTCTAACAACCAGTCTCCCCACTGAAGAAAAAGCAGATTGAAAAGTTCTGGTTGAAGAGAGAAGTTCAGAGACAATGGAATCTCTTTGCGGAAAATGTCCACACTCACACTGAACACTCCCTGAATGTGGATCACAGACAAATCAGAAAATTCTGAGCCAACCTACAATTTCCTTGGTGATGTTGTTCAAGTCGCAATATCTGGCCCTTCCTTGTTTGTTGATATATAGTCTTGATGACCATATTGTCTATTCAAACCAGAACCACCTTGTTTAGAATCTGATGAGTGAATGATCAAAGAGCCATTTGCGAAGCTTGAATTCTCTCTAGTTGGATGAGTTCTGAACCTCCTACATTGTCGAGAAGCTGTGTGCCGCCTGATCTCCCAGCCAGGCATCGCACCCTGACAGACTGAGGTCTGTAGTAATGATCACTGGGACACAGAGCTCTAACAGAATTCCATTCAGCAGAGGATAACGATTTAACCTTCTCCTGATATCACTCCTAATCTGTTGTGTCCTTTAGATTTTGAGAGCCAGATTCTGCGAGCTTAGAGACCAACTGTTCAGGACTCATCTCATGTACTTGTGCAAATGCAACCTTGCCCAAAGTACACAGCTACGCCATCCTGAGCCTGAAGACAGTGCAAAAGTGTTGGCCCTCTGTGATACAGAATCTGTAGAACATGAGACTGTAACTTGAGCAATCTTTTTTCGGGAAGTTAACACCTGCCCAGTCAAGTCTGAAAAAATGAGGTCTTGAGAATGAGTTAGAGAGGACTTTTCTAAATTGATAAGGAATTCATGCTCTTGAAGAACAGCCAGCATCATCTGGATGTGGGATAGGGGTGGGTCTCTCCTTGAAGACTGCAAAATAACGGTGAACAAAACAAACCTTAACATTAAGTTTTGCTATCAGTGGATCCATCATCTTAATAAAACACTTTGTGAGGATTTTAACCCAAAGGGACGGATGCAGACCTGGAAACAGTTATCTATGATTATGACACGAAAGAATATCTGATGAGAACGTCTGAAGGGGGGACATGAAGCTAGGCATCCCGCATGCAGATTTACTGATTCTAAAAAATCTCCTGGTTGAAAAATAGGATAGATGGCCTGCAAAGTCCCAATGGTGAGGTGAATTGACCTGATCATGTGTTCACCAATTTCAGGTCTAACAACTCATGATATGCCCCTGATGCCATCTGCACCAGAAAGAGTATGGAGTAAGTGCCCTTCCCCCTACTCCCGCACTGGAAACTTGGAAATTGCATTCTTTCTTATCAATTCTTTGACTCCTTCTGTTAATGCCAATCCTTTCTAGCAACTGAGTGTGACTAACTCCAGTTTCAGGGGACCATTCCAAACATTTTATGACATAGCCTCTTTCCACAATGTACAGTACCCGATGATTCATGACATTGTCTCTCCAACCCTGATGAAAGTATCACATTTTTGTTTCAACTGAAAACAACATGAGGTAACCTCACTAGTCAGGATCTTTTCTTATCTGCCTCTTTTTGGTTTGATGAGCTCCTTCTTCATAGAGAAATATCTTGCCTGAAACCTCCTTCCCCTAAACGATGAGAATGATGAATCATGCGCCACAGAAGATGCAGATGATTTTTCCCAAAACTACTTGCCACTAGATTCTCCCATATAAGGGAGAGTGTGCTTACAATCCTTAAATGCTTTTGAGATCATTATATTTAAATGATCCTCGAAAAGCATCAGCCCTTCGAAAGTGATTTGTAGGAATGTTTCCTTTTCTTCTGGATCCACTTTGCATTCTCTCATCCAGAGATTTATTCTGGCTCTAAAAATATTGGAAAAAATGTCAGCTGTCAAACTATCCTGATGCTCCATTGAAGCCAGGAGACCCAGCATTCCAGCCTTTCCTCGATAGCTGCTGCCAAACTATCAAAATGTTGCACTATAAACTAGGTTGAATAAGCTGCATAAACACTAGTTTTAGGGCAAAATTCTCAGCTAAAAAATACTTCTTCATGCTTTAATCCAGTTTCCTATCAATCACATCTGACTGGGTAGAATCATCACTATTATTGGATGTCTTCCCAATTAAAGGAGAGACAATTGTGTCAACCTTCACAGCATGAGGCAACACATCCTCCCATTCCATCAAATATAACTTCTGTAGAAACAAGGGAACTGGCAGTTTATCCAGATTCTTCTATTCATCATGACCGTGCCAATGATCCTCCATGAAATAGAATTGCCAACGTGGAAGGTTTCACATATTGGGAAAAGAGAGTATCACCACCGTCCTCCAAGTGAAATAGAGCAAATCCCAAATTGTCTCTAGTGTGAAAGAGAATTTACCACCTCTCCTCTGTCCTCGCATATTTCACCTGTGATGAGGGAGGTATCTCCATGTCCAAAGCTGCAGAATCATCCGCATTCAATAAAGCTGCAGAAGCATCCGCATTTAATAACGTTGGAGCCATGGAAGTCTTTGAACCCTATTTGGGTTGATATCCCATAGCTTTTGAAACTACTACCTCAATCATTGCCTGAATCTTCTCCTTCAGTGGAGGTGGAATATTCCTTGTCAGATACTCATCCCCCTTCAATCTGAAATGCCTAGCAGGAATAGGACCTTCTTCCAAGAAAGAAGCATAAGAAGAAGAAGTAGAAGAAGGAAATATAAGAAAAAGTAGAAGATGATGAAGGACATGCCTCCTTTTCATTGATCTCTTGCCCTCCATCGTAATTAGTCACAAACTAAACCCCCAGATAGGTTTTCTTGAAATAAGGAAACCCCCTAAAAAATACACCAATCACAAATAAACAAAGTAAAAAAACACTCCAGTAAATCAAGAGCAAGAAGTTGACCAATGAAAAAACAAACAGACAATGCCTAAAAATGACATAAAGTCCTGTACCAAATGAGTCTCTTAACTTACTAGGACCCATTTAGATGAGCTCCGCTTTGCTGAGCACAAGTCACTGTCATAGCGACCCTTGGGCCGAATGCGAAGCCGCCAAGGACCACCAGACTTTATTTTGGTATCCTTACTCACTTCTGAGTTCCAGATCTCCGAGGAGGAATGGAGAAGCTAAAGCGACCATGAGCACCCAGAGGGAGCCCCGCATCTACCTGAATATCACACTGCCTTCAGAATGGCAAACATGATGGCCTCCACAGCCCCATCTGTCCAGACAAACAGGTATGGCCGGATGGCACTGTCGGCAGACAAAAAAAGAGCATGAGGAGCTGTCGGGGTTGCTTTTATTGTAAAGGTTGCCTTGGGATTGGTGTCTGAGGAGGCAAGGAAGCCTCACTGGTTCTGAATTCAAGCCAGAGAGTAGGACGAAGAGGTAAAACTTCACAAGGGTCATTGGCCGGTGTCAGATTGCAGAGCTTGAGTGTTGCATAATGATCTTCATTCATCCCCTTGTTTGAATCATGATATCACCGCTGGAAGTGAGTGGCATTTTAGCAGATGCCTGAAAGAAAAGAAACAGAGGCTGAAGAGGGGTGCACAACAAGGCGTAACCACTTAGCCCTGCGTTGGTAATACCACTGCTCTGCTAGCTCCTATTGTATGCCTCTCTCTATTTCAAATATGTAGTACGTGTGCAAACGTGCGCTTTAGCAGCTCTCATTGGTTGCATAACGTTGCTCACCTTTATGAAATTGTTACTTAGCTACTGTGCCCTGACCATCAGCCTTCCAAATTGACATGGTTTTATTTTTTATTAAAACTGTTACATTATATAATCAAGTTGGTGTTGCCAATGTATGCTCAACAAGAACAGATACCCCTTACGAGCAAGAGATGAGGAGCACTTTTCTCAGATATGATATATTAAATCCACCCAGCGTCCTGAAAAATCAAAATTAAGCCCATTCTGTTATGGACATGAGCCAATAATATGTTGGGTGAAAGCACTGGAGGGTTAGCATGCAGTCATTTTTGACACTCTCAAGGTGCTCTCGCATTCTCACAGTCATTAACTTTTACTCCCACTGGTGAACAGAAGTCAATATTTTTTATGTCACTGAAAAACCACTGCTAACATTTTAAAGAGATGACTCATCCATGAGTCTGGCAACCGTACTCTGTGAGGACTTTCCTTAATTAGCGCCGTAAGCAGGGTTCTGCCTCCAATTCATGCAGAAGGCTTTGCTTTTTATTCCAGCGGCACCCTAAAGAGAACCCTCCTTTAAGTACAAGAGGAGGAAAAACGATGGCTGTAGGGTTTTAGAATATAAGCCAACACAAGTAGTACCAACTACAATTCCAAATATCTGCATTCGAACGTCAGGGGCGTCTCTAGGCTCATGGTGGCCCCGGGCAGGGAGCGTAGGTAGGGGGCCCTGGAAGATGGGGTCCGGTTGGGGCGGAGTGCGGAGGCCAGTGAAGAGGGGGGGTTCAGGGTGTTTGGAAGTGGAACAGAGCCGGAGGCCGCCAAATCCCTGCCAGGGGCCGCTACGCAAATATGTATCCATCCTCAGAGGATTGTTATATTAAGAGTATATACTGGCGTGGTGGCCCCTGGGGTTTGGTGGCCCTGTGCAGGTGCACAGCTTGCACATACCTAAGGCCGCCCCTGCGAACGTATGCCGCGAGGGCCGCACTAAAGGAGGGATTGGGAACCTACTGCTGTGCTTCATTCCCGCTTTTAAAACACGCAAGGAGGGCGGAGGAGGAACAACCAACACAGAATAATCTGGTGGCACGGAGAGCATAGACGATGGGAGAAGAATTTATTTCAAAGTACATGAATCCGAGTGCAAGCAGGGGAAGGACTCCAATTAACACATTAACTAGTACTTGGACCATGTTCCATCAATGTGACTCACAGCTGCGGGGACTGACCAATGATGATTATGGGAATGAGTGTGCTGAAGAAGATAACCAATGGTAAGTAATGGGCTGGCTAAACTCCCCGTTTTCGATTTTCTTTTTAGGAACACAGATCATCGCAAACAAGAGTAATCATGAGTTGCCTGCAGGTTTGACTTAAAGAAGCAGGCGGCACTGTGCGATGACAAGTGATGGCCTTCTGAATTGGGTGTGACTCCAACTCCAGCAACGGAGATAAAGAATCTGGGGGTATTGCTTGACCCGTCCCTCGGTTTCATCTGCCATACCAGGAAGGTGGCAGCTTCTTGCTATGGCATTATTAGAGGACTCAGGCCAATCCTTAAATTCTTTATTGCTTCCACTAGGCAGCTGGTGGCTCAAGCATCAGTGTTGTCTCGGCTGGACTATGCCAATTCACTTCTGGCGGGGATCAATCAATCTGAACTTTCTAGACTGTAGCGAGTTCAAAATGCGGCAGCCAGAGTAGTGATAGGTCTGCCAAGGCGTTGCTCGGTCGCTAAAACTCTACATTCTCTTCACTGGCTTCCCGTACACCAGAGGATTAAATTCAAGGTTTTATGCCTTGCATTTAAAATTCTCAAGGGTACGTCTCCCCAAATCTTGGAGAATTTGCTGACACCATATGTCCCTTCGCGAGCCCTCAGATCCTTGGGTCAAAATCTGGCTGTGGTTCCGCGTTTCAGACTAAGTAGAGCTGGTGGCCGCTCCTTTCGAGTTTTAGCGGAAAATTGGTGGAATTCTCTCCCTCTGCATATCCGAGGTATTGACAATCTTCTTCAGTTCAGACGGGCTGCCAAGACTATTTTATTTGTTTAGCCTCCTTGCTGCGTTCTATGGTCCCCTTGATATTCTGTGGTGTTGTGTTGTGTTGACCTTGTCAAAGCGCCAGGACGCCCCTTTGCTGGGGCAGCTGTGCGCGGTACAAATAAAAATACTGTACTGTACTGTGCCACCAGAGCGGCGGACATCTTGGGTGGCGGCTGGGGATTGGAGCGGTCTAGTCGTCACAAGGACGCTAGACCGGTATTTAAAGCAGGCAAACTAGGCAGCCGAACACTTGGAAAGTGCATTGGCGATTTTAGCAACATAGAGAGGCTCTGCTAGTTTGTGGAGCGCAGCGTGCTCATCAGGAGCATTATAGCTTTTTTAAAAACTTCTTTGTTTTATCTGCTCACTGATAATTTTTCGCTCACATTATATTTTGATGTAAATTGTTTAAAATGTTCAGTTAACTGCCGCATACCTGCACATAATTGTTTAAAGCACCGCGTTTGGAGCGGATCCCTTTCCCCTTTGGGGCTGTACTGTGCCACCAGAGCGGCGGACATCTTGGCTGGGGGCTGGGGATTGGAGCGGTCTAGTCGTCACAAGGACGCTAGACCGGTATTTAAAGCAGGCAAACTAGGCGGCCGAACACTTGGAAAGTGTATTGGCGATTTTAGCAACATAGAGAGGCTCTGCTAGTTTGTGGAGCGCAGCGTGCTCATCAGGAGCATTATAGCTTTTTAAAAAACTTCTTCGTTTTATCTGCTCACTGATAATTTTTCGCTCACATTATATTTTGATGTAAATTGTTTAAAATGTTCAGTTAACTGCCGCATACCTGCACATAATTGTTTAAAGCACCGCGTTTGGAGCGGATCCCTTTCCCCTTTGGGGCTGTACTGTGCCACCAGAGCGGCGGACATCTTGGCTGGGGGCTGGGGATTGGAGCGGTCTAGTCGTCACAAGGACGCTAGACCGGTATTTAAAGCAGGCAAACTAGGCGGCCGAACACTTGGAAAGTGCATTGGCGATTTTAGCAACATAGAGAGGCTCTGCTAGTTTGTGGAGCGCAGCGTGCTCATCAGGAGCATTATAGCTTTTTAAAAAACTTCTTTGTTTTATCTGCTCACTGATAATTTTTCGCTCACATTATATTTTGATGTAAATTGTTTAAAATGTTCAGTTAACTGCCGCATACCTGCACATAATTGTTTAAAGCACCGCGTTTGGAGCGGATCCCTTTCCCCTTTAGGGCTGTACTGTGCCACCAGAGCGGTGGACATCTTGGGTGGGGGCTGGGGATTGGAGCGGTCTAGTCGTCACAAGGACGCTAGACCGCTATTTAAAGCAGCCATGCTGACGCGCAGCGGGCGTGCGCGGCGGGCTCGCCAGAGCATCGCCGGAGTCATGCCAGAGTCCAGCCCATCTGCGCCCGTCTGCGCACGAACGGGCGCAGGGGCCGGGACTACTGGCCAGCGGCGTATTCACTCCATGGAGGAGCTATACACCCTGAATAGAGGTGAGCCGCTTGTAGATCAGGCAGTCCTACTGACACTTAAGAAATACGCAATACTGCATCCCGATAAGGTCACGCCCCCGCCGGGTCAGTACCCTATATTAAAGATAGTCAGCCTTAACACTCGTTCGCTCCATCGCCATCATTTGGAGGTCTACAGCATGCTTCAGGACAATGACATCAATGTCCTGACTCTTTCGGAGACCTGGACGGGTGAGAATTCGATGCCGGATATCATCGCCGCTCTCCCAAGCGGATATGATGTAATGTGGCACAACCGCCCAGGTGGCTCACGGGGAGGAGGGGTAGCTATCTTCTATAGGAAGACCCTGCTAGTTGAGAAGCTGCTATCAGAGACAATTGACCTGACTGATTTGCTTGGGGTAAAGGTCACTGTGCACAATGTGTGCTGGGTGATTTTGTCAGTCTATCGTCCACCCAATTAAACTCCACTCTTCCATGATCTATTCTGCCCTATTATATCTGACTTATGTTCCAGATATATGAAAATTCTGGTAACTGGAGATTTTAACTTACATTGGGATAAACCCAACTGGGACCTGCCCACGCGCCAGCTGGACACCTTAATGTCTGCGGTGGGTTTTAAACAAATTGTGGATGTCCCCACACACGAAAAAGGCCACACTCTTGATCTTGTGTGGACCACAGATGCTAGTCTAACCCTTAAAGACGTAGCCCCTTGCATCTGGTCTGATCATCACTTGGTATCCTGTGAGGCCCGCATTAAAGGCTGTATTACCAGCTGTCCGCCTGGTATCAGGAAAACCCGGAAATGGGCCGAGGTTGATCTAGCATCCCTGACTAAGGTGCTCCTGGTAACATCCCAGGTCGCTGATCTGGGACGCAGCCTGGACCGTGAATACTCTGATCTAACCAGGAGCATGACCCGGGCCATTGACCAAAAGCGCCGGTGAGAACACAGCGAATAAAGCGATCCGGTAAAGGGGCTCCCTGGTTTACGCCAGCCTTAAGGGAAACAAAAAGAAAGCTTAGAGCTCTGGAAAGAGTGTGGAGGAAAACCAAGCAGGATACTGACAGGAAACTCTATAAAGCCTCCCTTCATCAACATAAAAACCTTATGACCCAAGCTAAAGCGGACCACTTTGAGTCCCGCCTAAGTAAGGCAGCGAATATTCAGAAAGAGACCTTTAAAATACTGGCAGAGTTGAGAAAAAAAACAGATAACTCCAAGGCCCCTATTGACTGTAACACCTTTCAGGCTTACTTTTTAGAGAAGGTGAAGATCATCATCCAGGAGATAAAGAACGGGGTGGTAGGGGGGACTGCTATAACATCAGCACCTGAGATCGTGACCGACTGCTCCCTTGAAATGTTTCCAGAGATGGATGCATTGATTCTAGAACAGCTGATGAGTAAAATTAGATCTAGCTCCCCAGCTGATCCATGCCCACCTGAGATCTTCCGTGTTGCGCGCTCCTTGTTGGAGGAATGTATCATCTCCCTCAATATATCGTTAGGGTACCTACTGGTTGAGCTTAAGGAGGCGCGTGTAAGACCCCTACTGAAAAAGTCTGGATTGGATCATACGGTGTTAAAGAATTACAGACCTATTTCCCAGCTGCCTTTTCTCTCAAAAGTTCTTGAGCAGCATGTATTAAAGTCCCTGTCCCTCTATCTGGAAACTCATCATCTACTCCATGAGCGACAGGCAGGTTTCCGAGCTCATCACAGCACCGAGTTGGTGATGCTCTCGGTGTTGGATGAACTAAGAGGCATGGCTGACTGCAAGAAACCGAGCGCCCTGATTTTGCTGGACTTATAAGCGGTGTTCGATACTGTCAGCCATGCCTTGCTTTTGGAAAGACTGAAGGACTTCGGGATTAAGGGCCTGGCCTTTCAATGGTTGCAATCATTCCTTACAGGAAGGACCCAAAAGATACAACTGGGGGACGAAACATCTGAGATAGGGATTTTAGAGTGCGGGGTACCACAGGCGTCCGCCCTGTCCCCGCTTCTATTTAATCTCTACCTGCAACCATTGATTGCTTCTTTGGCCACCATGGGCTGTAAAGTCTTTAACTACGCGGACGACACGCAATTGCTGTTAAGTGTCGATGACACTATGGCCGCACAACTCCAAGCTCAGAACATCTTGCGGTTCACAGTGCAATGGATGACGGATAACCTGCTAAAAATTAACCCTGACAAGACTGAGGTACTAGTGATTCCATCCACTGCCTCACCTTGGTGTGATCTCTATTGGCCCACAGAGTTAGGCCCTGCTCCAAAACCAAGCCCGTTCGTAAAGAGCCTGGGGATCAAGCTGGATGATGATCTGTCAATGGCCCCTCAGATCTCTGCGGTTGTGGGAAGTTGCACAAACATCATTCGGCAACTGCGGAAGTTAATTCCTGTCCTCTCACAATCCATGATGCGATCAATAGTAGCGGCCACCATCATCTCCAGAATTGATTACGGTAATGCCCTCTACCTTGGCTTACCTAAAACTCTGTCCAGTAGACTTCAGGTCATAATGAATGACGCTGCCCGGTTGATCTTCAGGCTACCGAGGAGATCTAAAGCCACTCCCCTACTACAAAGTTTGCACTGGCTCCCCATTAAAGAAAGAGTGGAATTTAAGAACTTATGCACGGCCCATAGGGCAATCTATGGCAAGGCCCCAACCTACATCAAGGATCGTCTGCAACTTTACTGCCCTATGAGAACACTTCGATCGTCAGACTCCCAATTACTGGTCTGTCCTCGCTAGAGGTTAGTGACTAAGGGAGGGAGAGCCTTTTCAGTGCTAGTTCCTCAGCTATGGAACAGGCTGCCGGAGGTGCTGCGCCGGGAAGGGAATCTATTACGATTCAGGAAGAGCCTAAAAACATTTCTGTTCAGTAAAAGCATGAGCACAGTATAATCTAGCTATGACCTCAGCTTCCATCTTGCTAAGTTATTGTCTGTTACCATCTTTCCAGGCGCTTAGAGACCTGCAGGTGATTAGGCGCGATATAAAACCTCACTAACAATAACAATAACAATAACAGAAGCGTATTGTTTATTCTACAACTTCCACATTATCGTTGTCTCCCTCATCGCTAATATCATCATTTTTCTTTCAGTGACTCTTCTCGTCTTTATCCACATTTACCCAATCAAACATGTCACTTGACTCTTTTACTGCCCTACATGTCGACATCATTTCGTTCACTGGGCTGTCATGACACACCTCCATGCATGGAACATGTATCTTCCAGACCTTTAGGCAACTTGTTCATACACTGAAATCCACTGGCGTTAAGCATGGGCGAATTTTGCGAATATGCGTTCGCGAATTTGCGTATTTGCGAACTTGCAATCCGCAAAATCCGCGAATTCTCGCAAATGTGCAGATTTTTTTTGTGTGTTCGCAAGGGTTTCTGCCAGTTCGCGAGGGTTTTGTACCAGTTCGCAATTGCAAACTTACTTGTCGGCTCGCAACGGTCGCGACTTTGTTGTTTCTACATCTAGTTCATCATCACTGGTTCACAGCACCCTCTGTTTCACCACTGCCACCCTCTGATTCACCCATGCCACCCTCTGGTACATCACTGCCACCCTCTGATTCATCACTGTAGATTATGGGGGGGAAAAGCAAGCACACCTGCCCTGCTTCAACTGACATGAATTAATTTGGGGTTGATTAATGTGTCACTGAATTTAAAGTTCCTGTCGGGCACCTGCTTCCTTCTCTGTAATTTGCTTTCTGTTGCAGTGCAATTTTTTTTCCCAGGACCTTTGCGGCCTACTTGTAGCTATTCTATGAGCCTGCTGTTAGGGTCAGAGCAGGGTCATAGAATAGTTGCAAGTAGGCAACTGAACTCTGGAGGGGCCCCTCAGGAAGCACTACAGGAAATGGTTACTAATGATGAGTTTGAACATTTGCACCTGCTGAGTGCTTTCAGTTTTGCAAAACTCGTTTTTATGCAGAACAGCAACTGTAATGCCCCAAACAAACGTAGGCAACTGAACTCTGGAGTGGCCCCTCAGGAAGCACTACAGGGGATGGTTACTAATGATGAGTGAACTTTTGCACCTGCTGAGTGCTTTCAGTTTTGCAAAACTCGTTTTTCTGCAGAACAGCAAGTGTAATGCCCCAAACAAACTTACTTGTGAAAGTTGATTTCTAATCCAAAAGTGATCCAAAGAAAGTCAAAAAGGCCTCAAATCCAAAAAAGTGCAGGCAAATGTCAACCTGAGGAGTTATTCTGATAAAAATCATCATTTTCAGAAGGTTTATGCTGCTTGCTGGTGGATTTCTTGTGCAGAATTGCAAATTTTGTAATTTCACGAGTGCAAGATTGTTGCTGCCCGCCGCATCTACATGTTTGCAATTGTGAACTCTCGCGATGCGTCGCCAAACTCCCGCAGGTTCCCGCAGCAAGATCCAAAATGGCGCAGCACTCGCAAAATACCAAGAAAAACAACTCGGCAAACGCTGAATGATGGTAAGTGAACGCCGCACGCCGCAATATTGTATCACCAAGCAAAAAAATCCGCTGCGTGCGAATTTGCGGATTTTCTGTAAATTTGCGAGAGTTTGCGGATTGCGAATTTACCGAAAATCCGCAAAATCCACGAGCGGAACGGATTTTCCGCCCATGCTTAGCGCTCACCTACTTCTATGGCCCTTCCACAGCATCCACCCAGGGGTTACCGTGTTCCTCCTTACCTCGAATAGTTTAAAATTCTGTGGCAGCTCTGTGTGACTATAACATTATGCCTTCCAGCATGCTAGATGCATGATAGCCTTCCCCACTCTTACATTTTTGTATGAAACCGTTTCTGCTTGGGCTGTATAAAACGGTTAACGTATGCTCCATTCTCTTGCTCATTAAAAACACTTATATTTTTGTTTACCAACATTATATTCCACTGTCACTGACTGACAAAGCAAGAATCCCCTTGAGGATAGAATTATTTTTCTTCATAAAACTAACAGTACTACAATTCTAAACTGAAGCCCACTTACACTGTGCAGTTATCTAGCCCATGTCCTGCAATATTTTCTTATTTTTGGAATAGTTACTACCGAAAGAGGTCAAAAAGTATGCCAGATCCTACTAGCTTTTTATCACCCCACTGCAGTGCACACAGTTCTCACTCTTCGCTCCTTATGTAAGTGAATGATGCCAGGTCTTATCAGTCTAGTATCACTCTGCTAGAGGGTACACACACATTTCTCTCAATATGTAAGTGTATGGCACCAGGTCTTATTCAGACTCTTATCACTCCCCTAGAGTGCACACAGATCTCACTCCTTGATCATTATGTACACGTGCGGTGTAAGGTCATATCAGCCACAATCACTCTGCTTGGGTACACAAAGATCTCACTCTTCCCTCATTATGTAAGAGAATAGTGTAAGTTCTTATCAGCATTCTACCACCCTGCTCGAATGCACTAAGATCTCACTCTATAATCAATATCTAAGCAAATATTACCAGGTTTTATTGGTCTTCTATCACTCTGCTAGATTGTAAACCTTTGCTCCATATGCCACCGTGAACGTGTCATGTCTTATCAGCCTCTTATCACTGCTAGAGTGCACACAGATCTCACTCCTTACAGTGCTTAATTTGTAAAATATGAAGTCGAGGTGCTCAAATGTTTGTCGGAGGCCACACCCACATTTCCCTGGCTCCACCTACTTCCTCCACTGGGTCGACCCACTTATTTTATTGGCACTGCTAAAAGTAAGATTTAATACACTATCTGAATTGCAGCAAGGGAGCCTTCCTCATAGTAAGGTTTTGACATGAGGTCCCAAACTTACACATTTGAAAAATAAACTTCAATTAAATGACTTTTGGGAGTAAGAATTGGAGGCCTAAAGTATTATAGAAAGGTTTTATTGCAGGCCAGACTAGAGAAATATGTTTGCTCCAGAGCAAAACAGAGTACATTTTCAGTATGACCTTGTCCTAAAAATTACAAATATCAATCAAAGCTGTTGAAGAGTCACAGACGTGTAATGCCCTGTTGGGAGAATAATGTAGCGGGCACTTTAATAAAGGGTGATGATTCAGCTCAAAACGTATGATTCAGACATTCTTAATGTGCAAATGGGTGCAATGCCTGATATTTATATGTTTCTCTCGTCTTCATTGCTTGATTTTTCCCATCAGAAAGTGTCATGCACATTCGTTGGAATGACACTCATAATTACATTGAATAGACTGAAATTATGAAAATGGCACTCATAGGAATCTGAAACCTTGGCAGCTATGCAGCAGGTGTCGGGGTCACTGGGTGAAGGGTGCACTGCAATAAGAGCAGAAAGACTTCACTACCTGGCAAATGAAAATCTCCACTGTGAGCCCTGCTGCCAAGAGAAGAGAACTTCCTTCCAGACCTGGCTGTTCCCTATTTTCCATTCCCAGCCTCTGCTGCGAGGTAACCATGATGCTTTCTGCCCCTTTATTTGATCCCACACTGGTAGAGTGTGGCAAACGTGGGAAATACAGAAAGAAAAATGAAATCCATGTTGTTTAATATACTTTTATGAATTAGGTATGGATTGGCTGAGGGGAGCAGCACTGAATGTGAACAATATGTGGAATATGAGATGTGTTTTTCTCTTGAGTAACTTGTTATGTAGCATTAACTCACTGAGGTAGTTGGGTTGGAACTTGGAAGTCTGTTACAGACTGATGGCTGTGACTGACGTCCTATAGTATTGGTCCCCTCTCGAGTATTATTTTTCTGAAAGCATCACTACATCACACTGGTGTGTGCCACGCGGTGTGATTCACTTCTGTGTTTTCCATGTCCTTTCAGAGATGACTGTCTGTGATTGTCCAAGTGAAGTTAAGTGGGCCAACGTTTAACGTATGTGATTATTCAAAGCTTTTTCTCTGATTCAATTAATCAAAAAACATTCTGTTTTTATGGTTATGAATTTGTGTTTGTGAGAAAGTGCTATCTTTCTTGCATAGGTATGCCCCCACTTTTTGCTTAACTGCTGATGTGCTTTGACTGAGTGTGCCCTGGGCTCCTGCCAAACCAGGTACCAGGACTTGTGTTCCTTCCCTAAAGCTGTATAGAAACAAAACCCAATTGGCATCGCTGGCCACCTATTAGCACCTAGTAAATGGTACCCTAGGTGCCCAGGGCCTTGTAACCAGAGAAGACCCCTAAGGGCTGCAGCACTTATTGTGCCACCCTTAGAGGCCCTGTACCCTGATACCCACACACTGCTTTGCAGGCTGAGTGTCTAGGTACAGAACTAAACAGAGAGTCGACATGGCACACATCCCTGCGTGCCATGCCCACAGAACCCGATGCCCTGGCATGCTTCATTCACCCCTCTAGCTGGGTGCCCTATGACAGTGGTGTGGGCACAGGCGCATGAGCTACAGTACCCAGAGCCATTCCTGGGCACTGTAAGTGCAGTGATGCCATTAAGAGTATATGGTGCCGGGAGGTTGTCATTATGAACTCCACAGCACCATAATGGCTACAATGATGACTGACAAGTTTGGCACCCAACTTCTCAGCACATTAAACCTGCACTGATGCCAGTGTGGGATCTAATGTAAAATGCACCCCTGAAAACCTAACCTACAATCCACGTCTGGTCTGAGTGGCTGCAGAGGCTCTGCCTCACAGCAGACATGTTGCTGCTCCCCTGGGTGGAGAGCCTCCCGCTCTCCTGGGCTTGCAACAATACACATCCTGGGCCAGGTGCTAGGTCTACTCCCCCAGGATGGGCAGGGAAAAGCTTCAAAGGCATGCCGCCTCTGTGAGCTTCTCCGGACCATTTGCTGTAATCAGCAACTGGCCCCCACCAGTTCCAAACCCCACTCTGGCGGGAAGACTGGCGAGAAACCCCACGTCACGAAGGGGGGTGTGCCAGCCTGTGCCAACCCCACCCCTCAGGTGGGAGAGGCGAGGTGAAGCGCAACCCCGGGCTCTGGCCATCTTGAAGATGGGGAGCCCTGCTCAATCACAGCTAGGCTCCTGCCCCCCTCCCACAGGAGAGGAACAGGCTAGGAGGTGTACCCACACCAGGACAGGGACCTATTGGTCCCTGCCCTTGCCCTACCTGTAACGCCCCTAAATTTAGTATTTAGGGGAACCCTGAACCTTCCTTCCACAGATACCGATAAGAAAAGAAGAAAGAAGATCAAGAAGAAGAAGACCCACTGTGCAGCTGCTAACAATAGGACGACACCCACTGACTTGGCCCCAGCCCTACCAGCCTGTCGATCCTGGAACCTGCTCCTGCTCAATTCTGGTGACTCCTGCGGACAGCAGCCTTGGTGCACCCAGAGGACCTGCCTGCCTTGACCCTCTTAAAGACTGGGACTCCCATAAGCAGAGGCTCTGCTTCAATGACCAACCCCTGGTGCCAGCCAGGAAACTCAAGACCTGCCCACTCTGCACCCGCCGAGCCCGGCCCGTGCCCGAGTGATCCAGGACCATGAGGACATCCCCCCAGCAACTGGGACCCAAAGTCCAGTGCCCAAAGACCCTCCTCGACGAACCAGACGCTGCCTGCAGCCTCAGAACCAGGGACCCCTCCAACCGCGACCAGCCAAGGGTAAGATTTCTCAACACGAAAAGACACCCCTGCACCTGGCACCCTGCGACCACCTGTGCCTCCCTTTGGGGTACCTATCTCTTCTCCAGCATCCCAACTTACCTCTCGAAGTGGTGGTCGCACCTGAAGAATCACTGTCCCCGTGTCTGCAGCCTTTGTTTCCTTTTTACCTTTCCCATTGAATAACATTGAGCGTCCAACGGCTCAAAGGCACCCTGCACCCAGCCGCCCGAGTGCCCCTGGCAGTACAACCTGTGCCCTATCCTACTTCCCCCTTTGCCCCGAGCAAGTGACCAGGAGCCCAGCGCCCACAGCCGTGGGGTCTGCTAATCATCAACCACGAACCAGAGGCCCCCTACCCCTCATTGGATAACATTGGGCCTAACTACCTCTGGAACGGGGCCGCCCCTGTGCCGCTGAGGGTGAGCCAACTGTGCCTACCTTACCCTGGGGGACCCCTAAGTCTATGCCCAGAACCCTAACTTCCCCAGTCGAGTACTCACCTGGAAACAGGTAACTAACTTACCTGCCATTGGATAACATTGACTGGTTTGACTCGAAAAATCTTCTGTCTACTTTTGGAAACTTAAAATATTCCCATAAAATCAACCGAATTCCGAAGTGCTCCCCTGTGATCAGGAGAGAAGCCAGTACTGCATCTTGCAGCCCAGTACTGAACCGCAAAAGTAATCCTAGCCAGGATTACTAGTAACTTGAATTTTCTCCATAGGAATCCATTGTGTGCTTTTCTGTGAAATTTCTTCTAAGTGTCTACTTTTGAAAACTTGAAATATTCTTTAAAAATCATACCAAATACTGAAACTTAATTACTTACCTGTTTTAAGTTGAGACCCCAGTGCTGGACCTAGGAGCCCAGTACTGGATTACAAAAGTAACGAGATCGTACTTTAACTGCAACCTGAATTTTCTCCCGTTGGGTAACATTTCCAGTTTTTCATTGAAAAGTTTATGTGTGAACTTTAAAAAAAGTTTATATTCCTGAAAAATCGCTGCAATAACAAAAACGTTTTTACTAAACTGTTTTCAGCTTAGATCCCAGGACTGAATCTAGGATCCAGTCCTGGAACTACCAGAGTAATCTACAAAGTAATCAGCTGTATTTATATAGAACCACCCATTGAGCTCAATGCTAAATTGTGTTGCCTACTGCAATCACCGTACCTATTGTGTTACAAAGTTTCTTGCCTTTCTGCAAAGTACTCATCTGAGAACTCTTATATTAAGAACAGTATATTTTTGATACCTGTTGGTTCTAAAAATAAAATAACTATATCTTTAATATAAAAACAATTGGCCTGGAGTTCAGCCTTTGAGTGTGTGAAACCTTTTGCTGACTGAGTGTGTACAACAAATGCTTTACACTGTCCTCTGGTACTGCCTTACCGCTCGACCAAGCTACCACTTTAGAGAGTAAGGTCACACCTGGCTTTAACCTCTGTTATACTGGGGTTTGTGGACTCTATACACACTGTACCTTACCTTGGACCAGTATATATAGAGCCACTTTTTCACAGTATTCACACAGACCCCACTTGTTCCTTGAATCAGGAGTTGAATGGGCCAGAATTGTCTATGGATTTTTTATATGAATGTGTTTTTGCATATTTTAATTTATATTTATGATTTTTTAACTTTGTTTTTTCTGTCATAGAGATTGCTAGGTATTAACGGATCTGTTACACATGACTCGTTCTAACTTCTGCCTGGCCTGGTTTGGTGTGTGGATTTTTACTTAATAAAGAAATAATGATAACATTAGTAAAACTGTTTAATTTCAGGTAGAATGTCTTCTCCTTAATTTCACATTCTAAATTCATAGCAATTATTTAAATCATTGATATTCCCGGACAGAGACAAAGCCCTTGCATGAGAACAGAGGCTTAAACAAAATGCGAAATTCAGTTTGAAGACTAATTAATATGATGAATAATTCACATTTTGTTTTAGGATCAGGTTTCATTGGACTGATAAGATTTCATGACCCTTGATTAGCGGTGGAAGGGCATGCAGAGCAGAGGATGACAGCACCGAGTGTTCTCAGAATCCAAACTCAAAGTCTGAACTCTGATTGAAAAGAGATGAAAATGCTGAACATCGACAGCTATTGTGCCCCCAGGTCCCACAGCACTGCAGATTTAAAGTATCTGGTCACCACAGTACTACCACACTCGGCTAAACTCTGCGCAGAATGGGCCTCCAGGGCCTCGGGCAATCCAGCAAATCAAACACATACCAAACGTGGCCGGCTGCTGGCAACGGCAAAACATCACTGAAACTAAATGCGCAATGAAGGAAGTCAAGTTAAACATCACCCGCAAACTAAGTGAGAGAAGCCATGCGAAGCAGATGGAATAGCCCGCCGCCCAACAGGTCCGTTCCCCATGTGACATCAGAAACCAGTGACCACCACTGCACCGCTGCATGCAGAAACAAGCACGAGGCTTGACGACGGTAGCCTAGAAATATACTTTCAACTGGCACATGTCACCATATTGCAAAGCACCGGCACAAAGTAAGCTTATGTACACATGTGATGTAAGGTCATATCAGCCACTATCACTCTGGTATAGTAAACAAAGTTCTCACTCTTCCCTTATTATGTAAGAGAGTAGTGCAAGGTCTTATCAGCCTTCTACCACCCTGCTAGAATGCACTAATATCTCACTCTTTAATCAATATGTAAGCATATAGAACCAGGTTTTATTGGACTTCTATCACCCTGCTAGATTGTAAACCTTTACTATTTATGCAAGCATATTGTGTCAGCTCTTATCAGCCTCTTATCATTGCTGGAGTGCACACAGATCTCACTCTTTGCTCAAAACGTTAAGTGCATGGTGCCAGATCTTATCAACCTCTATCACGTCTCCTGAGTGCACACACACTCTTCGCTCAATATGTGAGTGTATAATGCCAGGCCTTCTATAACCCTTCTAGAGTGAACCCTGATCTCACTGTTCACTCAGTATGGAAGTTCATAGTGCCAGGACTTTTTAGCCTTCTATCACACCCAACTAGAGTACACCCAGATCTCACTCTTGGGTCAATATTGATGTCTATATTGCCAAATCTTATTAGGCTCCTATCACCCTGATAGAGTGTGCTTAGATCTCCCTCTTTGTTCAATATGTGAGTCTATAGACTCAGGTCTTCATAGCCTTCTATCACCCACTGATAGTGAACCCAGATCTCACTCTTTGCTCAATACATAGCATTATTATGACTGTTTTTATCAGCCTCCTAACACTCTGCCTGAGTACACACCGATCTCAGAACTAACTTTTTTGCAGAGCAAGCACATAACATCTGGCCAATCAAATCCTGTACTCCTGACACCCAACTTGTGGGTGGAGCCAAAGCTCCTCTCCTTGTGATTCTCACATGATTGTCTAGAACAGCTACACTGTTAGGCCAGACCATAACCAAATGAAATTATTATTATAAGGTGTGGAAGGGGACCAATGATCCTTGCAGATCACAAAATAGGAATGTCCATGAAATTAAATGGGCTGTGGTTCTTAAGCCACCTATTAGTCTTTCGTAAATTGGGGGGATTACAGTGTTATGTTTCCAATTTTATCATCAAGTTCTACAAAGCTACATGAAATTGATTGGTGGATGTGCGCTAAAGGCCTGAAACCAAATATAGACAAGATGAAATTAAATGTTTTGTCAAAGGAAATGTGGCTTAAACTACTTAGAATGCCCACTCTTCTGGTGCTAAAACAAGGAAACTGGGATTTCTCTGGATAACTAGCTTTCAATTAAAGGTGATGTTTTCTGAAGTAGTCCGGGAGGTGTTGTTTTACCTCTTCTGCCTAACTAAGAAAAGCTTTCTTTTTTTGACCTTTCTACATAAAATACAAGTCATTCTTGCTGTTGTGAGCTCACTGCTTAATTTTTCACATAGTGCCTATTTGGCGATAACTTGGGGGCATATTAACAATGGCTTTATCTCTGCTTTTTTGGCTTTAAAAGCCAAAAAAGCAGAGATTAAACTATCGCCCTATTAACAAGAGGGTGCTAACATGCATAATCGCATGTTAGCACCCCTTTGCCCGACGCCCCCCTTTGCAACTCTAACAGCCGCTGTCGGTAGTGGGTGTACCTGCCGGACGGTGACGTAGGGAGGAGAGGCAGGGTGGGGCAGGGGATAGTAATCTATGGATTACGGAGCTTTACAGGCAAGTAAGCATATAAATAAATAAAACAAATTTTGTTGCGTGCACTGCATCCCCAAATGCGATGCAGTCCGTGCAACGAAATTCGTTTTATTTATTTATATGCTTACTTACCTGTAAAGCTCCGTAAATCCATAGATTACTACCCCCCACCCTGCCCCTCCCCACGTCACCTACCGACTGTGGCTGATCTCTAATGAGATGCAAAGTAGGCGTTCCAGGCATAAATAACGTGAGAAATGTCACTAACTGTTATCTCTCCAATTAACAAGCTGCACGCTAAACAGCACAGCGATAAGAAAAGTAGTGCTAACCTCGGTTATCGCTACTTTCCTTAAGCCTGCTTTCAGTCTGATTCAGCCATTATATTCAATGGAAGGTGGATATGATGGCTAAGTATGCCCTGCCCTATCATCAAACTATCGCCAAACGTGCGATTATCGCTGGGTTGCCAGTATAGAATACAGTTCTTATTAGGATCTTGCTTCTTATTAGGATCTTGCTTCTTCTGGTCACCAATGGAAGAGTTCCTTAACCTTCCAAGGTGCTCACGGTTCACAGAGTTAGAAGCCGATTTTCATAGACGTTCTGCAGCTCTTAGATGTCTACGCTCCATAGTCATAGTCATAGTCATAGTTTCTTGTATAGCGCACATTTCACAATAGTCTCAAGGCGATCCAGGTTCAGGCCATCATTGAACTAAGTCTTGGAAATCGTAAAGGAGACATTTTTTACTGGAGGATTTCGAGTAAGGTGTCATTGTAGAAGGTTCTAAGGTCGTGCTCATCAGTTATGTCCGTCACGAGGGACAGAGCGGAGATGGGGTTGATATTTTGTAAATTCCCTTTCCATTGCCTTGAGTTTGGAGGTTGGCCCCTTTTATGAGTGGCTTCGATATTAATGGAGAAGAGAATGCAGTAATGATCAGACCAATCGCATGGAGTGATGGATTCTAGTAGGATGATGTTTGATTTTGCAATGATGAGGTCCATAGTTTCTCCCTTGTTATGCGTTGGGGTGTCACAGAATTGGGATAGATCCTGTTCTGATAGTAACTCTTTAATGAGAAGAACGGTCACTCAGGCCCTGGTCAGCAGCAGGTTGGACTACGGAAATGCCCGCTATGCAGGAGCCTCGGCCAAACTCCTGAGACGGCTCCAATGCATCCAGAATGCCTCTGCATGCCTGATCCTCAATATCACTCACCACAGCCACATCACACCCCACCTGAGAGACCTACACTGGCTCCTAGTCAACAAGAGGATAACCTTCAAGCTCATCACCCACGCACACAAGGCACTCCACAACACCGGACGAACGTACCTCAACAGATGACTCAGCTTCTACACCCCCATCCTCCAGCTCCGCTCCGCCGACCTCGTCTTTGCCACAGTCCTCCACTTCCGAAGAGCGACCTCCGGTGGCAGATCGCTCTCCCACCTCGCCGCCAAGACCTGCAACACCCTCCCTATCCACCTACGGCAGACTCAAAACCAGCTGACCTTCAGAAAACTCCTCAAGACCTGGCTTTTCGAGCAGTAGCAGCATTCCCCACCCCAGCTCCTTGCAACCCTCACGGGTGAGTAGTGTGCTTTACAAATGATATGATTGATTGATTGATTGATTACAATATGATCATTTGCGTTGTTCCAATGGAGGTTGAAGTCACCCAAAAAAACATGAGGAAATAGAGAGTTGGCATTGGATGCCATGATCTCCATAATCTCATCGATACAAGTCAAGTTATCACCTGGGGGGTGGTAGAATATGTGTAACTTGCTGGTGATACGCTTAGCATCTGAGATATTAATGCGTAGATAATCACAAGAGGATAGCTGGAAGAGATCTGCTTGCTTAACTGATATTGAGTTACGCTAAATGCAGGCTACCCTTCCCCCTAGTTTCCCGATTCTATCGAGTCGGATTAGGTCATGGGAAGGAGGAACCAGTAGGTCGCGAATGGGTGAGGAGGAGCTATTTAACCTAGTTTCTGTGAGGACCATAATTTCTAAATCATTCTCTAGAATGAGATTGAATATATCAGTGGCATGTTTGCTAGCGGATCTGCAATTTATGAGCCCACACTTCAACTCGTTAGTCGAGGGGTGTAAGGTAATCTGTTCTAAGTTGATATTTGTGAGGTTATCTCTATTTACAGATCTGTTATTTAGTGTCAGTTCTCTAAGTGGATTGGTGACAATGGTTTGAATAGTGTCACAATGGGACTTACTATTATCAGAATCTCGGGCATAGGATATAAGGAGGTCATCTATGATGCTGTCTAATAGTTCATCGCTTGACCTCCTAGGCCATGAGGGGGAGGGTAAACTACCCAGATTAGTGTTCATACAGGGCCGGACTGGCCGTAGCGGGCAACAGGCAATCACCCGGTGCGCCGCACGGGTGGGGGTCTGTTTTGGGCCCCTGGAGGGCGATCCGCCAGTCTGTTCAATATGCAAGCTCACATTATCCATTAGCCTGGGGATAACTTCAGTAGGGGTCAATGTGTGAAGCTGACCCGGGAAGTTTAATGTGGGATCCATGTCTATGGTTGGAGTGGTATAGAGGCAATGCAACTTGCTGGGGTCTTCCTCGTGAAGTTGGGGAAAGGTCACTGAGTTCTGTGAATGGATTGGCAGAAGGAATGTAGCGGGTGTAAGGGTTCCCTCATATAACGAAGAGACTAGTGGGTGAGGGGGTCTAAGAGATCCGCTTTGTGTGAAGGAAAGGAGAGGAGGGCAGTGTTGGTGGCATCCAGTTTTGTGTCATCCCACGATGAGGGCCCGGGTAACGATGGAGCATCAGTCATGATGGGATCAATAGCAAAGACTAACCTTGTCTCTTCTGGTCTGGGGGATCCAGGAGTGGATTCGACCAAACAGCCTGGGTGGTAGGGATTACTGGTGGTTTCAGCACTGCTGATGATAGTGGCTGAGTAAAACCCTATCACGCCTGGGCCATGGAACCCATGTGTGTTTGTAACAGACGTGTCTGGGGATCTGAACGCCGTGACAGGAGCTACATTTGTCAGATTGGGAGAGTCTGATGTGGTATTTTGAAGAGGAGGAGATAGGGAGACTTCTAAATCCTGACAATGCAAGGGTGGAGTGAATGTGCTATTCTTATTGTTTACTGCTTTTTTGAGAGTAGGGAAGAGCCTGTCAAAGATATTGAGATTCTCGTCAGAGGCTTGTACAAGAATATTACCATTGTTGTAGATAGTAATGGTGGCATTCATTTGATTAAGGTACGAGGCAGTAACCGTCAGTTTGAGGGCATGCAGGGATTTCTTCGTTATGTCAATTCCGAGTATAGCGTAGAAGGTATTTCTCCATTGGGCACGTTTTATCGTCTGGAATATAAGGTCGTTGGCAATAATGCCCTTGTTAGTGCAGAAGTAAGTGTCTAAAACAAGAGTCTCCAGATGATTTAACCTAAGCGGATGCCTGAATTTCTTTGTCGTATTTTTGGAAAGGTTGGGTGGATAGAGAATGGTGTAGGCAGTGTGCCCTGCAGGTTCACGGTCTATGGACATTTTCTTTTCTTTCTTTCTTCTTTTTTACCCTACTCTTTCTCCTCCTTTTTTTTTCTTTCTCCCTCTTCCTTCTTTTCTTTTTATTCTCTCTCTCTCCTTCCTACCAACTCACGTCAAGTGGGGGTAGATTTATACTAATAAATGAAAGAAAAAATAATTTTTTTCTTTTTTTCCCTCTTTCCCTTCTTCCCTTCCTTTTCCTTCCCTTCCCTTCCTTTTCCTTCCCTTCCCTTCCCTCATTCCCTTTCTCTTTCCTTTCTCCTTCCCTTCCCTCTTTCGTCCTTTCTCTCACCTTCCTTTCCCTCTCTTTTGTCTTACACGTATATTAGAGAACAACTCAGTGAGTATGATAGGAAGGAGAGAAGGGGTGTCAGATCTTCAGCCTATACAGCTCGTTATAGCCATTGAAAGTACTCCCTCGCTCTAATGCTGAATTGAAATCCCCCTTATTTCCTATTTCTTAATATATCCATGTCCTAGTCCAGACACTTAGATCTGTTTCACTGTTAATAACAGTGTGGAAGAGAGGCCCGATTTATTTAATGTCTCGAACAGGCGCCATTATAAGGTCAGTCAGTCAGGTTGAAAGTAGAATGTATTCCTGTTTCAGTGTTTATTACCAGTGGGACTGTGCCTCGAGCAGGCGCCATTTTAAAGTCAAGCATCCAGCTCAAGGCTCATACCTATTCAAAGGACCTTCTTGATGGAATGCAAACCACTTCCCCAACTATAACTCCTCACCTCATGCAGTTAGGCAGAGAGACCAACACAAGGTCAAGATGGAGGGGCAGACAACAGGGAGAGATGGGCTAGCCGAAAACAAATGGCACCCATCCCATACGAACCCCAGAGAAAAGCATCTCTGCAACACACGAGATCAACAGCTTGAGGATCCGAACGACCGAAGTTGGCAGGGCGATGCAAGCGATCCGCCCTCCTGCTGCTCTCACCACCTGCAAAGCTCTGGAGCAGATACTAGGCAATGCACAGTGCTCCGAAGACCGATGTAGACCGATGATGGACTCCGGTGTTCATAGAGTAGAGACCCCGAGCCTGGTACAGCCAGGAGGTTGGTTATACTTTTGAAGTTCAGGGGCTTCCTATTGACACTAGCCTATGATATTCTATTAGCAGGACACATAGGACAAAACAAGACTTGGGACAGAATTGTCCCTCACTTTCATTGGACCCACATGTCCGAAGACACAAAGGAGTTTTGTCGCTCCTGTGTCACCTGTCAAGCCAGTGGTAAGGCAGGTGGCACCACAAAGGCCCCCTGATACCACTACCTATGGTGGGGGTTCCCTTTGAGAGAGTGGGGATTGAGATTGATGGACCAATGGATCCTCAGACAGCATCTGGGCACAGGTTTATCTTAGTGGTGGTGAACCATGCCACTAGGTACCCAGAGGCAATTCCCCTTGTGGCCACTATAGCACCTGTTGTGGCAAGAGCCGCCCTCTTGGGAGTGTTCTCAAGAGTGGGTTTCCCTAAGGAGGTAGTATCTGACAGAGGTACAAACTTTATGTCTAGCTACTTGACTATAATGTGGAAGGAGTGTGGAGTGAATTACAAATTCACCATACCCTATCACCCACAATGCAATGGTTTAGTTGAAAGATTCAACAAAACCTTAATGGTTTTGATCAAAGGTCTCCCAGAAAAGTTTAGGCGGAGATGGGACATCCTACTACCCTGCCTTTTATTTGCATACAGGGGGTTCCTCAGCAGGAGGTTGGCTACAGCCCTTTTGAACTTCTGTTTGGGCATCCTATAAGAGGCCCATTGTGTCTGGTGAAGGAGGGATTGGAGTTACATCTCAAACCCCCTAAACAGGACATAGTGGACTATGTACTTGGTCTCCGCTCCAGGATGGCTGAGTATATGAAAAAGGCAACTAAAAACCGTGAGGCTAGCCAGGAATTACAGAAAGCCTGGCATGACCAAAAGGCTGTACTGATTGTTTACCAGCCAGGACAGAAAGTGTGGGTGTTGGAGCCTGTGGCCCCAGCAGCTCTCCAAGACAATTTGAGTGAAACCCACACTATTGTTGAACTGAAGGGAGAGGTTACCTATTTGGTCGACCTAGGAACTCCCACGAGCCCCCATAGGGTGCTTCATGTCAATAGACTGAAACCATATATTGACAGGGCAGACATGGGCTTGCTTATGGCTACTGGTGAGGGACAGGAGGAGGAGAGTGATCCTCTCCCTGACCTGCTCTCACAGAACCCTGATGATGGGTCAGTGGACGGTGTAGCCTTGGCAGGCAGCCTGCCTCACTGCTCAGCAACAAACTGATTGCAGACAAGTGCCTATTCAGTTTAGACATATGTTCTCTCTGACTCCAAGTCAGACCACCTGGTGCACTCATGAGGTGGACACTGGAGACAGTCTGCCTGTTAAAAATAAGATTCACAGGCAACCTGATCATGTCAGGGACTGTATCATGGCAGAAGTCAACAACATTTTGGATTTTGGAGTTATTGAACCTTCAGATAGCCCTTGGGCTAGTCCAGTGGTCTTGGTGCCAAAGCCTCATACCCAGGATGGTAAAAGAGAGATGATGTGTTGTATTGATTACAGAGGTCTCAATGCAGTCCCTAGGACTGATGCCCATCTAAATCCAAGAGCAGAGGAGCTTATAGATACTTTGGCCTCAGCCAAGTTTCTGAGCACATTTTATCTTACAGTGGGCTACTGGCAGATCAGATTAGCTGATGATGCAAAGCCAACAACAGCATTTTCAACCCCTAGTGGGCACTATCAATTTGTGGTAATGCCCTTTGGTCTGAAGAATGCACCTGCTACTTTTCAAAGATTGGTGAACCAAGTCCTAACAGGTCTGGAAGACTACTGTGTAGCATATCTAGATGATATTGCGGTCTTAAGCTCCACCTGGGAGGATCACCTGGTCCACCTGAAGAAATGTTTTGGAGGCCCTGCAAAAAGCAGGCCTAAATTTCAAGGCTACTAAGTGCCAGATAGGGCAGAGTCAGGTTGTGTACTTGGGCCACCTTGTAGATGGAGGCCAAGCTCAACCATTGCAGAGCAAAATCCAGACTATCATGGACTGGGTTGCTCCAACTATCCAGACTCAGGTCAGAGCTTTCTTGGGCCTGACTGGGTACTACAGACGATTTGTCAAGGGGTATGGTTCCATTGTGACACCCCTGAATGACTTAACTTCTTAAAGGGTGCCTAAGAAAGTTCAGTGGACAGTTAGCTGTCAAAAGCCATTTGATGACGCAGGCCATGTGCACTGCACCAATTCTGCAAAGTCCTAACTACTCCAGAGAATTCATTGTCCAAACCGATGCATCTGAGTTGGTGTAGGGGCTGTGCTATCACAATTGAAGGATGAAGGTCAGGACCAGCCAGTAGCATTTATTAGCAGAAGGCTGACCCCTAGAGAGAAACGTTGGTCAGCTATTGAGAGGGAGGCCTTTGCTGTGGTTTGGGCTCTGAAGAAACTGAGGCCATAGTTGTTTGGCACTCACTTCACTGTTCAGACTGGCCATAAGCCCCTCTTATGGCTAAAACAGATGAAGGGTGAAAACCCCAAACATTTGAGGTGGTCCATTTCCTCACACGGGATGACCATACAGTGGAACACAGACCTAGGAGTAACCATGCCAATGCAGATGGACTCTCCAGGTATTTCCACTTAGGCCATGAGGACTCAACTGGTCAAGGTTAGTTTAATGTCCCTACGTTTGGGGGGGGGGGTTATGTAGAAGAGTAGGATCTGCTTACTATGGTTAACCTCACTTTTTGCTGGTGTTTCACTGTTTTTCGACTTTAGTCATGCGGGGCCCTGCTAACCAGGAACCCAGCCTAGCTGCTTCCTCTCTAAATTGATTGCATGTACATTAGGTACACTCAAGATTGGTTATTGGGTTACCCTTGTGAGTCCCTAGTATATGGTACCCTAGGTACTAAGGGCATAGGTACCCCAGAGACCTACCAGGAGCTGAAGCATGTATTATGCCACCCCTGGGAAGCCTTCCAAAATGGCACCACAGGTCTGCTACTGCAGCCTAAAGTATAGGTTACCTATATCTACCTGTAATAACTGACACATAAAAACCTATAAGTCACTCCTATGGCAGGCCGTATCAATCCTGAAGGCAGAGTGCTTGCTTTTGTGTGAGAGACTGCCTACGCATGAGCAGGACCCCTCTGCAGCTTTCAGAATCCATTCTCTGTAGCTGGTCTGTGATGCAGCCAGACCATATACTCTTAAATGAATTATACCCTTGCGGTTATTGGTAACTTTGGAATGGTTGCATGGAAACATTTCGTTTTTGCTGTCAAACACTTTAGAACCCTACCCCCGCCAGTTCTGGTGGCGGGGTTAGAATTCCACCCTTCTAGAGGGAGAAAACATGTACACACTTACCTAGCCAGTAATAGTTTAAAAGAGCCCCAGCATCACAAAATGGATGCTGCAGCCACACACACAAGTCTGACCTCCTGCTGCTGGACGAAACTCCGGCAGGGGAGGCCTGGAAAATAGGTTTCCAGTCACAGGGAGGTGTAACCACCTCCCAGACAGGCTTTAGTGTATTGGGGCTGGATGCATTCAGAAAATCCTTTTCAGACAGTGCTGGAGGCACACTTGGTGTCCATGTACATATCCCAGTGCAAACCGGTTGCAGGGGCACCCATGCACGAAACTGGATAAAGGGAAAAGGGTGTAACCTCCTCCTTCCCTGGATACACCCATAGGTGGGTCCCTAGAGTAAATCCAACCCCCTATCTTAGTATAAGTATAAGAACCCAGTTCTTAGGACTTTGGATTACCCTGAACGAAATTCTGCAACATATATCCTGGAACTTCGACATTCTATTACGACTAGAAGACGGAAGAATCCCCCTTGGGGTCAAGGAGTGACTCCCCTGTTCAAACAGGTACCAAAGAATCATCTTGCCAGTCTGCATTTCCAAGGCTCTCTCCGGATCCCTCCGGATCGGTGACTCTGGACATAGACTTTCAGACTTCTCAGAGGCCCACACGAGATCCCAGGAAAGCTGAGACCTGCTGCTCTCACGAGTGATGTGGGACCAGAACTCCTGCACACCAAGCACATTTGCAAGTGCATTACCTTCCTGAGGTTTCATAAAGTTGTGCATTGGGCTACTTGTAGTCCAAGCCCCGAACACCATTTGCACCGAGGGTTGTGGGCCTACACTCCACGAGTGTTCCGTGGGCCCGCTTCTAGCATTTCTGCTTGAGGGTCCTTTGCGATCCCTGGTCCATCGACTGGTGGGTCTCCACAAAGGTAACTCTTCTATTCCTTGGGCTTTCCTGATTGCTCAAGATGTGCCCTGACTCCCCTCCAAAGGGTGAGTCCCTCAGACCTTGCTGGTCTGCACCAAAGCCAATTTTTAGTTTCCGCGTGGGTTGCTGTTGCCACAGCCTATTGGGTCCCATCCGGAATCCGGCACCACAGCACTCGACATCCTTCGTGGGACAGCTCGAATCCAGCTCCTGGTCATCCTCGACGCCTCTGGATCCTCGTGGCTGAAGAGTCAAGCTTCACCTTCTTCACCTGAAACCACCCAACATCAGTTGGCATCTTCTTATCGCTTCCTGGTCACTGGCTAGTAACCCAGACTCTGTCACTCTACTTTCAGGTTCTTCAGATCTTCGATCCACCCTTGGATCCACCCGGACACTTTCGACTTGGTCGCCAGTAGCACTTTGCAACAGATCGCCATTGAAAACAATGACGAAACCCGACACCAAAAGTGACCTATGCACCCGGCTTCCCTGGGTGACGTAACTCGAGTTCTATGGTGCTCCCATGGGTATTGACTCTAGAACTGCCTAGTTCTAAAGGGGTTTGCTTCAAGTCCTCTTCTAACTTTCCTTTATCTGTAATTTTCCAACTGCAACATTCCCCATTGTAGCAAATGGTGATTCGAGGCTGTGTTTAGACACTGCACGTGTCCCCCAAGGGTCCCCTGTGTCACTACCTTGGGTGGTTCCTGGGTGCCCCAGCAGTTCTACAGGCTCCAGGCCTTGTATCTATGTTAGTCGTGGTTCTTATACCACTTTCTTAGTATATGGTTTGTGACGCCACTAGGGCTAATCATATATTGTGCTAATTTACTGTGTGCTAAATACGTTTATTGAATGTACTTTTGCCTCTAGCCTCATAAAGAGACTAGAGGGATGTGTTTAGAGTAAATACATATATTTTATATATATATATCCGGTGTGGTTCTCCTTTCATTTGTTCATTCATGAGATTATAGACTGGTAAAACAAGCTGCTTTACATTCCTTCAAGACTTAGCCTGAAGGCTGCTCTCCACAGCTACCACTAGGATAGCTTTCTATATAGATGTCTTTAAAGCTACCACCAATAAGGGTCATTTGGATTGGTGCAAGGTGCCCACTAGAATAGTGGACAGCATATGCCATGCCAACTTCTCACATGAGTGGCCTGTTTGGCCGCTCAGGTACTGCCTGGTTATGCTGGGCAGGTTCTCCACGGGGCTGTGCAACACAGCCCTAACGAGAACATGCCAAGTTCGCATGTCTGTCAAGCCGTCATGCGCACATAGGGAGGGTCTGCAAACCACTCCTGCTCCCTCTGCAGTGAGCCAACACGGCCCGCCGTACATGGCGGGAGCAAAGATATTTAAAAAGATAATAACTTCTTGTTATTATCATTTTCTTTTTCTTTTGCAGTGCTCAAGGAGCAGAAGGATGACGCTCCTCCACCTTAGTGGGGGAGCCGCCACTGGAGACTATGTATAAACTTACTCCAGGTTTTGTAAAATAAACCACACTTCACACTGAGTACACCAAATTACCGTGTCCATCATAATGTGTGACAACAACTTATGAATATTAACTACACAGGAGCACCTAACACAAGGGCATATTTACAAAAAAATGGCGCAGTGCTGTGCTACAAGCAATTCTACTGTGCAGCGCTGCGTCATTTTCTGAGTGCAGGAATGCACCATATTTACAAAGTGCATTCCTGTACTCACTCTTGTATCGTTGCAGAAAAAAACAGCCTATCACCAGTGCAGTCACCTTTGCACAGGGGTTAATGTGTTGCAGAGATGATTGTTGTTGTGCAGGAAGGGACACCTTCCTGCACACAAACAATCATCAATGGCAGTTTACTCCTTCCATGTGTACTGCAGAATGCAGCACACATAAGAAAGAGCAACAAAAAAAGACAAATAAATGTTTTTCTCTTTATTGTGGCTCTCCTACGCCTCCCCTGGGGATCCTTGTAAATCTTGAGCAGTGTCAAAAAGCAATGGGCATTGCAAGGGAACATCCACAGAAACACCCACTGCATGCCCCTTTCCCACAGAAAACTGCATAGAGGAGAATCATATTTGCAAGGAGGGGGTTAAGCCAATCAAATATGAAGCAAGGCACAGTGCCACCTGAGCGTCACAAAAAGTTTTGCTCAGGTGGCTCAATGCCCTTGTAAATATGCCCCCCAGTTCTCATCAACAACACTGAACAGAGTAGGCGGAATTCACATAGTGCAAACTTAACATTATTCACATAAGAGTAAACTGTATGATTTATATGCAGGCCGCAGCAGTATATTACTGTAATTCCCTTTCTGGCAGTTATTCTTGAGTCAGAGCAGAGCTTCGGGCCAACCCATCAAAACATCCTGACTGTGAGGCTGCGCATCCATGCCCTTGCACAGAGGAGACAGAGACAGGAGCGAATATTCAGACTGCGCATCACGCTGTTCCAGCAGACTGAAGAGGACATCTATGATAAGTACAGGCTGCACCTACACACCATCTTGGACCTCATAGATGGGCTGAAACTCTTTTTAGAGCACCCAACAGGCAGCACACAATCAATTCCTTCTCATGTGTAGGTATTGTGCTCACTGCACCTTCTGGCCTCAGGGTCTTTTCAAGGAGTCATAGCAGAGGTTGGTGGGGTTTCCCGGAGTGCTCTTTCGTGCTGTTTTCATGCCTTTTTGGATGCAATGCTGAACAGGCTAGGACATCACATTTACTTTCCACGCACCCAACAGGCATTACAAGAAACAAAACTTGATTTTTATCAAATTGCACGTTTCCCCTATGTGATTGGCTGCATTGATGGGACCCAATTGGCTGGCTTCTGCCCAGTTGAAATGTAATGAGCAAAAAACCGAACTCCTTCTCTACGGGCAGTTTCCACCACTGTTCAGAGAGTCGATATGGCTGGCTGGTTTTCCATTTCCAAGCTCTGTAAACATCCCAGCCAAAAATCTGGGGGTATGGTTTGGGAAAGATCTACTATTCGAGGCCCACATTAGGAAACTGACTCATGGCTGCTTTGGCACTCTCAAGGCTCTACGGAAATTGTTTCCCCTTCTTCCAAATGCAGAGAGAGAAACAGTGGCTAGAGCACTGATTCTCTTGTGTCTTGACTATTCCAATGCTCTGCTGTGCGGATCACCGGCCTACTTGGTTAAGCGTCTTCAGGTAATTCAAAATGCGACAGCCAGACTCTTGTTCAACATTTCCAGGCGAACTAGTGTCCGGCTCCATCCGTGTAGCCTGCATTGGCTCCCAGTTTCACAGCGTAATATCTTTAAGATGCTTACCTTTGCTCACAAAGCCATCTATGACCAAGGCCCGTCTATCTGAGGAAACGCTTTGCCTTCTATCTTCCCAATCGGTCTTTGCGCTCCGCTTCCCAATATCTACTGGCGGTTCCACGGTTCCAGGGCTCCCGTCTTGGAAGCCAGTCCATCGCGGTCAAAGCTGCTATTCTTGGAACTCTCTGCCATTTGCCCTCCGGTTCAACCCGAATTTCATTCTTTTTAAGAAGGCACTTAAGACCCATCTGTTTAAACTAGCATTCTAAGTTCTGTTTTTCTCATTCTGGCCTCTAGAATTTCGCTCTCTCCTCGTGCCAGGATACTCCTGTAGTAATTGAGCGCGCTACAAAACCGTATATAACATAACATAACATATTGCCACCACACCACCAGCAGCTACAGAATATGTCTTCAGGAATCAGAAAAGCTACCATTCACTGACTATCCAGTTTGGGTGCAATGCCAAATACATTATCAATGACATTGTGGCAAAATACCCAGGCAGCATACATGACTCTTTCATTTTCCGACATAGTGGGATACATGGACGTCTGAGTGCTGGACAGTTTGGAGAGGGATACCTGCTAGGTAAATACATATCACACATCCATCCATCCATACATTACTAATTTGTCAGTGGAACATTTACTTACTACTACTTTCCATCCATGCAGGTGACAGTGCCTACGCAGTGCGAGACTTCATCTTAACACCAAATCTGAACCAGCAAATGCAAGTGAGAGAGGAGGTACAACAGGGCACACTGGTCAACCCGCAGCATCATAGAACGCACATTTGGCATTTTGAAAAGCCGTTTCAGGTGCATACATAAAAGTGGAGGGGCATTGCAGTACAGGCCTGAAAAATGTTGTAAAATAGTAACAAGCTGCACAATGCTACACAACATGGCAATGAGGAAAGGCACTGAAATTGAAGTGAGCGACTCAGACACATCTGGTGATGATTGCACACGTTCCCCTCGCAGGGCAGCAGTAGGAGTAGGAGCAGCGGCTGGATGCCAGAGAAGGTTTGAGATCACACAAATTACTTTTAGGTAAGAAATGAATGTAGTCTCACAAAATATCTGTGTCAGATGTGCTGTATTTATTCACACATTACAGACCTTATTGGTATTGGAACCCATAACATGTTACAACACAGCCATGGCACTGTTAATTAGAGTAATTTCAAAATGATAGTTTTGTTGCTTCACCATTTTAAATAGTAGTGTACTGAAGCACTTCACTTCCTTCGGTGGCGGCTGGGTGCAGGGCAGTGTTCAGATTGTGTGCTCTCCATTCCATGGCTACTAGCAGCACCATGTCTGCCACTTCTGCGTTGAGTAACTGGCAATGTAGGAGTGTTACTGCTCCTGCTGGAGGTCTCTTCACTTTCTCCAGAGACCATTAGGGTGCTGGCACCAGAGTTGGCTGTTTGCAATAGTTCCACAGCATTTGTGACTTGCTCTAGTCCTGTAGCTATATCTTGGCTGCAGTGAGTCATCTGCATCTGCATGGTTATGCTGCGCCGTGTGAAGTTGGATGTCACTGTGCAGAGGCAGTTTACAGCCTTCGTGTAGCTGTGCATACGTGCATATGCACGTTGTGCAGCCCTGTTTCTAGCACTTTCAGTGCGTTCAAATGTAGAACATAATTTTTTTATTGTACCTGCCATCGCCATTATGCCCTCACCCATGTTACGCTGATTTCTGTTCAAATTGGACAGTTGCTGTCTGGAAGACTAGTGACCCGTCTGGGTCGAGCCAAGATGGCGGCAGAGTGAGACCTCAGCACTCACCTCTGCAGCCCTCGGCTCCTCCAAGGAATGCATACCCATTGATAATGCGCCCCAGCAATCGATGTTGGCCCCGTGGGCTGTCGGTGCTGGGATTATCCAGGCTGATCGCCGCAGAAGCAAGGATCACGTCCTTCCTTGGGAGACGCTGGCTCGGCTGCTTCTCACCGCGCTTGCCGGCAGAAGCGAGATTGACATGAAGGGAGCCAGCAGTGGGTCGCTTAGCAACTACGACGCCAAAGCGAAGGAGGAAGCTCACACGAGGCAGGCAATGGCAGTGCGTGGCGGAGCAAGGAGCAAAGCTCGCTCCACTGTGCCTCTACCCTTGGTGACTGCGCTGCAATCCGGGACCAAGCCTGATGAGAAAACGGGGAAAGCAGAGGGGAAAGCAGAGAAAAAAAAAGAGATTGTGAAACCAAAACCCGGCTGTAATTCCGGTAAGGCTGGCAGGAATTTGCATGACAATGTTGCTAAATCCCCCCCACTAGTGGTCATTCTGTAGGTGGTGGGATGAAACAGACTGTCCATACTAGCGTTTTCCAAAAAAAAAGCGGATGCTTCTGTTTCAGTCTCTGCTGCAGCTAGTGGCAATAAGGATTCAGGGGGGGATGAGGATACACAACAGCAGCATTCGCCTCCCGTGCACCTACCTGATACAAGGAGATGCACACCTCATGGGGGTCAATTAGCGAGATCACTGTGCTGGTGCAAGATCTTCCCATGACGGATGACGGAAAAGGGGTGAGTGAAAAGGAGAGCCAACCTGCAGTACCACAACATATGCTTAAACCTTCTCCAGACAACACTGAACAGGGGTATCTGTCCCCCGATCCTACTGAAAACTTCTTCTCTCTAAATGAGGATTACGACGGCTCCCAGTTCTCAGGATCTCCAAGTGAAAGCTGCGGGGAGCAGGGAGTGGATTCCTCACCGAGTGATTGTAGCCACTATGAGATCAAAACCCGGAGGAAATTAAAAAGAACATCAGAAGGGAGGAAACGTGATCAGTTGACAGATACAGAGGAGGAGCAGGACCTTGGATGGGATTATTCGGACACTCAACCACTCTCCCAGTTGGGGGGTCACGGCCTGACCAGTCTGATCAGGAGATCCAAGGAAGGTGTGCCTGCACAGAGGGGATCCGTACAACCAGTAGAAACTGAACCCTCATTAACCACAATTCTACACTCTCTAAATGCCTTCCAGAGGGAGGTGAAATCCGAGAACAGATTCGATCGAAAGGCTGGTAAAATACTACAGGAAACTGAAAGGAAAATCGGTAAAACATGCACCAAGATCGCTGCGAGAATGAGCATGGTGGAGACCCGAACGGAGGTATTGGAAACCACAGTTTAAACTTAAAACTCAGGTAACGGCACATGGCCACACAGTGACAGACATCATGTGGAAACTGGAAGAGGCGGAAAATCGTCAGCGGCAGAATAACCACCGAATTCTCGGGATCGCCGAAAATAGCGAAGGGAATGACATATGGGCATTCACCATCAAGCTTTTCAAGAATGCATTTCCTGAGCTGAAGCAATGGGACTGGGACAGAGAAATCCAGCGTGTATATAGATTTGCACTCTCACCACCTAAAAAATCACGATCGGAGCAGAATTTTCCTAGAGCCATCCTGATATTTTTCGGGAACTTCATACTCAGACAAGCAATATATGACCTAGCTCGTCCGAACAAAAAAAGGTCCTGAGAAGCGTACACATTTTTTGCAAATCCGGATTTCGCAAATGCTACGGTCGAAAGGCGATGGAGGCTTCGTCAGCTGATTTCACCTTTTCAGAAAACAGAGGCCCTTGCTTTCCTTCAGAACCCAGCTAAATTGAAAGTGGTATCACAGGGCAGAACTTGGTTTTTTACCTCCGAAATACAGGCGGAGCAGGCACTGAAAGATATTATTGCGAGCTCAACTAGGGGTGCTGGGAGCGGTACTGGGAACAATGGCTGATGGGGGGAGGAAAAAGGAAAGAGAGAGAGGGAAGGGAAAAAAAGCATGAAAATGCCAAATAAATTAATAATAATGATTCTTCTTTTATGATATTTTTCGTTTTTTTTGGGGGGGGAAACTTGTGGGGTGTTCCTTTGTATGGCGTAAATGTAATAAGTTAATATGATGACGTTAGCAAAGACAATGATAATGATGCATGGTTATTCTGCAATACTTTTCCTTTTTCTTTGCTTTCTTCGGGGCACTTTTGCTAAGTCTACCTATTTTTCTTCCTCTTCTTGCTTTTTCGTGGTCCTGTATCCATCTGGGGTGCATGAATATTGTTAGTTAAAATGGAGGTAAAAGGGCTGTGGAGAAGTGGTGAGGTCGATTAGACGCCATCGCACAGGCTCAGGATTGAGCCTGGCGGCTTATATTTTAGCTCAAGACCAAGAGATTTCGAGTACAGGAGGGTTGGAAAATAGATTGTTGTGGGGCACATAGAAAAAGATGTAATGATCAGAAAAATAGGGCAGGGACATGGCACTAGGCAACCGGTAACAGCTCTAATGATAACATGGCCGAGCTAAAAAATTGAAGAAAGAAAGAGGAGTTCTCTCAGTTAATTATAGGCCAAGTGGGGGGAGACAAGAGTGAACTAGGCATAAAGGGTACCTCTTAAAAGACCTATATTGCTTTTGTCAAAGGAATAAATCCAGAAAACATTTTCATATAGAAGGATGCTGTAGTTAGAAGCCAAGACTTGTAGATATTACAAAAACATTATTTTATTTTCCTTTTCTTTTGTCTTTTTTTAACATTTTACTTTTTTAGAAATTTATACATATGTGCATTTTATCACATAACAATACATGCAAAAATTCATAAATAGTCATTATACATTTTATAGGTTTCAAAACAGTGCGATTGAATAAAGTGCAATTAGAAAAAGTTGTGCCCCTAATAATGTCGTATCTTGCTAACATACATTCTTTCACACATACCAGTCATACAACTACATTCATTATTCTTTATAAAAATACATAGAAACATGAAAACAGAACGTGACAGAATGAAACGATAACCCAAAGGTGCATATGGTGGTTCACTGTTGGTACACAAAATTGAGAATTCCACCAGTTAGACGTTGATCTGTATGTTATTGACCAATCTTTGATGATTTGTCCAGATCTTATTGGGATGTATGGCCTACGTACGTTTCGGTGATAGTGTATGATAAGATCACCTTCCTCAGGGCCAAGATGATTAAACACAAAAGACTTATACAGACGACCAATATACAAAGGTTAAAAAGAAGATGGGGCAATAAGTATTTTCTTTTCTGAAAGTAAAAGAAACCAACTATAAACATTTATTCATACTGTTGTTTTTACTTTTTTGCTTACAATTTTTTTTTAACATTTAGCATTTTGCAAGATAGCATCCTATAAGTACAATAGTCTAGTAGATCCATTTTTGAACATGTATCTAATTTGCAAAGACTGCTATAGTATAAAGTATATAAGAGATCTAGTTGAAGACATGATATGAGGGTAAAGTAGAAAGCTGGCCTTAGAGGTGGAGCAAAGGAACACCCAGTGTGGTCATAATGATGACAAGTTTGTAAGAGATTGAAAGTGCTGTGGGCAGTCAGACATAAAGTTTCTATTACCAAGGTTGATAGATTTTATCAGAAAATAACATCTACAATGGTTACCTATTACAAGTCACAGAGGTGTACAGGAGAAGAGATACGGGTCTACTCTTCCTGCTACAGGTGGGGTAAAATCTAAAGAAGAATGATTAAACTGGTAAGGTAATGTTTTTTAGAGGGAAAGAAACCTACAGAGATTATGCTAGAAGGCATTACCTGCTGTGCAAAATAGGACGATTTTGTGAATTATTCCATGGTTTGATTGTAGACTGGATAATACCGTGTATTACTGAGATAAGCGGTTTACATTTATGTTATATCCTCATATGGTTCTGCATAGAATAAAATGCAAACACTATTATAAGAAACTATGTTTGAACTGAATTGGCGACTGTATATTGGATACATTATGCATAGGGGTGGTGAATGTACCTGGACATGTAGCTCTGTACGTGCAATTGCCAAAAATTTGATTGAGGGGTTTGTCCTCTCCACCTGTAAAATATGTTGAAAGTACAGAGATAGTAAATCACAGGGTTGCGAGTGGAGGTCGTAATAGTAACTATCTATCTAATGTCAGAAAGTTGGTGATGGAGTGGGATCACGAGAGACCCGATAAATGTATAGGAGTGACTCGTAGAGTTTGCAAATAACGCATCAATAAGACCGTCAGATGCTTGGGCTACAACACAACTGTTATGTAAGCAGAGGGTGGCAGACGGTAACAGGGTAAAACGTATACTGATAAGATGACATTGCTCAGGTGTGAGTTGGTGGGGAGCGCGCTGCCTATGGGGGAGACCGCCGAGCCAACCGGAAAGCAGATGGCGATAGTAGTGCATTTTGGTATGACGCCGAGACAAATCTCCTAACAGTTTTACAAAACACCAAGATATTGAGACGGTTTAAGCTCTGCACTGTGATACCGAAGGGGCAGGAAATTATGCCACATGTACATCAGTCACTACGGAGATTACTTACTTTAAATGTTGTGGAGATCGCCGTAGCAGGGGGTCCCAGGCATGTCCGCACAGCGTACGAAACAAGGGAAGTAAAAACGCCGGGTTATATAAGCCGGTTCCCGCCAGCTAAGATCTAAAATGATGCAGCTGAGTGCCGAGTTTAAAAGAAAGAAATTGATGTAGGACTGTAAACAGACACGAAGCGTGACCCGACTCTGACTGAGCGACTGAAGACACAAAGATAGGACTACTGTGAGAACGAAAACACCAATGGTATAAGGTGTTAATTTGCACTGATGGACATGAGTGGAGATATATAGTTAAAGAATGTTTATGAAGCCTGTTTTGAAATAATATAACGGTCGTGGTTGGAATGTAGTGATTGTGCAAAAAATTGATAGAATAAACAATCTGAATGAACATTAAAGATACTTAAAAAATAAAGAAAGCCAGTGGGTGATATTGATTAATTTTTCTCGTTTCAAATTTTTAAGTCGTAATAGACGGGGACCTACGATATTTGTAGAGGTCTATAGTCAGATAGCATGATAACCAGCCCAAAATAAATGGAGCTGTGCGCAGATATTAACGGTTGCAAAGAGAGAGACCTTTGTGGTAAACGATGGGAGCAGTCATAAGGTCACTATCCAAGAGATCTCCTCATTGTGGCCATAACGTACTGTGTCTAGTTGGTATATCCAGAATGTCTCGCGTTTTTTCCTGACATTTGTGGGGTCTTTGCCTGGTGGTACATGGATACGTTCTAGGATCTGCCATCTCATGTCTTTTTCAGTATGCCCATATTGCAAAAAATGCGATGCCAAAGGAGCATTAGTTTTCTGTGTTCTTATAGCAGACTTGTGTTCTGAGAATCTCGTCCGAAATTCCCTAGATGTTTCTCCTATGTACCCTATCTGACAAGGGCACATGATAAGGTATATTACATTTGATGTTTTGCAATTGGCCATTTCTCTCAGATTTCCTTTTTTTGGGCCATACGTCCATCTTTCTCCCGGAATTATTTGATCACATGCGTGGCAGTTGCCACATTTGTGGTTTCCTTTAGGTTACGGGTTCCCATCGATGGTACTCTGTCGTATTGGGTCTTTGTTTTTCCATCTGCTGTGGACCAGTTTATCCCTTAAATTCTGATTGCGTCTGAAGGCTATGATTGGTTTACTTAGTTCTCCTTCTTGTTCATTAGTGTTAAGAATCTTCCAATTGCTGTTGATCACTTTTCTGATCCTGTTATTGATGGTTGAATGATTTAGAACGCAGACAAGTTTTTGATTCATGGGTTTTGCTGTTGAATGGAGCAAGGCATCTCTATTGTAGTACTTCGCTCTTTTCATCGAATTTCGTACCAGTCTCTTGGGATACCCTCGCGCAAGTAGGCGTTCTGTTAGGATGCTTGCATGTATCATGAAATCTTTCATGGTAGTGCAATTTCTTTTTATCCTTAGGAATTCTCCAAAGGGGATGGAGTCTTTTTGACAGCTTGGATGAAAGCTACCGTGTTCAAGGATGGTGTTTTTGGCTATCGGTTTTCTATATAAGTCGACAGTTAGTTCTCCTTCTATGTGTCGTATCCATATGTCAAGAAATTCTACCTTGTCAGGTGAGTAGTTACAGGTAAATTTGCGGTTTCTGTCTGCTAAATTGAGCCATTTGATAAATTCTTCAAGCATGTCCTCTGTGCCAGTCCAGATGAAGAAAACATCATCAATAAATCTATGCCATCTTGAGATGTTTTCATAAGTTCAAATTATCCCATATAAATGTTAGCTATACTGGGGGCACAAGAGGCCCCCATGCTAACTCCTTTGATCTGGTGGTATAGATCCTCTTTGAATTCAAAAAAGTTGTTTTGAAGGACTAATCTGAGGCATTCCAGTATGAACATATTAGGTCTGGATCCTGGTGCTCTGGCTAGGAGTGCTGCCACCGACTCTATAGCTTTGTCCTGAGGTATGTTGGTGTATAAGGATTCAATTTCACATGTGACAAGTAACTGTGTGACATTATTGAAAGGAGAATGTTCTAGAACACTGATCATATGTCCGGTATCTTTGATATAGGATGCATAAGTAGTGGTGAGTGGACATAGAAAGGTGTCTAGGTATTTCGACAGGGGTTCCGTACTGGAGTTAATAGATGCGACAATGGGTCTAAGCAGAGGGTCAGTTACATTTTTATGTGTCTTAGGGACACCGTAGATGGCAGGGACCACTGGGTTAGTATTGATGAGATAATCCATTTCTTTTTGACAGATGTATCCTTCAATGAAGGCATTGGTGACTACTTCTTTTATTTCTTCTGCTAGAACAATTAAAGCTTGTCTGTTAGTTTTTTTATAGTGTTCTTCTATTCTTAACATCTGATTGATTTTCTCCGAGTAGTGGTTAGTATTCATAACCACTATGCCTCCTGCTTTGTCGCATGGTTTAATTATAATGTCTTTATTTTCCTGAAGCAGTTTTAACGCCTGTCTTTCTTTTATTTCTAGATTGGTATGAGGTTTCGGAATGTATTTCAACACTCTGGCTAGTTCTTTGAGAACACTTTTCTCAAAAATACTGACCTCAGGACCTAGCATGTCCAAAGTTGGTGTGAATGTGGATGGCGGTTTGCATCCTGACTGATTTTCTTCATCTTCTCTAATTTCCATCTTGTCAAAATATTTCTTCAGTCTGATTTTTCTGAAGAAGGAGAAAATGTCCTGATTAATTTTGAATTTATTTGCTCCTATACTGGGGACAAAAGAGAGTCCTTTGCTTAAGCCTTTGATTTCCTCTGATGATAGAATATGCGAAGACAAATTGAAAATAGGTATAGAGATGTTACTTTGTCTTTTCACTGTTTCCAATATTGCTGTCTTCTCGTTTGTACATATGGTTGCGGATGTGGAGGGTTCGGCTGTTGATATTGATTCGAGTTCATTGTCGGGTATCGAGGTCTCCCACGTCCTCTGCCTCTCGATAAAAAAGGTTGCCGTGGGCCTCTATTAGATCTTCCAGAAAAATGGCCTCTTTGGTTACTATTTTGATAGCCATAGTCAAAATCATCCTCAGCCATTAGTCCTTCTGGATCAGAGTCTGAGGAATTTGTTTCAGAGAAATTTTGAATTCTAACTCTTTTGTTATATCTTGGGTTTGGGCCCAGATCTTTTGACTGGGGGAATGTGTGACATTGATCCACATTCGGTCCATCACTTGTTGTTTTTGCAATTGCCGCCCTAAGTGCGCTGGGGATGCCCAGACGTGGGTCCCAGGCACTCCACACCACTTGGAGTCAAGCTAGCCGGGCTGATGAGAGGTGTCACCTCGAAACCGGTCCGGTCCTCGGATGCTTGATTCCGTTCTGGAAAGGACATGGCTTTTGTAGTTCGGACTGGACTGTTCCCATGGGGCAACAGGGTCAGAGCTGATTTGCATATCGCCATTGTCTAACCCAGGGTGGTGTGGAGTGCAAAAAAACGATGGATTTGGGCCCAGATCTTTTGACTGGGGGAATGTGTGACATTGATCCACATTCGGTCCATCACTTGTTGTTTTTGCAATTGCCGCCCTAAGTGCGCTGGGGATGCCCAGACGTGGGTCCCAGGCACTCCACACCACTTGGAGTCAAGCTAGCCGGGCTGATGAGAGGTGTTACCTCGAAACCGGTCCGGTCCTCGGATGCTTGATTCCGTTCTGGGAAGGACATAGCTTTTGTAGTTCGGACTGGACTGTTCCCATGGGGCAACAGGGTCAGAGCTGATTTGCATATCGCCATTGTCTAACCCAGAGTGGTGTGGAGTGCAAAAAAACGATGGATTTGGGCCCAGATCTTTTGACTGGGGGAATGTGTGACATTGATCCACATTCGGTCCATCACTTGTTGTTTTTGCAATTGCCGCCCTAAGTGCGCTGGGGATGCCCAGACGTGGGTCCCAGGCACTCCACACCACTTGGAGTCAAGCTAGCCGGGCTGATGAGAGGTGTTACCTCGAAACCGGTCCGGTCCTCGGATGCTTGATTCCGTTCTGGGAAGGACATGGCTTTTGTAGTTCGGACTGGACTGTTCCCATGGGGCAACAGGGTCAGAGCTGATTTGCATATCGCCATTGTCTAACTCAGGGTGGTGTGGAGTGCAAAAAATCGATGGATTTGGGCCCAGATCTTTTGACTGGGGGAATGTGTGACATTGATCCACATTCGGTCCATCACTTGTTGTTTTTGCAATTGCCGCCCTAAGTGCGCTGGGGATGCCCAGACGTGGGTACCAGGCACTCCACACCACTTGGAGTCAAGCTAGCCGGGCTGATGAGAGGTGTTACCTCGAAACCGGTCCGGTCCTCGGATGCTTGATTCCGTTCTGGGAAGGACATGGCTTTTGTAGTTCGGACTGGACTGTTCCCATGGGGCAACAGGGTCAGAGCTGATTTGCATATCTCCATTGTCTAACCCAGGGTGGTGTGGAGTGCAAAAAAACGATGGATTTGGGCCCAGATCTTTTGACTGGGGGAATGTGTGACATTGATCCACATTCGGTCCATCACTTGTTGTTTTTGCAATTGCCGCCCTAAGTGCGCTGGGGATGCCCAGACGTGGGTCCCAGGCACTCCACACCACTTGGAGTCAAGCTAGCCGGGCTGATGAGAGGTGTTACCTCGAAACCGGTCCGGTCCTCGGATGCTTGATTCCGTTCTGGGAAGGACATGGCTTTTGTAGTTCGGACTGGACTGTTCCCATGGAGCAACAGGGTCAGAGCTGATTTGCATATCGCCATTGTCTAACCCAGGGTGGTGTGGAGTGCAAAAAAACGATGGATTTGGGCCCAGATCTTTTGACTGGGGGAATGTGTGACATTGATCCACATTCGGTCCATCACTTGTTGTTTGTGGATGTAAAGTGGGACATATGAATTTGTGTTGTGCTCTGCATCTTAGAACAAATAAAGTTTACAATTTTGAAGTTCTATCAATCCTGACACTCTCATGTAGCCTAAAATCCTAAACACAATGTGAGCATGTGCATCATTGCTCTCAATTACAAAGTATCCTACATGAAACTACAACTCCCATGATGCATTTGTATGTGTATGGTATGGAGTGTACCTGGACTTAGACTTGTTTACTTCATGTCCCTCTATCTACTCCGTGTGCATGCAACACCAAAATGATAACATCTTTTTGCCATGCATCTTACCTTGAGAACTCGAAGCTGGGTCGGAGCTGTCAATATCAGCCACTCCACTAACACTCTCAGGGAGGAGAGTGACCTCCACTAGTTCCTCATGTGGTGTGGTTGTTCAGCTTCTTCTCTGCCTCCTTCAACCTAGCTGCCACCCTCTCTTTAGATCTCTGGTGCATATTGTACCGTCTTTTTCTTAATTCCTCTATGGTACGTGTGGTGACTCCAACAGCATTCACCTTTTGTTGTATTTCAAGCAAGATCTTCCTCTTCCTTGACTCTGGAACCTTCAATGCTTTCTTCCCAAAAAGCAATTCATGGCTGCAAACCGTTTCCTCAATAAAAACCTCTTGCTCCTTTTCAGAAAACCTGTGCTTCCATTTCCTTTTTTCTGCCTCCTCAACATATTTTACAGGTGGAGAGGACAAACCCCTCAATCAAATTTTTGGCAATTGCACGTACAGAGCTACATGTCCAGGTACATTCACCACCCCTATGCATAATGTATCCGATATACAGTCGCCAATTCAGTTCAAACATAGTTTCTTATAATAGTGTTTGTGTTTTATTCTATGCAGAACCATATGAGGATATAACATAAATGTAAACCGCTTATCTCAGTAATACACGGTATTATCCAGTCTACAATCAAACCATGGAATAATTCACAAAATCGTCCTATTTTGCACAGCAGGTAACGCCTTCTAGCATAATCTCTGTAGGTTTCTTTCCCTCTAAAAAACATTTCCTTACCAGTTTAATCATTCTTCTTTAGATTTTACCCCACCTGTAGCAGGAAGAGTGGACCCGTATCTCTTCTCCTGTACACCTCCGTGACCTGTAATAGGTAACCATTATAGATGTTATTTTCTGATAAAATCTATCAACATTGGTAATAGAAACTTTATGTCTGACTGCCCACAGCACTTTCAATCTCTTACAAACTTGTCATCATTATGACCACACTGGGTGTTCCTTTGCTCCACCTCTAAGGCCAGCTTTCTACTTTACCCTCATATCTTTTATGTCTTCAACTAGATCGCTTATATACTTTATACTATAGCAGTCTTTGCAAATTAGATACATGTTCAAAAATGGATCTACTAGACTATTGTACTTATAGGATGCTATGTTACAAAATGTTAAATGTTAAAAAAAAAATTTGTAAGCAAAAAAGTAAAACCAACAGTATGAATAAATGTTTATAGTTGTTTTCTTTCACTTTCAGAAAAGAAAATACTTATTGCCCCATCTTCTTTTTAACCTTTGTATATTGGTCGTCTGTATAAGTCTTTTGTGTTTAATCATCTTGGCCCTGAGGAAGGTGATCTTATCATACACTAACACCGAAACGTACGTAGGCCGTACATCCCAATAAGATCTGGACACTGCATCAAAGATTGGTCAATAACATACAGATCAACGTCTAACTGGTGGAATTCTCAATTTTGTGTACCAACAGTGAACCACCATATGCACCTTTGGGTTATCGTTTCATTCTGTCACGTTCTGTTTTCATGTTTCTATGTATTTTTATAAAGAATAATGAATGTAGTTGTATGACTGGTATGTGTGAAAGAATGTATGTTAGCAAGATACGACATTATTAGGGGCACAACTTTTTCTAATTGCACTTTATTCAATCGCACTGTTTTGAAACCTATAAAATGTATAATGACTATTTATGAATTTTTGCATGTATTGTTATGTGATAAAATGCACATATGTATACATTTCTAAAAAAGTAAAATGTTAAAAAAAGACAAAAGAAAAGGAAAATAAAATAATGTTTTTGTAATATCTACAAGTCTTAGCTTCTAACTACAGCATCCTTCTATATGAAAATGTTTTCTGGATTTATTCCTTTGACAAAAGCAATATAGGTCTTTTAAGAGGTACCCTTTATGCCGAGCTTAAAAATTGTTTCACTTAATATCTGTGGCCTCAATGATACCAAAAAAAAGGCAGAGGGTTGCAGTGGGGCTGCAATTAATGGAAGCTAACATTTTTTGTATGCAAGAGACGCATATTGAAGGCTCTTAGCAATTTTTGCTCAAAACGCTGGGGTATAAACTTATCATTGCTTCAACACAGGGTGACCGAACTAAGGGGGTATTGATTCTAGCAAAAGGTGGGGGGATCCAATTCAGCAGAGTGTTGGCCGATACATTCGGTAGATGGGCAATCTCTGAGTGCCAGTATAATAATGAGCTAAATAAGATGACACTCTGCACCATCTATGGTAGTGTCTGCGATGAGCCAGAGATGCTGACTGATATCTCCAATGAAGTAACATACTGGCCCCTACCCCTGATCGTATGCGGGGATCTCAACCTACATCTTCCAGAGGACTGGGGAATTGGTCCTGAATTCAAATATCATGGTAGGAAACCAAGAGTCTTCCATGCGCTTAAAGATATGTGCATAGTACATGGCCTAATAGATGGGTGGCAACATAATCATATAGGAGATCCTGGATTCACGTTTTATTCATATCCACACTCCCGACATGCACGGCTAGACTATATGCTCATGTCGAACGCATTGAAATCTTTGTGCACGATAGAAAAACTCCCGCTCGTATTGTCGGACCATAGTCCACTAATATTAAACTTACTATGTACTCAGAATAGTCGTCCGATTACGACTTGGACATTTGAGAGGGCTTTATTGAAGAGTGAAAACTACTGTCAACATATGAGGGGGTGGATTCCAGGCTTTTTAGGGGACAATCTGGGTAGTGCGCCTATTGCGATAGTGTGGGATGCCCTGAAGGCGGGCATAAGGGGTGAGACACTGCAATTTTTACTTAGGTCAAACAGGGAAGGAAAACTCCATCTGGCAGCACTACAACACAATCTAGGTAAAGCCGAGAAGGACCTGATTAAAGCAGCACAACAGGGCCAGGTGCTAGATAACGTTTTGGCTCAGTTTGCCGTAGCTAGAAATCTTATCTCAGAAATATTAGTTGAAAAAGCTATCATCAAAGCCTCGATATATTAGGAGAAAGTATACGAGCTAAGTGAACAGGTTGGGCATCAGCTGGGAGCACGTACAAGAGAAGAGATATCAGCTAGTACTATAAAAGAAATTCAGGATCCCAGATTAGGTTTAAGGTCTGAACCATCTGAAGTAAGGGCATTGTTTCAGAAATTTTAACAAGACCTATACACAGAACCTGCAGTGGGGCCGGGGGTCCCTGATTTATATCTAGATGTAATCCCGGGGACTAGATTTGAGAAGGAGGATAAGGATATGCTGGATGATTTGCCTCACTGCGAGGAGATTCTCCTCTCTTTAAATTTGTTATCCAGCGGAAAGGCAGCAGGGCTGGACGGGATCCCGAAAGAGTTCTATACGAAATTTGTTGACCAACTAAAAACAATAATGGTAGAACTCGTTATTCATATATTTCAGAGGGGGAAGCCACCCGCCTCTTGGTCAGAAGCTAAGATTGTGGTTTTCTTGAAAAAGAATAAAAAACCCTCTCGATTTAGGATCATACCGCCCTATTACTCTGATCAATGGGGATTCTAAAATGTATTCGAAACTCTTAGCAGCTAGACTTGCACCAAATATAAACAAAATAGTATCAAATTACCAGAATGGGTTTATACCAGGAAGGTCAACAATTGACCATGAACAAATGGTAATCTCTCTATTCGATTATACGGAGACAACAGGAGACCCTATGGCGCTTATCCGGCTCGACGCGGAGAAAGCGTTTTGATACGGTCTCCTGGAGATTTTTATGGGCTGCAATGTCTCATTGTGGAATTACTAATAGATGTATCACGGCTACTCAAAGGTTATATGATAAGCCAAGCGCCAGAGTTTTGGTCAATGTGCTCTTATCAGAGAATTTTGCAATTTCGAGAGGGACCAGGCAGGGGTGCCCTTGCTCCCCTCTTCTTTATGCGATATATATTGACCCATTCATCCGGTGGCTGGATAAGCTTGTATCAATACCACCGATTCAAATACGTAATCACAATACCAAAATCTTAGCATACGCCGATGATATCGCGCTTGTCACCAGCAACCCCAATAGAGCTATGCCTGTGATAGAAGAAGAGGCGCATCGGTTTGGGTTAATGTCTGGCTACAAACTGAACTCTAGCAAAACCCAGATTGTTCTCAACAATAAAATTGTGATGAGAGACTCAAGAGTGACTGAGGAGTCTGTTTATTTAGGTGTTAACATAAGTGCCAAAACAGAAAATATCGTTTATAATAATTTGAACCCACTGATATCACGAACTAAGAAAGAGCTGGTTCGACTGAATAATTTACATCTGACTATCGGTGGTCGATGTAATGTGATTAAGATACTTTTTTTGCTCTGCTTTTTATATTTTTTCTGGACTATATGTCTCGAGTTTTCTCCCCAAATTTGTAGAACTATCGATTCCATGTTTTCAAGTTTTATTTGGGGATACAAGAAACCCCGATGTGCCTTTAAATGGATTGTGCTACCAAAGGAAAGAGGAGGGTTATCTCTGCCTAATTTTAAACTTTACTATTGGGCCACCATTTTAAAATATTGTGCTAAATTGATCTCTCACGATCCTATCAGTCAAACGATCCCGACCCCTCAAGAAATCATACTAGGAGAAGAATGTGCTGGTTGCTTTTGGCGGCACGTCAATGATAGCTACTTTTAGAAAGTTAAGTTTAAAACTATGGCGGGGATGTACAAAGTGCGTAAGCTCTTGGGGTTCGGGCGATACTCATAATGTTGAATATAATATTAGCCACAGGGAAGTTTTTGCAGTTTAGAGATTTTTTAGCAAGAAATGTGGTGGGCAGTGCAATTTTCAAAATAATCAACTGATTGATAATCTTTGCAAAAAAATACACCTAAGATTGGGGAAATATATGAACTCAGCTTTTCCAGATGATATGGAAAAGCAGTCTTCTGTTTGGCAGGTCAAGCTGGGAGTTCAGCCTACAATCCCCCGCCGTGCCTATGATTTAGCCCAAACATCGCTAATGTCCATAAAGCTACAAACACAAAGCAATAAAACATTCTTTTCTCTATATTATACACCAAATAAAATCACCAAATGGGGGACAGGGAAGGGAACTACGTGCCCACGGTGTGCATTGTTCGAGGCTGATATTATACATATGTTTGCCACATGTAACACGCTTAATATCCTGATCAAAGATATATCTGAATTTTTATCAAAAGTGTGCCAAATAAGAGTGGATGTTTCAACTGAGGAAATTTTCATGGGCGTAGCAAACTGTGGGCGGCCGACCAACATACAGGGGTTGATTTTTGTGGCTATGGCAATCTTGCGACTCTGTATAGCCTCAACCTGGCTCAATCCTCATCCACCTGCCTTCCAACAATGGAGGGCTAGACTACTTGCGACCTGCAGCCTTGAGGTGGCAATCTATAAAAATAAAGGTTCTAACAAAAGAAGAAGGGGTATACTGACCTGGGCACCACTGCTGCAGTGGATTCAGAGACATACATAGGTTGCCATTCATTTATTATGATCTCGTATTTTTTTTGTTTTTGTTGTGTCCTTCTATCTGTTTCTAAAACACTTATAACTAACGCAATGTATATTTGGGGCACACCTCTGATTTATTTTTGTTGCCTCCTTATGTGTTTAACGAACTATAATGGATTAACTTCAGATTTATGATTGTAATAAGTCTTTCTCGTTTATATGGTATGATCATGGGCTGGGGGTGGGGTTGTGTATATTATGAAAAATTGTGAATAAAAAGGTTTAAAAAAATCTAATTGGACAGCTGCCTGTTTATTGACTGCAGTGCCTTGTGTTGCAGGCGCTGCACTTGAAGCATGTCCTGCTCCAGTCCTGCAAATACAGTGGGTGTCTCTACATTTACACTACTGTTCCTGGACAAGGACCTTTGTGCTCCATATGTGCGTGATCTTTGCTGTAGCTGCTGTTGTCTAAGGCTCTCACCAGGTTCCTGAGTGTCTTCAATACTGTCTCTTGTATCCACATGAATGTCCATGTCATCCTCCAAAGGAGGCAGAGGGGGCACATTTCTACGCTTCCTTCGCACTATTGGTGTGGTCACACATTCCTCACTGCTTTCCCCTTCATTGCCAGTATCAACATGGATTTGGGAGTCCTCTCCCTCAGCAATGTCCCCTGGTGCCCTTGATTGTGCTGTGGATGTAAAGTGGGACATATGAATTTGTGTTGTGCTCTGCATCTTAGAACAAATAAAGTTTACAATTTTGAAGTTCTATCAATCCTGACACTCTCATGTAGCCTAAAATCCAAAACACAATGTGAGCATGTGCATCATTGCTCTCAATTACAAAGTATCCTACATGAAACTACAACTCCCATGATGCATTTGTATGTGTATGGTATGGAGTGTACCTGGACTCAGACTTGTTTACTTCATGTCCCTCTATCTACTCCATGTGCATGCAACACCAAAATGATAACATCTTTTTGCCATGCATCTTACCTTGAGAACTCGAAGCTGGGTAGGAGCTGTCAATATCAGCCACTCCACTAACACTCTCAGGGAGGAGAGTGGCCTCCACTAGTTCCTCATGTGGCGTGGTTGTTCAGCTTTTTCTCTGCCTCCTTCAACCTAGCTGCCACCCTCTCTTTAGATCTCTGGTGCATATTGTACCGTCTTTTTCTTAATTCCTCTATGGTACGTGTGGTGACTCCAACAGCATTCACCTTTTGTTGTATTTCAAGCCAGATCTTCCTTTTCCTTGACTCTGGAACCTTCAATGCTTTCTTCCCAAAAAGCAATTCATGGCTGCAAACCGTTTCCTCAATAAAAACCTCTTGCTCCTTTTCAGAAAACCTGTGCTTCCATTTCCTTTTTTCTGCCTCCATGCCCTCCTGTGGCATCCGGGACTCCATTGTAGAGGTAGCAGTTCTGTGCAGCCTTCAAACACTCTCCTAACTGCCACTGGGTGTGGCTCAGGCAAGCAGGTGCAGGTATTCACTTCCTCTTCCTGGTTGTGATGTCATCAACCTGCACCTGCTTTGCAGATTCCCGTATTTGCGATGTCTTAAATCGTGAATTTGGCAATTAAGGAATCGCAAACCATTATTCTGCAAATGTTTAGCAACATTTAAGAAATCGCTAAAATTTAGCGATTAATTACATACATCCCATTTTGCAAATCTGCAACTGCGAATCCCAAAATATCGCAAATACAGATACGCAAAAAGGAATCTTGATACATCTGCCCCTTAAGTGTTTATGACTACTTATTGGAACTGATTTGAACCAACCTTACGGAAATAAATGATTGAGTTAAAAATTGCAAGATTTCAGACGTATGCCTTTTAGGTTGCATGGAGCTGTTTGAAGTGGGCACATAACTCAGCAATCTATTTTACTGTAAAGTAAGGATTTCTGCAACAAACAATTACCCAATCAGCTCTCCTATAGAAAAATATAAATCAGTGGCCTCTACTTACACACAATATTCCGGGCAAATTACCCATCTGAGTTATTTTATGATGATTCAAACCCGTGACCAGAAAGTTTACCCAGATTTCTCCAGAAAATACATTACCCACAACAACTATCTCACCAACATTACAACTTGAACTTATGGATCACAATTTGACCTCTGCTGTAGGAGCACATCACCTCCTACAATGCAGTCTGTGACCAATTAGGTAAGCGATACTACCTTTTCTGTTCTTCTTTTCCTTGCTGACAATTTCCTCGGCGGCCCAGTTTGTAAACAATAATGCATAGGCTGACTTAATGTATTCTAATCACCCTAAGCAAAAACACATACCCCGGCTTACTGGATTCTGAACTTCACTCATGACTCCACCCCCTTTCTACCTTGTTTGAGTTATGTAATAAACAACATCGATTATCAGAAGGTACTCAAGACTCCTCACTTCTCCTGCTGATCGTTTCTGCTTCAACCAATGTCGAATCGCACAGCACTGTGAAGAATTTTTTTGGTGCCTTTGTCACTAAGCAGTCATTTAATAATAACTATACTTAAAATGCACACAGATAAATGCTATTGGAGGACATCTGAGCCCACTTGATGCCTATTGTGCCTCACACAAGCCCAGCACAGGTAGATGGAAGATGAGCAGCACACACCTTTGTAGGAATTGTCAAAATATTCAGATCAGGTCTCCTTATGGCTTTCTTGATCAGGCAAAACATAAGGACAAAAAGGCAAAAGACTACACTTTTCAGTATGTCAGTTAGGACAGCCTACTACATGTGATCACAGACAGACAAGGCCATTGACTGGGAGGATGGTGGCACATTGTCAACTCTCGTAATGAACTCTGCATCCTTTCCACTTCCTTTCCTTTTAGGTGAATAGTGACTTAACAGCAGCCATCTTGCCTGAGCCAGGCCCTGCGGTGCCTCAACAAGCCCACAGACACCTCATACAATCGGGCTGCATAGCTCCTTAAATAGTTTGTGTCCATTATCTCTCGTAAGCTCTGCTCACGTTGTAACCTTTTGATTTAACAGGCTAATAAAATGGCTGGTAATCCCACTTTTAAAACCACTGTGACCCCAATGTTTTTCAAATTATAGACCAATGACCAACTTGACGCTCCTGGGTACTTTACATCTTTGTGTTTAATGACTCTGGCATGTTCTTTTATTCGAAGCTCTAAGTTTCGAATACTGCTCCCAACATATAGTTGATGAAACACACAACCCACTATGTAAATAGTGAATGTGGTGCTGCAGTTTATAAAGGAATTGATTGTATATTCCCTGAGTACTATATGTACATTTGTTCATTTTATTATGCCCCAATAGGTTTGCAATTAGATTAGGCCCTCCACCACAAAACCCCCAATTACCTGGCGTAAAAGTTAACACTATCCGGAGGGGGTAGACCGTCGAGGAGTGCTAACACCCTCCTCCAGAAACCCCAGATCTTCCGTAAAAAGAGAACATGTTAACGAGCCTCCTCGGGTTCTGCTCCAAAAATATGGAACTCTCTCCCACCGGAAATCGGGAGCATCGCCTCCAAGGTTACATTCAAATGGGAAGCAAAACGATTCCTGATGAACAAGTGCAACTGTCAGCCATTTAGGAATCGGACACACTACAAGAAAGGACATCATTCTGGTATTCTACTGTTGTATTGGCTCCCCTTTGTCGTTATGTTTCAATGCATAACACATTATACTCCTAGCCAAGGCCTTTCTTGAGTCTTCTACATGTACAACTATTGTATTGCTCTTGTATACTCCCTATATGTCTCTATGTTACCTCATTCCCTCAAGTGTAAAGCGCTCTGATATCCTTCGGGATTAAGTTACCGCTATAAAAAACTTTATAAATAAAAAAATAAATAAATAAAAAATGATCTGGTCCCTTGAAATTCGATATACTGGCCTTATGCTTATGAAATAGTATTATACTCATTCCATTGATTTACTGCATGGTTTATAACAGTTCGGGATTTGGCTTTCAATATAAGAGTAATCAAACATCTTTGAATGTGTCTCACTTAAAGAATGAAGGACTTATATACAGCTCTTTATTGACCATAGGATCGAGAAATAAAATGACCCTCTATATCAAATGTCCATGTCAGTATGCATATTAAGCAGCTTGAATAGATTGTACAACAAGAAATATTTTCATATTAAAAAAATCTTTCTCGAAATCGTTTACAAGAAATGAGTTATGAAAACGTTGTTTTTGCCAAATGCAAGGCGGTCCCCTATGAAAACATATGTGTACCAGAGGTGCGAACAGAAAATATATGTATCCTTCACTTTCTTGCTCTCTTACTGTATCCCCTCCCAAGTCACTAATTAGTATTAGCTGAACCAAATGAAGGAACTGTGAACAATGGCTTCTTTGAATCTCTGTAGGTTCCAAGGGATAATCATTAATGGAAATTGACCAAATATGCATGAGTTTATTGTCTCCAATAAGAACAGTTTTGAAATAAAGGTATGTGGCTATTATAATGACGTAAACAGAATTGGCTCCAACCATGTAATTTAAACAATCTGTCCAATGAAAAACGTTTTAACAAAAAATCTTTAAAAGAAAATAATTAAAACATATATAGAATTAGGCACCTCAAAATGTATTTTAAATAATAGTTATATCATTATTTTCAAAACAGAACCAATATGGTCAATTATTGTTTGAATCAAATGAATTGGATCTTAACACCCTTGCTGTTTGTGCTTATGGTATATAATTTGAAACTTTTAACGCAACATATAATGGGTTCTTAATTTTTGTATGCTTAACCTATTGTATGATTAGGATTCCCTGTACATATTGTAAATAAGTCCTTTTGTATTCATATGTATTTTTAGCCCTGAAAAGGTCCATCAGGATGAAACGCGTTTGGCTACCGTGAATAATAATTTTAAAAGATGAAGAATGTGAACAAGAATAAAGAATTTTCTTCAAAATACACTCATCAAAGAATATGAATTATTGAAATTGTGCATGGAATATTATGAGTTTTGTGTAAAATTACTAAGACTAAGAAGAAATACTGTATTGAAGAAGAGTGCTGAACCATTACAATTGTTCTGTGTTGGAAATTTCTTCAGTTGAAAGGGGTTGAACTTTCGGTTCTGTGTACCTTTATAAGCATCCAAGTATTTTTCCCACAGTAAGTTTAGGTGCAGTAGGATATTGCCTCAAACTCTTTTATATATTGTATTCCTTTTGTTACATATCTCTCTCAAATAGCTCACCTTCTATGTGTCGTTCTCATGGCTCCTCACTTTCACCAACTCCCTTAACCCTTTCGATGCTCATGACGGAACGGTTCCGTCATGAGCATCGGTTGAGCTGTGCTCATGACAGAACCGTTCCGTCATGACCACGCCCGTTTTCGTTAGGGCTCAGCACCCGGCGGTAAATCGTACCCGCATGGATGTGGTGAAATGTGTACCAAGTAGCTATTTTTGATGTCATTCAAGGTTCGCTAAACAGCATTCACTCCTGGCCTGAGAACAAACTTGTTTACGTTAATGGCCCCCAGAACTAAGGTCCTCATGCAGGACCACAGAACAAACAGATCTGTAGATTCTTGTGCTCAAAGTAGAGACATGGATGTTGAAGAGCCACCTTCTGCTCAACAATACTAAAGCCGAGTCTAGTGTATTAGTGTATTGACTTTCCTTTACTTATCTTATTTGAATTGTTAGATGTCATGTTAGGAATGTTACCGGTGTCATCTGCGATGTCACCGAGTTCCATTAGGTTAAACTTAATCAGTTGCTGTTGATGCCTGCCTCTGAGTGGATGGGATCCTTATGGAATAACCTTGAGATGAAACAGCCTTCCTGTGTCCAGTCCTTATGTAACAGGAATGCTTCACTGGCGAAGTCGACAGGATATCCAAGTGGGATCTCAACACTGAAGATTGGTGAGAAATACCTTATTTTTAAGAAAATAAGTCTTTCTCCAAAACATTAGCTTAACTTTCAAAATGTTTCTCTAAAACTTTCTCTCTGAAATTCATCAAAGAACCTGTGAATATTAAGGGGAATTCTAACAGGGTTCTCTTGTTAATCCTAATTTTTTTTTAAAGGATTTGGAGCTTCGCCGCATAGTTCCTCTAGAGGTTTGGGTGTTTATGTAATCGATGTGGGCTAATCCTTAAAATTCGTGTGGAAAGGCTCTTATTTGCTAAGCCAAGATATCTTTAAGCAGCACCATATTCTGGAAATGTATGTTTTCTTTAAGATGGAAATTGAGTGCTCTGACAATCATTATTCAAATCATCATATACTGGGAATTGGTGTCTTAAGACAAATATCGAGCACTCTGACGTTCGTCATCCAAGAGAAGCAAAGTGTTAATAGTAGTAACAGTGAACACTCTGACGATCGTTATTCAATGAAGTAAAATATCGATAACAGCAACACCTGTTGACAGCGATACCCGTTAAATTGGTGGAAAGATATTTAGAGTTTATTCTCACAATCATCATTAACATCAGATGTGCTGTCAGTGCGTTATTAGTTAAAATATTATGCTGCTCAATGTGACTCGCCCTAAGTGACTGTATGGTTTGTTTTGGCAATTCGAAGAGAGAAAGGAAAATTTCATTGGTTGAAACTCAAAGAATACATTCAAATCTTAAAAGTAAACATCAACGTTTGTTTCATTCTCATTACCTTGGCCCGAGGTCTTAGAATTGGAATTCCTTAATTCGTTGTTCTCGGTGGAATATTAAGGGATTGCCTCTTCTAAGATTGTCACAGGACGTCAATCTCTACAGTTACGTTTGACGTCATCTCGCAGAGTGACTCTGAACGGATTGGTGTCGTTACAACGCAGGCTATTACAATGCCTATTGTTACAACGCGGTTTTTACGTCGCATACCACTACAACGCATAGTGCTTTTAAGCGCTGGATAGTGATTTATTTAATTTACTATTCCAACTCCAGTCCCCGTGGATAGTAGGGAAGGTGTTGGATAGTAAGTTAAATATATTCCCTATCCTAGAGCGCCCCCCAGCGCAATGCGTTGTAATGGTTTGCGTTGTAATGGTTGCGTTGTAATGGTAGTGCGTTGTAATAAATGCGTTGTAAGTGATGTTTCCCCTCTGAACGTAGGGGCCATTTTGGAAAGCGGCAAGGTCTCTTAGCAACTCATTCACAGTGTTTCAGGTATCTTAGCAACCTGAGATTTCACAGTTCAGTAATATATATAGGGCAGTGTCAAGATGTACAGTACAGCGCATTGCATCTTTATTTACGCTGATGCGCACAGAACGGTGATCGGGGGTCTTTTCGCTGATGTGCACAGCTTTCACTGCGCACCGCACTGTGAATGGACATTTATTCGCTGATGCGCACAGCAATCACTGCGCTTAATAAGTTCAACATGATGCCAATTATAATTTGAACTTTATGAAGATTAGAGGTTAAATCATACATTTAGAACTTATATTGTCCATGGTGCAGAAGATAAAATAATATATTGATTTCTAATATTGTTGCACCTATGCTTAAATAGAGTGATGAACTTATACGAAGTGAGGCAAAAGTATTACGATTTTGCATAATATTTATTCCTTCATATATTAATTAAAGTTTGTAGTTATATTTAGGAAATCAAAGATGCAAAACGTTACTGCTGCACCATTTTTTCTTACTAGTGCAGGAAATCCACCTATACAATGGACAAAGTGGAAGGCTTTGTTCGAAAGGTACGCTAGGGTATGTGGTCCTTCACTTAGCGCAGAAAGAAATTCCTCTCTACTTTTACATTGTTTAGGGTCAGAGGGCCAAGATGTTTTTGATCATCTATCAGATTTATGACCTGAAGAAGCTAATGGGCTTAATGACTATGAAATATGCATAAAAAATGAGATAAACATTATTTACCAAAGGTGAGCACCATCTTAGAAAGGTATACGTTTGCTAAAAGTATGCATGGTGATGACGAAACGGTGGAAAGTTATGTAACTGTCGTGAGAAAACTTGCATCTTCATGCAAATTTGATAGCTTAACTGGTGAACGAATACGTGGCCAGTTTATGTTCGGATGTAATATGGAAAAGGTCAGGGAAGAATTATGGTTAAGTGATGAACCTACCTTGGACGAGGTTCTCAGTGTAGCCAAAAGGACTGAACATTCAATAAAATGTGTTGCTGTTTTAAAGAAAGATTCTATGAAAGACTACAAGATCAAAGAAATTAAAAAGAAAAGTAAATTGAACGCTGCAACTAAGGATAGGAGTTATAAAGGAGCCTCACCAAACAAAGAAAGACCAAATGAAAAATGGATTGATTGTAAATGTTTTAGGTGTGGCAAAATGGGACACTTGGCGAATAATAAAAAATGTCCGGCTTGTGGTGCAAATAGTAGGTGGAGAAAAAAAAGAAGAATTGTCCTTGTGATGACATTTTAGTTGAAGGAGCTAGCACTAACGTTTTATTTGATTCAGGATACAAAATTACTATTGTTTCATGTGGATTTTACATGAACAATTTGAAAGGTAAAGTCAATCTCTTGAAGCCCGACATAAGGTCTTTGGCTTATGGGGGAGGGGGTCCATCAAACTCCATGGATATTTCATTGGTCTGATTGAGTATAAAAATAGATTGATTTCAGGGAAAATCTATGTATGAAAGAAAGGTGATAGCATCATCAGTTGGATCCATAATAGTGATCTTTAATCTCAATGCTGATGCTCACATTCAACTTAGAAGTGATGTAAATTCTATTCTGGAGAGGATGGTGATTTGGCTGTTGACCTTAAAATATCATCCTAATGTTTTCAGTAAAGACTTAGGGTGCCTCAAAGGTTAAAAGCATGAAATTATATGTAAAAAATATGCTATTCCAGTATGTTGCAAAGTGAGGAATGTTCCTATTTCAGTAAGGGAGGATATGCAAAAAGAAATTGACAAATTAAAAGATTGGGGAATCATAGAAAAGGTTGAGGACACTGAATGGTTGGCCCCCTGTGGTAGCAACACGCAAACCTAAATGGGATTTGAGGCTCTGTATTGACTTGAGGCAATGAAACAAATGTGTAGTGATCAACAAATATCCTTTACTGAATATAAATGAGTTATTGTCTTTGTTTAGTGGGGCCAAAGTTTTTAGTACAATTGTTCTTACTTCGGCGTACCACCAAATAGAATTAGAAGAGTCATGTAGGACTTCACCTCATTCATCACACCTTTTGGTTCATATAGATTTATACACATGCCCTTTGGCTTAGTGTCAACCTGTTCAGTGTTTCAAATGGAAAATATTCTTCATGTGTTTATGTCTACCAAAATCATATATTAATATTTGGGGATGATGTGTGTCAGCATGACTCTCATTTAAAATTAGCAATAGAAAGACTGTCTGATCACAACCTAACGATTAAAGCTGAAAAATGCAAATTTAGGACTAACTCCATATATTACTTGGGGCAGAACAATACTAGTGAAGGTGTAAAATCTAAAGCTGACCTGATTAACAACACTCAAGAGATGAGTTCACCTTCCAACAAGAGTGAGCTTATGAAATGTTTAGGGATAGTGGAATATTATTCTACAATTGTAAAAAAAAATTGCAAAATTGTGCAGCCAACATGAGGTATTATTAAAGACAGGTGTTGATTTTGAATGGACTGAATGCTGTGAAAAGGAGTTCATTAATATTAAAGAAAAACTTAAAGCTGCACCTTCACTTGGAAGTCTTAACCCTAAGATCAAACCGACACTCATCACTGATGCCAGTGAAAAGGGATTGGGAGCTGTCTTGCAATTGACTTTCCTTTACTTATCTTATTAGAGTTGTTAGATGTCATGTTCTGCGATGTCACCGAGTTCCATTAGGTGATTTTAGAAGTAAACCTAATCAGTTGCTGTTGATGTCTGCCTCTGAATGGATGGGATCCTTATGGAATAAACTTGAAATGAAACAACCTTCCTGTGTCCAGTCCTTATGTAACAGGAATGCTTCACCGAGCTACTGTTTTCGGTACTAAAGCTTCTTTAAATGTTATATTACTCCTTGTACCAGTACTTCTTAGTCAGCCCTCAACTCTTGCTACTAAAGAATGAGTGCTTCTATTTCGATGCTATGTCATAAAAACATCAGATGGGGAATGCTTTGGGAAGTTGTTTTTCCCCACTAAGCAAACTATAGGGACTGTTATCAGTTCTAGGGCTGGGCAAAATGTTAATTATGCCCACAATATTCAATCAACTTTCAAATTTCACATTGCGAAAAATTTGCACATTTTCTTTGAATTTCACATCATGGGCTTTTTACCATTATTTGCACGTGTGATGTTCATTCACAAAGAAAACAAGTCATGCAGACAGAATTTTTTTGCCTGAACCTGTTTCCTGCTAGTATCTAGACTTTTTTGTGGTATTGTATATAGCGAGATTTTTTTACACAAAGTGTACTCTTTTGTGAAAAAATGGCATGCGAGATATGTGCAACCCACATTTTTCTGTAAAAGCATAATTTTAAAAATATTTGTAATGAGTATCTCAAATTTGGGAAACAAAGACACAAATGTGCACAACCCTAATTTTCTTTTTACTGGATTGGACACATGAACTTTTGCAAACACCAATGCACATTGAGCTTCTGCTTTGACCAGGACACCAGTTTTTTGTTTGAGTAAACTTGCTGCAGGTGTATTATTGCATATGTAGGCAAGACAAAAGTGTGTTAACTTATGGGTGATCCAGGATGGGCAGTGGATGAGCAACCTTTTATGACCACCCACCTGATTGGCATATAGCGCTTAGCCTACATACCAACAGGTGCTCTTACACTTGGGGGTCCTCGCTCTGTGACCGCCTAGCACTGAGCTCGTGCCAGGTGGCGGAGCAGTAACGGGCAAGCCCAGAGGTGTTCAGGTTTACGACTGCCCATGAGACTAATATGATGTAATCGCTTTTATCCCGGGGGTCCTGTCATAAAGACTCGTGGGTAGTTGGCCAGGAGAACACAAACTGTGCTCTCACTGTGTTTGCATTATGCACCATAAACCCTTTGATCACCCCATAACTTTGCCTGCCACACAAATAAAATCCACAATTGCAAATGTAATGAAAAAGTCCAGCTACGGCAAACCTAGGAAGAGGGAGGGGGGGTTGTCACTACAGGCCTGCCAAAGGAAGGTGAGGGTCTGTGGTGTCCAGATATTTATCACTGCCCACGGCCCCTCCCCCCTAAGGTGTGCCTGCCCCGGAAGAGTCCGCCTTGACCCCTGAGGCGGGCTAGTGATATCCTGCTGGCTGGTTGCAACCCCCAAAACCGGATAGTCTTGGGGAGGGAAGCAGCTCGCGGGGCATAGTGATTCGGCTCTAGACCTCTGCCCACCAAGGTGGCTACATTGCGTGTGCCATGGGCAGCCCCATAGTGCTGGTACACTATAGCCCCCTCTGCCCCCCAGGCATGCAAATTACCTATGAAATGAGTGACCCGGACAAAAGACTAGGATTCCTGAATTTTTGTTTGCGGAAACTTGATGTGGGTTTATTGTTGCATATGTAGGCAAGACAAAATTGGGTTAACTTATGTGCGATCCATGATGGACAGTGGATTAACAACCTATTCTAACTTCCCACCTGATTGGCCACATAGCGCCTGGACTACATACCAATGGGCGCTATAGCTCTTGGGGGTCCTCACCCTGTGACCCTCTAACACTGAACTCATTCCAGGTGGAGGAGAAGTACCAGGCAAGCCCCCCGTAGCTCAGGTTTACAACTGCCCAGGTCTTTTGTTTTTCAGTCAATTTCTAAGGTATTTTTTAATTCTATTTTGTAACTACAATGTCCCTGTAACCTTTGTTTTTTTCAGTGAATATTTATTTATTGAGGGGACCCACTAAACCCCACCTTTTTATTTTTGTAATGGGTGGCTTACCCCCACAAATCACCCTTTTTATAGTGCTTATTTTGAGGGGACCACCCAAACCCCGCTTTTAAAAAACATCTTATCTCCCTTTATCTCTACTTATTCCTAAACCTAAAAATTCCCCCTACCTCCTTTACCTTTACCCACCCCTTAAACTTAAAATAGCCTTTATCCTCTTTACCTCTACTCGTCCTTTTACCCGTCCTTTAACCCTAAAATCACCCTTACCCCTTTACCTCTACCACCCGTAAACCATAAAATACCCTTACCCCCTTCACTTCTGCCCACCCTTAAGCCCTAAAAAAACACTTAGCTATGGAGTGATGTATCTCGAGTAAAGGCATGTGGAGTAAATTCATGTGGGCTAAAGGGACATGTGGAGTAACGGATAAGAAGTAAAGGCTAAGTGGTCTAAAAAATGCTGAGCAAAGATAACATACCCAGCTAGACTCGGAGCACCAACTTTGCAGTAAGTACCATGACCTCCTCCATTAAGACCTGGAAAGTTCTTTGTTCAATTAATATTTAATCCAGTTCAAAACTGCAATGAGACCATGGGGATCTCCAATAAATGCTTTAACTGAATGGTAAGATCAACTTCATCAAATTCAGCAGAAAACTCCTGCAGCACTAACAAGGCAGGTAAATCCATAAATAAGTGATCTTATTTACATTCCACATTGTCCAATTTCACAAATTGCTGGGCATAGGACTCTGGATCACCATAACCTTGCAGTTTTCAGGGCTGGGTTTGACAATCTGTCAAGACAAAGACCAAAGAGCACTTTTTGCAGAACTAGGAGTAAAGTGCCAATGCCACCCCATTAGCATGCTTAAATTGGGGTATACCTGATTTACCTATTGAATTTGCCAGTACATCCCTAGTATATAGTGTAAAAAATGCAACCAGGGCCTGGAACTTAAATGCCTCCCCGGGACTGCAGCACCTATTGTACGATTCACTATGTATCAATGCAAACATGGCTACAGGCCTGTGTATCCTGACTGCTGCAGTGTAAGACCTGCAGTGCAACCTTTCAAACTAACCCTTTTTGACATGTAAAGAACTCCCTTATAAATATTAATAAGTCACCCAACCACCAGAATGCAGGTATCCCACTACCACTGTCTGGGAAACTGTCTTCACCCTTCATCATGGGCCATGTTCCAAAATGGATCCCACTTGTACCAGCACTGTAGCTCTCACTGTAGAAAATCTGCCTTTTCGGCATGGTCATCCTAGATCAGTGGTCTTCAAACTGTGGGGCGCGACCCCCAGGGGGGTTCGTGGAGTCCTAAGAAAGGGGTCTCAGATTCCCCAGCTTCACTTGTCCCTGCAAAAAGACAGCTGTCCTGGGACAGCTAATTGAGATTGTTATCAGCTGCTTGCCTGAATGAAAGGCAAATGTGCCCTATCTGTTAATCTGCAAGCGTAAAGGATGCTAGGGAGCAGTTCTGGCTCTTTGTGAAGACAAAGATGTGTTTTTTTGAGTGGTAGTGCAAAGAGTTAACAGCTAGGGTGGAAGTTCTTGCTTTTAATTTTAACCACATTTACACAGCCTTCAGTGCCCCAAAAGAGGTGTTGAAGGGACAGTTATGTAAAACAAAAAAAAGCATTACATACGCTCTGGTATTACTAAACCCACATTTTGAAAGCACCATTCTATTGTAAAACTATTTTTTGCAGCATTCTATCTTACCCTGTGTGTAATGTAAGTATAAAAAAATGGACTCAGAGTGCTTTCCGTCATAGGCTGTGACTTTGTGGCACTAAATATACACATCACTATTCTCCACTGCACCAATCAGGATTTAATTCTGTGGTTCTCTGGTTCACACTGACCTCTGCATTGCAATAACTTATAGAGGTTTCATAATGTACTACAGTGCATTTCCCACTGAACAATAACTTTTTAAAATGTATTTTTCATTTACACGGCCCATTATTTTATATCTAGGTATCTGAAGGTGTATTCAGGTGAAAAACCTAAAAAACTTATGGAATATTTTCGGCTTATTTATGAGAGGCTTGCATCACCAGAACATCACTTCTTTTTTTTCTTTTTTTTAAAACCTTTATTATCTTAATGCACAGTACACAGCTGTCTGCCTACAACCCAACGGGGGCCGGCCGCTATGACGTTTAAACAGTATAACATCTCACAGTGGGGCTCCCACCTTGCATGTGGGTTAAGCGACCCGCAGTATTTTCATGTACGTAACGTAAAATCAAAAGACAAGCATAGTAGGTTTCAGTTTTAAAATTTTGATGAACTGAACGAACAACAAAAAACACAAACACATGGCAAAAGTCAATTTCAGGGATTCAAAAGGAGAGGGCAAAGGAATCCGATTATCATACAATAATGAAGCACATGTCTCAGGATGAAGGGCGGCGAGAAGCTCGATGAATACATACTATTACAGACATACGTCCAGAACGCCAACTAAGGGGACAATGAAATATCAATGGTGTAGTCCTGTGGGGGAGTGCAGACATTCCCACGGTAAGCATTCCATTGGGACCAAATTCGACCCCATTTCTTAGGTCGGCCCCGAGCCACATAGACCGTCTTTTCCCTGAACATACACCAGTCCATGTTCTCCTTCCAGGCCGCTATCGTAGGTGGTCTATGGGAACCCCAGAGTTGTGCAATATCCCTCTTGGCAACCATGTTACCAAGAGTCGCCCAAAAAGTCTGGGCCGTGTTGTAGTCCGTCGGTTCCCAGACATTAAGAAGGCATCGTCGGGCCTCAGGCAATAGAGAGACCCCGGTGACCCTTTCCATAATCGCATGCACTCTAGACCAGAAGGCAGACACCTCAGGACACTCCCAAATGATATGCAGGAAGGTACCACTCATACCGCAGCCGCGCTTACATAACCCATCAAGAGAGTAACCCATTCGCACCAGACGCGTACCAGTTACATATACTCGATGGAGGATCTTCAACTGTACAAAACGGAGGCGGGCAGGTATGGCCACCTCCTTAGGGGAGGAGACGGCCATTTGCCAATCCTCATCATCGAGTTCCAGGCCGTCCACGATCCACGAGGCCCTGAGTCGCTCAAGCAAATCAGCCCTATTATTGATGAGTTTTTTGTAAATCAGGGATATAGTACTGTCCGGCACATGGCCGTCAAGAATGCGATCCTCTAACTGTGAGGATTGGGGAATCTCTGTCCCCAGGGGGAAGACGGAGGTCAAGGCATGTCGCACTTGAATGTACCTGAAGTGTTCCTTGTCGTCAAGCTCATATTCTATTTTGAGCGCCTCAAAAGTTTTAACACTACCTTTGGACCAGAGATCCTCCACCTTGCTAATACCAATCATGTCCCATTTATCGAATCCTTTTGTTCTCCACAAATTGCCGAGTCGATCAGAGTCATACAACGGTGTCACTCGGGTTAACGTATCACTCCACCCCATAGCAGCATTTGCGTCTCGCCACACTCGCACAGCACTTTTCGTAGGGCCAGTCAGGGCGTTAAATGGTTTCTTAGAATACAGTCCCCTGTTAAAATTCCCACATGGCAGAAGATGTTTATCCATCGCAAAGGCAGGAGTATGACCAGGGGCGTAGGTTACATGATTGACTGCGCATAGCTGCGAGGCCCAGTAGTAGGGTCTGATGTCAGGGAGGGCGATGCCACCGTCATACCACGGCAAAGTGAGTTTGGGTAAGGAGATACGAGCACACCCGTCCCAAATCAGTTGCCTCTGAAGGCTCTCAACCTCATGAAAATACCCGGGAGGTATAGGATCAAAGAAGTTCTGAAGTGCATATAGGAACCTAGGGAGCGACATCATCTTAAAGAGAGTGGCACGCCCCAATGGGGAGAGGGGCAATCGACACCACCGTGAGACGTCAAGTTTAAGCCGCTGGAGAGGAGCATGAAGGTTACGGTCGCAACGGACGGCGGAATCCAAAGAGACATGAATCCCCAGGTACCTAAAACCAGTCTCGACCACCTGAATCGGGAATCTACAGGGAAACGGGGGGAGATCCCCGGCCAGAACATAAATACAGGATTTGGTCCAGTTAATAACAAGACCCGAGTTCTTCCTGAAGTAGGTGAGAACATCGAAAAGCACATTAAGGGACTTCAGGGGTGAGGTGAGATAAAGAAGAATGTCATCTGCATATAGCGAGACACGATCTTCAAAGTCAGGGGCCCACTGGGCACCCTTGATCAAGGGCTCCCAGCGAAGCCACTCGGCCAACGGCTCTAGGGCGAGGGCAAAAAGCAACGGAGACAGCGGACAACCCTGACGGGTGCCACGCCCAAGTGCAAAAGAACCAGACGCCCTGCCATTCACCACCACCTGGGCTAGTGGTCGTTCGTAAAGGAGCTTCACCCAGGCGATAAAATTCGAGCCGAAACCAAACTTAGAGAGAGCTGCCCAGAGATAAGGCCATTCAATTGTGTCAAAAGCCATGGTGGCATTGAGGGAAGCCAAAATGGCCGACTCAGTCAGAGTTCCAGCTCTCGCGAGAACTCCATGGAGTCTCCTAAGGTTAAGGGCGGTATTTCGGTGCGGGATGAAACCGGATTGATCCGGATGGATCAAGTCGCCGACCACCTTAATCAGACGAGTAGCCAGTAATTTGGCAAGTATCTTGGGCTCAGCATTAAGCAGTGAAATGGGTCGGTAGGAAGCGCAAGGATCACGTGGTTTACCTTCCTTGTGGATGACAACGATGGTGGCCAGGCGCTGGTCAATAGGAAGGAGACCAGTATAGAAGGCCTCGAGAAACATATTTCTCAGATATGGCGCCATTTTGTCGGGCCATAATTTGTAGAGCTCAATAGGCAATCCATTGGGCCCCATGGCCTTACCAGATCGAAAGGCACTAATGGCACCAGTGACCTCATCCACTGTTATAGGCAAATCCATCATTGCCCTATCCTCATCAGAGAGGCAGTGTAACGCGATATCGCGCAGCAGCAAACGGGAATCATGTTCAACCCTATCGCTCACAGAGGCTTAGACCGTCTGAAAATGGTCCACAAAGCAGTCAACAATCCCAATCGGGTCAGACACACGATCCCCATTCGACTTTTCAATCACCGGACCAACTCAATTCACTCTCTCAGACTTGTCCAACCACGCATTAAGCTTACTCGCCTTATCACCCACATCATAGAGTCTACCCTGCTGGTCTCTATTCATGACTTTGGCCGAGTCTGTCACCAGGGCTCTGTAGTCAGCCTGCTTCAAAGCTAGGGAGTGTAAAGTTGCAGGAGTATCATTTCCACCTAGTTCACTTTCAAGTACAGTTATCTCATCCTCGAGACGCAATAATTCTTCATGTTTAGCCTTCTTAGTGGCTGCAATCAATGACAGTGAATAACCCAGAATAACAGTTTTGAAAGCCTCCCATAGTGAAACAGAAGAGGAGACAGACTCCACATTTTCATTAAAATAGCAATCGATGGCCTTGACCAGCTCAGAGCGCGTCTTGGGGTTTCGCAAGTACCAAGGATTAATAGGAGCAATTCTGCCTCCGCTACCTACCCCAACCGCAACCCTTAGCCACAGGGGGGAATGATCAGAGATGCCCCTGGGGAGGTGACGGACCTCCCGCATGGAGGAAGAGTGGGCCAACGGCAGTAAGAAATAATCGATTCTAGAAAGACTGCAGTGGGCCCCAGAATGGAACGTATATTGCAGTTGCGCGGGGTGTAGCATCCTCCAAACATCCACCAATCCAAAAGTTTCCAGTAGTTCAGAAAGCCACATCTGGAAATTCAGTAAGTCTCTGGGTGGGTATCGATCAGAGCTACCAGAGACCACAGAATTAAAATCCCCCCAAGAATAAGGAGACCATCAGGAAGCCCCAACAAAAGCCGACCGAGGTCAGCATAAGTAGTGGCCTGGAGACCCGGGGGGACGTATACAGTAACTATTGAGAGCATCTTACCCTCCCATCTCCCCGAAATAGCAACATATCGACCCCTATCATCAAGCATTATCTCATCTATCTCAAGGGGCAGAGAGGATCTAATCAGAATGCCCACCCCTCTGGAACCGGAGGTGAATCCAGCATGAGCAACCAGCCTATAACCACGTCTATCCAAAGCCCAGCAAGCGTTCCCTATCAGATG